>NC_053389.1:41452305-41802305 GCF_905171765.1 Bufo bufo
GGACCGCTACCTCTGCCTGTGTGCAAGGAGGAACAGGAGGAGCACTGCCAGAGCCCTGCAAAATGACCTCCAGCAGGCCACAAATGTGCATGTGTCTGCTCAAACGGTCAGAAACAGACTCCATGAGGGTGATATGAGGGCCCGACGTCCACAGGTGGGGGTTGTGCTTACAGCCCAACACCGTGCAGGACGTTTGGCATTTGCCAGAGAACACCAAGATTGGCAAATTCGCCACTGGCGCCCTGTGCTCTTCACAGATGAAAGCAGGTTCACACTGAGCACATGTGACAGACGTGACAGAGTCTGGAGACGCCGTGGAGAACGTTCTGCTGCCTGCAACATCCTCCAGCATGACCGGTTTGGCATTGGGTCAGTAATGGTGTGGGGTGGCATTTCTTTGGAGGGCCGCACAGCCCTCCATGTGCTCGCCAGAGGTAGCCTGACTGCCATTAGGTACCGAGATGAGATCCTCAGACCCCTTGTGAGACCATATGCTGGTGCAGTTGGCCCTGGGTTCCTCCTAATGCAAGACAATGCTAGACCTCATGTGGCTGGAGTGTGTCAGCAGTTCCTGCAAGATGAAGGCATTGATGCTATGGACTGGCCCGCCCGTTCCCCAGACCTGAATCCAATTGAGCACATCTGGGACATCATGTCTCGCTCTATCCACCAACGTCACGTTGCACCACAGACTGTCCAGGAGTTGGCAGATGCTTTAGTCCAGGTCTGGGAGGAGATCCCTCAGGAGACCGTCCGCCACCTCATCAGGAGCATGCACAGGCGTTGTAGGGAGGTCATACAGGCACGTGGACGCCACACACACTACTGAGCCTCATTTTGACTTGTTTTAAGGACATTACATCAAAGTTGGATCAGCCTGTAGTGTGTTTTTCCACTTTAATTTTGAGTGTGACTCCAAATCCAGACCTCCATGGGTTGAAAAATTTGATTTCCATTTTTAAATTTTTGTGTGATTTTGTTGTCAGCAGATTCAACTATGTAAAGAACAAAGTATTTCAGAAGAATATTTAATTAATTCAGATCTAGGATGTGTTATTTTTGTGTTCCCTTTATTTTTTTGAGCAGTGTATATATACCATGTCCACCTTGAGGTCGTAACAGATCTGTTGGGACGTACACTATGGCGTAGTTTTCCACTGTAAGTAGGGCATTTATCAGAGCTCCCAGGGTGAGACAGCCCCTGTGGTGACATCAGTCACTGGCAGAGCTGATCTGGGTCTGCTAAGACCCAGCAGCTCTGCCACTGTGGGGGATGGGCACCCGGTAGTCACATGGACACAGGGTCTACTAGAGGCGGCGGTGTTGAGCGTCGTTCAGTGCTGCTTAGGCGGCTGCTTGCATGTTTTTCCAGGAAACGCAATCAATATTTGAAAATATTTTTTTGGGTCGAATTACTCGATTTAGTCGAGTACTCGTTGCATCCCTAGCCACATCCGTATTTTGCAGATCCCCAATTTGCGGACCACACAATGGATACGGTTGTGCGCCTTGAGATGTGGAATAAATGTCTGTATAGAACGTAGTATTTTGAGATGCCCTTGATACGGAGATGATGGCAGCGCTCCCTAGTGACGCCCCACTCTCTGTGTGATGTTTTATGGGTTTAATTCATAAACTTTTTTTTTTATTTTTTCTTTATCAGGCAGTCTGTGCGCCCCTCTCACAATCGCCGGAAGAAAAGAAAGGAGGAGGACGGAGTCTCAGAAGCGGCGCTCCCCAAAACCAGTAAGTGGCGCGCACACATGACGTTGCGTTATCACATTGCTATAGGTTGAAACACTGTTTGTTCGTTCGCTTGAGGGCGGCATCCAGTAGTGACAGACGGACTCATTTTCAGCGGTGCGTCCTTCGTGCGCTAAAAGTGCGCGGTTGCCGCATCCTAATCCTTGTAGCAGAGGCCTGGGAAAGAGTCAGTCCTTCTGCCAATCCTCAGCCGGAGCTCATGAATAACCAGGACTCTCCTCAGACCGCCGGGACTCTCTCCCAGGTTTAGACTGCAGTGATTATGATGCGGGTTTGTGGCAGCCACTTAGGGGGTCATTTATTAAACAGAAATACGACTAAATTAGTCATATTTCGGGTGCAGATTTCGGGTGCAGATTGCGGCGCAAAGGTCATTTGCTCCACAATCTGCCAGGTCTAAAAAAGTGGGTGGAAAAGAGGAGGGTCCGGCAGGCCCGTCTCACTCGCCATTTTCTACGCCTGTTTTAGGCATAGAAAATTGTCTTTTTATTTTTATTAAGTAATTTTTATTAACCTATTAAAAATTTTACAACGCCCCCCATACCCTCCCCCCCCTCATAACATCTTGATGATGCTCTCCCATCCTCCACATTCCTCACCACCCGACCCCACCGCCTGCTCCTTTCCTACATTTTGTCATCAGACACAACTTCCCCTTATTAAATAGTGAAGAGACATTCCCTAAATCCTGCAAGAGACCGCCAATCACACATCAGGCATCAGTACCCCTCACACCAGTCCCAGACGGTATCTCTGGAGTTCCCTGGGGCGTCAATCCAAGGAGTCCATCGTTTCTCAAATTTAGTCTTTCTATAAACCCCTCTTTCCAAATTGATCTTGGCTATATATTCGGTTCTACTAGGACTGCACTCGTCTAGCCAGTGCCGGGCAATCGGCTTGCGAGCCATATATAATATTCTGGGTTCAGTGATTGGCAGATCCTCCACATATCCCAATACACAAACAAATGGGGTCCCATCCAATGTAACTTCGTATAGAGAGTTAATGAGATGCAGCACAGCGCGCCAAAAGCCCTCCAGGGCCGAGCATGACCGCACCATGTGTCACCTCCCCACATCGCGGACATTTGGAATCCTCCCCCCGTACCCTGTAGGGAGCCCAGATAAGACAAATTGCCCAGATGTGGCAACCATGGAGTGCCCCATATTGAGGTATACTGCGTGATGCCCTGTAGGTCCCTCACTTTCCACCATGTCTTATGCAAGAGACGCAACGTAGGGAACGCCAGACCTGACATTTTCAACTTATCTGCCTCTAAGGCTTCGTTTAAGTTTGGTACTGCCGAGAATCCTTTCAGTAACCTACTTTGGGTGTCTCCGTCCTCCCTTTCCCAGTCCCTCATCATATGTAGAAGTTGGGCGGCTAAGAAATACACCCATGGATTCGGAAGAGCCCCCCCCCCCCCGTCCATTTTACATCTTTGCAGTGTCTCCAGCCGCAACCGGGCATAGAAAATGGTCTACATGTATGACGGCAAGGAAGCTGTCTTACATTTAGAAATGGCCTTGGATGCGCCAAAGTTATGTAGAGGGTGGCGCCTGTACATAACTCCGGCAGATCCGCCACCAGTGCAGGGCTTTATTAAAACCGGTGTCCAAGACGCCAATCTTAGGGTACATTCCCACGACCGTGTGTAATCCTTTTACGTTTTGCGGTCCGCAAATAACGGAACCGTGTGTCCGTAATTTGTTTCCGCATCCTTTTCCGTTCCGTGTGTCTGCATTTTGCAATAGTAATATCAGAATATTTTAAACCAAGCTCAGGGGGCAGGGACTTCAATTACATGGAAACGGATCCGCAAAAAAAACGGATGACCTAGGGAATGGTTTCCGTATGTCTTCCGCCATTGACTTGAACGGACCGATCTGTGCGGACAATAGTAGTACAAGCTTCATATTTTTGCGGACGAGAGATGCGGAAATGCGGGTGTGGACTGCATACTGAATGTTATCCGCACATTTTTGTTTTTTCACCCATAGGTATGAATGGATCCGCATCTATTCAGTAAAATGCGGATCGGACGCGGATAAAATTATACGGTCGTGTGAATATGCCCTTAGTGTTAGCTGATGAATGAGACACTAGAGAAATCGGCGCGTCTGTCACCGCTTTGTCTTTATAAAATATAGTGTCGTAGTATAATGTAATTATATTGTCGTAGTATAATGTATATTTAAAGGGGTTCTCATGATTAATGTAATCCTATAGTACATGACAACCTCTCTCTAACAAAGCTAGAACCAGCCCTGTACCTCACATGGGTCCAGAGATCTCTTCATTCCTTGCTCTGATAGATTTATATCAGACTGGCAGCTCGAGGGAGTGTCCTTACTGCTCCAGCTCAGGGGGCGTGCCCATGATCTCCCTATCACAGCTCAGGGGGCGTGCCCATGATCTCCCTATCACAGCTCAGGGGGCGTGCCCATGATCTCCCTATCACAGCTCAGGGGGCGTGCCCATGATCTCCCTATCACAGCTCAGGGGGCGTGCCCATGATCTCCCTATCACAGCTCAGGGGGCGTGCCCATGATCTCCCTATCACAGCTCAGGGGGCGTGCCCATGATCTCCCTATCACAGCTCAGGGGGCGTGCCCATGATCTCCCTATCACAGCTCAGGGGGCGTGCCCATGATCTCCCTATCACAGCTCAGGGGGCGTGCCCATGATCTCCCTATCACAGCTCAGGGGGCGTGTCCATGCTCTCCCTATCACAGCTCAGGAGGATGAAACTGAGCATGTGCGGCCATCTCAGTGAGCCAGACAAAGAAATAAGAAAAACACAAACAGCAGGTGGCGCTATACAGATACAGTTTATTACATAACTCAGTGTCTATGCTAAATTTCTAACAACATGTAATTACAAAAGTAGTCAGAGGCAGGCGCTGGTTTTAAAACTGTAGAATATTTTTTGTGGGACATGCCCTTTAATTAGGGAGTGTGACGGTGGGCATTTACTTTATCTGAGTATCGGCAGGTCCGACTTGGGGGATTACTTATCCTGAAACACAAAAATGAGGACCATAAATAACAGGACCATAAACAGAAGTATAAATAAAAGATGACACCGTTATAGTCTATGTGTCTGTATAAGGCCTCATGCACACGAGCGTATGTGTTTTGCTTTCCACAAAAATCGGATCCGTGAAAAATACGGATGACGTCCGTGTGCATTCCATATTTTGCGGAACGGAACAGCCGGCCCCTAATAGAACAGTCCTATCCTTGTCCGTAATGCGGACAATAATAGGACATGTTCTATTTTTTTGCGGAACAGAAATACGGAATGCACACAGAGTAACTTCCGTTTTTTTTTTTTTTTTTTTGCGGACCCATTGAAATGAATGGTTCCGTATACGGTCTGCAGAAAAAAAAACGACAGAACGGACACGGAAAGAAAATAAGTTTGCGTGCATGAGCCCTAAGGCATAGAAGTAGTAAGACGGTGGCTCGGGGTGCCTCTCAGCGCTGGGGTCCTAGGCTCGAATCCGTGTTTGTATGTTCTCCCCGTGTCTGCGGGGGGTTTCCTCCCACTCTCCAAGGAGAGACTGACAGAGGCCGTAGATTGTGAGCCCCACTGGGGACAGCGTGATGGTAATGTCTGTGAAGCGCTGCGGCGCTATATAGGGGAGTATAATCTATATCGGGGGGGTTAGCGCCATATGAGGAGGTTGTTTCCTCTTGGTCCGACGGTCTTCTATTCTTGTGCGGTTTTCTTTTGAGTGGTGTTTTGGGTTGGTATTTGTTTGGAGATCTGTTAAATTCCATTTTTGTAATAATTCTTCTCCCTCTTCTTGGTTTTGGATTATATATATATATATATGTATATGTGTGTGGTGTGGTTTTTATTTTTGATCTTTTTGGCTGGGAGGGCCCCATTTGTGTCTGATTTCCTCAGCCCGGAGTGCGCCGTTTTTCCTGACTGACAGATCCGGGAAGATTTTGGATATTTCGGTCGGGTTCGGATAGGACTTATCTTTTTCTGGCTTCTCGGAGAAGTTGGTCTGTGACGTGGTAGGAATGCGTTCTGGTGAGTACGTCTCTCAGCGCAGATTTAGGGTTCGGGCGTCTGATGTGACCATCCGTTACAGGTAGAGATGTCGGGCGTGGGAAGAAGTGATTTGGGGAGTTGTATATAATTTTGTAGGTTGGGGGGGGAGTCAACTTCTTTGGGGATTCCTCTTATTGTTAAATTATTTCAGCGAGATCTATCTTCGAGATCTACATTTTTATTTTTTATTTTTATTTCGGGCTACTTTCACACTAGCGGCAGGACAGATCCGACATGCTGTTCACCCTGTCGGATCCGTCCTGCCGCTAGTGTGATAGTACCCTTAGCCATTTAATTGTTTGCGTTATCGTATGTCGCTATGTGAGTTCTTCCGTTTTTTGTTTCCTATATGGGAGGTGCGGGAGATTTCCAATATCTGTCCGGACGTTTTGCATAATTTATCCAATATTGTTTCAGATATTACTTTGTAGGGTGGAGAACGTGTCCTTTTGTGACGGGTTGTTCATGTCTTATATAATGTTGGTCTGGACTATATGTCGGAGAGTCCTGGGAGACTGTTATACGTTTATTTGCTGGTTCCTTGATATGTGGAGGGGTTTGAGGAGAAGTTACCATTTTCTTTGTAGTAACAGGATTATGTAGGTTACTAGCCGATCTGTTGTGGATTAATCAGCATTTTACCAGTATTGCTGCGCAGCGGCGAGCAGGTGGAATTAGAACTATGGCATCCCCATTTACTTCTAACACCTTCATTTAACCCCTCTGATGCCACAGTCAGTAGCGATTGCGGCACCTGTGGGGTTGGGCAAAAGAAGAGGCCTTCCTCTGCTTTCCTATTGAATCCCCCACAGTGAAATGGAAGGGCTGCGAACAGTTAGGCCTCTTTCACACGGGTGAGTTTTCCGTGCGGGCGCAATGCTTGAGTTAAACGCATTGCACCCGCACTGAATCCGGACCCATTCATTTCTATGGGGCTGTGCACGAGCGGTGATTTTCACGCATCACTTGTGTGTAGCGTGAAAATCGCAGCATGCTCTATATTCTGCGTTTTTCACGTAACGTAGGCCCCATAGAAGTGAATGGGGCTGCTTGAAAATCGCAAGCAAGTGCGGATGCGGTGCGATTTTCACGCACGGTTGCTAAGGAGATGATTGGGATGGGGACCCGATCTTTATTATTTTCTCTTATAACATGGTTATAAGAGAAAATAATAGCATTCTGAATACAGAATGCTTAGTAAAATAGTGATGGAGGGGTTAAAAAATAATAAACAAATTTAACTCCCCTTAATCCACTTGGTCTTCTCTTCTTTCTTCAGGACCTGGGTAAAGGACCTTTGATGACGTCACTGCGCTCATCACATGGTCCATCACCATGGTGATGGACCATGTGATGAGCGCAGTGTCGTCATCAAAGGTCCTTTACCCAGGTCCTGAAGAAAGAAGAGAAGAGAAGACCAAGTGGATTAAGGTGAGTTAAATTTGTTTTTTATTTTTAAACCCTCAATGGATATTTTACTTTGCATTCTGCATTCAGAATTCTATTATTTTCCCTTATAACCATGTTACAAGGGAAAATAATAAAATCTACACAACACCGATCCCAAACCCGAACTTCTGTGAAGAGGTTCAGGTCTGGGTACCAAACATGCCAATTTTTCTCACGCGCGTGCCAAACGCATTAAAACGCTCTGCACTCGCGCGGAAAAATCGCACATTTTCCCGCGACGCACCCGCATCCTATCCGGCCCTCACACGCAACGCCCGTGTGAAAGATGCCTTACTGTGACAGTTCTGGGCCTTCGAAAGGTTCCCATGGCTGTCATGGATAACTGCCTGTAAAGCCGTGCACAAGGCACAGCTCAGGAGGCAGAGTGTCAGAATCCCATAGATTGCAGTAGTATTCTATTGTGGTCTATGGGAAAAGCGATCCGAAGATTGCCGGTTCTAGCTTGCGAAGGCGGCTAAAAGTTATTGTGTAAAAAGTAAAAAAATAAATCATATTTTACATATAAAAAAATGTTGGGAGAAAAAAAAATGTACATATAAAATTTTACATATAAAAAATGTGGGGAGGAAAAAAAAAAAAAAACGTGCCCGGTCATTAACCACTTCCCGTCACACTAACGCCGAAAGGCGTCATCTCTGCGGCGCTCCCAGGTCACACTAACGCCGATTGGCGTCATCTCGCGTGAGCCGAGATTTCCTGTGAACGCGCGCTCACAGGAACGGAAGGTAAGCGAGTGGATCTCCAGCCTGCCAGCTGCGATCGTTCGCTGGCAGGCTGGAGATGTGATTTTTTTAACCCCTAACAGGTATATTAGACGCTGTTTTGATAACAGCGTCTAATATACCTGCTACCTGGTCCTCTGGTGGTCCCTTTTGCTTGGATCGACCACCAGAGGACACAGGTAGCTCAGCAATATGTAGCACCAAGCACCACACTACACCCCCCCCCCCCCCCGTCACTTATTAACCCCTTATTAGCCCCTGATCACCCCATATAGACTCCCTGATCACCCCCCTGTCATTGATTACCCCCCTGTCATTGATCACCCCCCTGTAAAGCTCCATTCAGATGTCCGCATGATTTTTACGGATCCACTGATGGATCGGATCCGCAAAACGCATACGGACGTCTGAATGGAGCCTTACAGGGGCGTGATCAATGACTGTGGTGATCACCCCATATAGATTCCCTGATTACCCCCCTGTCATTGATTACCCCCCTGTAAAGCTCCATTCAGATGTCCGCATGATTTTTACGGATCCACTGATAGATGGATCGGATCCGCAAAACGCATACGGACGTCTGAATGGAGCCTTACAGGGCCGTGATCAATGACTGTGGTGATCACCCCATGTAGACTCCCTGATCACCCCCCTGTCATTGATTACCCCCCTGTCATTGATCACCCCCCTGTAAAGCTCCATTCAGACGTCCGCATGATTTTTACGGATCCACTGATAGATGGATCTGATCCGCAAAACACATACAGGCGTCTCCCTGGAGCCTTCCAGGCGGGGTGATCAATGACTGTGGTGATCACCCCATATAGACTCCCTGATCACCCCCCTGTCATTGATCACCCCCCCCTGTCATTGATCACCCCCCCCTGTCAGGCTGCATTCAGATGTCCGTATGATTTTTACGGATCCACGGATACATGGATCGGATCCGCAAAACACATACGGACATCTGAATGGAGCCTTATAGGGGGGTGATCAATGACGGGGGTGATCACCCCATATAGACCCCCCTGTCATTGATCACCCCCCTGTCATTGATCACCCCCCTGTCATTGATCACCCCTCTGTAAGGCTCCATTCAGACATTTTTTTGGCCCAAGTTAGCGGAAATTATTATTTTTTTCTTACAAAGTCTCATATTCCACTAACTTGTGTCAAAAAATTAAATATCACATGAACTCACCATACCCCTCACGGAATCCAAATGCGTAAAAATTTATATTCCAGACTTCTTCTCACGCTTTAGGGCCCCTAGAATGCCAGGGCAGTATAAATACCCCACATGTGACCCCATACTCCGTACTCAGGAGAAGTTGGGCAATGTGTTTTGGGGTGTCATTTTACATATACCCATGCTGGGTGAGATAAATATCTTGGTCAAATGCCAACTTTGTATAAAGAAATGGGAAAAGTTGTCTTTTGCCGAGATATTTCTCTCACCCAGCATTAGTATATGTAAAAAGACACCCCAAAACACATTCCCCACCTTCTCCTGAATACGGCGATACCACATGTGTGACACTTTTTTGCAGCCTAGGTGGGCAAAGGGGCCCACATTCCAAAGAGCACCTTTCGGATTTCACAGGTCATTTACCTACTTACCACACATTAGGGCCCCTGGAAAATGCCAGGGCAGTATAACTACCCCACAAGTGACCCCATTTTGGAAAGAAGACACCCCAAGGTATTCCGTGAGGGGCATGGCGAGTTCCTGGAATTTTATATTTATTGTCACAAGTTAGCGGAAAATGATGATTTATTTTTTATTTATTTTTTTCCTTACAAAGTCTCATATTCCACTAACTTGTGACAAAAAATAAAAACTTCCATGAACTCACTATGCCCATCACGAAATACCTTGGGGTGTCTTCTTTCCAAAATGGGGTCACTTGTGGGGTAGTTATACTGCCCTGGCATTTTAGGGGCCGAATGCGTGAGAAGTGGTTTGAAATCAAAATCTGTAAAAAATGGCCGGTGAAATCCGAAAGGTGCTCTTTGGAATGTGGGCCCCTTTGCGCACCTAGGCTGCAAAAAAGTGTCACACATGTGGTATCTCCGTACTCAGGAGAAGTTGGGCAATGTGTTTTGGGGTGTCATTTTACATATACCCATGCTGGGTGAGAGAAATATCTTGGCAAAAGACAACTTTTCCCATTTTTTTATACAAAGTTGGCATTTGACCAAGATATTTATCTCACCCAGCATGGGTATATGTAAAATGACACCCCAAAACACATTCCCCAACTTCTCCTGAGTACGGCGATACCACATGTGTGGCACTTTTTTGCAGCCTAGGTGGGCAAAGGGGCCCATATTCCAAAGAGCACCTTTCGGATTTCACCGGTCATTTTTTACAGATTTTGATTTCAAACTACTTACCACACATTTGGGCCCCTAGAATGCCAGGGCAGTATAACTACCCCACAAGTGACCCCATTTTGGAAAGAAGACACCCCAAGGTATTCGCTGATGGGCATAGTGAGTTCATAGAAGTTTTTATTTTTTGTCACAAGTTAGTGGAATATGAGACTTTGTAAGAAAAAAAAATCATCATTTTCCACTAACTTGTGACAAAAAATAAAAAGTTCTATGAACTCACTATGCCCATCAGCGAATACCTTAGGGTGTGTACTTTCCGAAATGGGGTCATTTGTGGGGTGTTTGTACTGTCTGGCCATTGTAGAACCTCAGGAAACATGACAGGTGCTCAGAAAGTCAGAGCTGCTTCAAAAAGCGGAAATTCACATTTTTGTACCATAGTTTGTAAACGCTATAACTTTTACCCAAACCATTTTTTTTTTTACCCAAACATTTTTTTTTTATCAAAGACATGTAGAACAATAAATTTAGAGCAAAATGTATATATAGATGTCGTTTTTTTTGCAAAATTTTACAACTGAAAGTGAAAAATGACATTTTTTTGCAAAAAAATCGTTAAATTTCGATTAATAACAAAAAAAGTAAAAATGTCAGCAGCAATGAAATACCACCAAATGAAAGCTCTATTAGTGAGAAGAAAAGGAGGTAAAATTCATTTGGGTGGTAAGTTGCATGACCGAGCAATAAACCGCTAAAGTTGGGGAGTGCCGATTTGTAAAAAAGGGCCTGGTCTTTAGGGAGGTATAAACCTGTGGTCCTTAAGTGGTTAAGGGGTTAATAAAGCTTGGCTGATTTAGTCATAATAAAACCGTCTTCTGTTGTTCAGACACTTTTGTCATCCGCCTCTTTGATCGGAGTGTGGACTTGGCGCAGTTTTCAGAAGAGACGGCCTTGTACCCCGTCTGCCGAGCCTGGCTCCGTAATTCTCCAGGAACCAAACCCCCCGAGCCCCCTCCGACACCGCCACCATCAGGAGAGGTAGAGTACCTTTATTTCATTTTTTCCCTTGACATAGTCCAGGCTGTTGGGGGCTCTCATTTATTTACTGCAGTGGTCTCCAACCTGCAAAACTGCAATCCCTAGCATGCCCTGACAGCCGTGTGGTTGACGGTGAATGCTGGGAGTTGTAGTTTTGCTGGAGAGGCACAGGTGGGAGACCTCTGGTTTTTATATTCTTCTATCTTCAGGGTGACATAGTGAATGGCAGTTCTCAGAATCTCTATCACCTGCCTCCGCCATCCACCTGCCCAGTAACAGAAGCGGGAGAACCGGTCAACCTGAGGATCCCTTCACCCCTTCCCCGAGAAGAGGAGCCCCTCAATATCAACACGGTGAGCGCTGCTGTGAAGGCTTTTCATGCACATCATTTGTGCCCAGCAGAGTCTATTAATGGCCCCAAGGAGAACAGCAGCAGGAAATGTAATCTCCATTAAGCAATTCCGCCATTGACTTAAAAAAAAAAAAAAAAAAAAATTAAAGGGGTTTTCCGACCAAAATAAAAATGTTAATGGTTGACCAGGATTAGAAAAACAGTGCTGTGCCTGCTCATTGGGTTGTGTCTGGTATTGCAGCTTAACTCCACTGAAGTAAAAGGAGCTGCGATGCAATGCTGCACACAGCCTGTGGACAGGGGTGGTGCTGTTCTCGGAGGAAAGCAGCCTTTTTTTTTTTTTTTGTAATCGTGGAAACCCTTTTAACGTCCGGCAGGAAAGAAGAATTTATTACTCACTTTTTAAAAGTCCCACCCTTCCCTGCGCTGTGGCACCTGCCCCTGCCGGTCTGGAAGTGATGATGAACTGCGGCAGCCAATCGGTGACCAGTACAAATGGCATGGGACCGCTGGGCCTCTGCGCAGACATGACTCTAGTGATTGCTTGCAGCAGCCGTGGACAGGATGTCAACACTCCCAGACGGACGGGCTCCTCGGAGAGGTGGGATTGGCGGCGTATGGCTCTGCTGAGATCTTCTGTCCTCCCAGATCCCAGCCCCCCACCGATCAAAACTTCTGTCATGTGTTATTTCTGAAAGTAGGACAATTTATGGTCAATCCTGACTGTCTGCCGTCACCACTAGAGGGAGCTGTCGCTGCTTACAGATTGAAGGACCTCTTCAGTGAACGCCCCCTAGTGGTGGTTGCCGGCAATCGGACATTTACATGTTATCTAATATCTCACTTCATCTCTCAGCCTGCAGAGATGACCCCCAGCATGTCAACGCTCATCTACCAGAATATGAACCGCTGGAAAAAGATCCGGCAGAGGTAAGGACCGGGGAAGGGGGGCAGGGGTCTGCTTCTTGATGTGGACGAGGTCTAATATGAGCCCATTCAGACGACACTAGGTGTTTCGTGGTCTGCAAATTGCGGATCTGCAAAACACGGATACAGGCCGCGTGCGTTCCGCATTTTGTGGAACGCACATGGCCATCTATATATAGTGCATGCCTATTCTTGTCCGAAATTGCAATCATATTTTATTTTTTGCGGGGCCACGAAATGGAACTACTGATGCGGACAGCGCAGGGTGTGCTGTCTGCATTTTTTGCGGACCCGGAATTCCAGCAGTCTGAATGAGCCCTAACGGAGAGAGGTTTATTTACGATGCAAACCAGGCCGCGGCCCCAGATCCAGACTCCTATGTTTTGATTGACGGCGTCTTTGCTGCCTTTCGCCAGTTTCTCTGGTGCTGAAATCTCAGCACATGCGCAGTACCCGCCGGCCCACAAGCATCTTCTCCAGTGACGCACTGCGCATGTGCGAGATGTGGACGGCAAAGGGAGCGGCACAGGGCACTTGGTGCGATTGGCACCACACACTGGGTACCTGGAGCCTCAGGGGCCTATCATCATTTAAAGGGGTTGTCTGAAAAATGTAAGTCGTAAAATGGTTAATATTATAAACCATCGTATACTCTCTCCTGTCTCCAGCGCTGTTCAGTGATGTGCCAGGATACAACGTGTGACCGCCGCAGCCAGTCGCTGTCCTCAGCATCTATTACCGCCATGTGCAGTGCAGGTATCCGCTGGCGATCACTGTCCTCGGCGGTAGACAGCTGAGCAGATTGATTGGCTGCAGCGGTCACAAGAGGTCCAAATCGATTGTCAGTATCAGGGTCTCCTATCACTTATTTGGGGACCTCCAGTTCTTTGTGGTGTTTTACGTACTGGTGTGCGTCCTATTCTGCCTGCTCGTGTTTTACTGCGGTTTATTTTCACGCAGGACAGCACCCATAGGTTGCTATTAATTATATTGGCGCTGCCCTTCCTACATTTTTTTTTGTGCCAAAGCCTGATTGTTGGTGAAGGGAACGGCAATGTGTCAGGACGCTGCTGAGGACAGCGATTGGCTGCAGCGTCACGTGCCGTTTCCTGTCACATCACTGCTGTGTGGCACAGGAGGAAGGGTTAAGGTACTTTCACACTTGCGTTTTTCTTTTCCGGCATCGAGTTCCGTCACAGGGGCTCTATACCGGAAAAGAACTGATCAGGCATATCGCCATGCATTCTGAATGGAGAGCAATCCGTTCAGGATGCATCAGGATGTCTTCAGTTCAGTCGTTTTGACTGATCAGGCAAAAGAGAAAACCGCAGCATTCTACGGTTTTATCTCCGGCGAAAAATACTGAAGACTTGCCTGAATGCCGGATCCGGCATTTTTTCCCATAGGAATGTATTAGTGCCGGATCCGTCCTTCCGGTCTGCGCATGCGCAGACTGAAAAAGAGGTGAAAAAATAAATGCCGGATCCGCTTTGCCGGATGACACCGGAAAGACGGATCCGGCATTTCAATGCATTTTTTCGACTGATCAGGCATTTTTAAGACTGATAAGGATCCTGATCAGTCTTACTAATGCCATCAGTTGGCGTACGTTTTGCCTGATCCGGCAGGCAGTTCCAGCGACGGGACTGCTTGCCGGATCTCTCTGCCGCAAGTGTGAAAGTAGCCTAAACTGTAAGATGTGTTTTTTTGTTTGTTTTTTGTGTTTTTTATATTAAAGGTTGTCCAGACTTAGGGAAACATGGCTGCTTTCTTCTAAAAACAGCGTTACCCCTGTGCAGAAGCTGCAGTGCCGGACACAATCCATGGACACAGGTGGTGGTTGTGTTTTTTTGAAGATAGCAGCCATGTTTTTCTAATCCTGGGCAGCCACTTTAAACCATTCTGGGGCTTGTCTGAGATTTTTAATTAAAGGGGTCGTCTCCCTCCAGCAAACCGCATCTATCATGTAGAGTAAGATAACACCAGGCACTTACTAATGCATTGTCATTGTCCATGTTGCTTCCTTTGCTGGCTGGATTCATTTTTCCATCCCTTTATACATGGCTCGTTTCCTTGGTGACGACCACCCTGCCATCCAATAGCGGTGGTCGTGCTTGCACACTGCAGGAAAAAGCAGTAGCCCATGTGCCTTCCCACAGTCCCGGCCACCAGAGAGGCAAGCACGACCACCGCTATTGGATGGCAGGGTGGTCGTCACCAAGGAAACGAGCCGTGTATAAAGGGATGGAAAAATGAATCCAGCCAGCAAAGGAAGCAACATGGACAATGACAATGCATTAGTAAGTGCCTGGTGTTATCTTTCTCTACATGACATTTCCTGAGGGGAGACGACCCCATTAGTGATGTAGGTCTGCCAATGTGTCCTGACAGGCTTTATTATTTGTATGCGACAGGTGGAAAGACGCGTCTTATCGGAACCAGCAGCGCTACGCCCAGAGCATGAAGATCCTGAAAGAGATGTACGAGCGGCAGTGAAGCGTCAGCAGCGCGGTTTCCCGGCTCCAGCTTTTCATCTTCAGATATTTTTGTATTCAGGTTCCTGTTCTGGGGTTTTTGCCCCCCCCCCCCTTACTGAACCTCAAAATTCCAGGGCTGATATTTAGAGACGACCCCGTTCTCAGGATCCCCGGGGGTCCGAGCTTTTCTGCCCCCCCAGTGGTCACACATAATAACACGTCTCTAAAAATGGGTTGTGCCCGGCATTGCCGCTCAGCTTCATGGAAGTCGGTAGGATTGAGCTGCAGTGCCCCACACAACCTGCGGACAGGTGTGGCGCTATTTTTCAAACACGGCAGCAATATTTTTATTTTATTTTTAACCCTGTACACCCCTCAGTGGCTGTTGGCAGATTTAGAACTTTTTTGATTTCGTCTTTTTTCTTATTTCATTTCCCACCACCGTTTTTATTGTGTTGCGGTTATTTTTGGGGTAAGGAACAAGTTTTAGGTATTGACCCATAATCCTGGATTTTTTAAAACATTTTATGACCTGAATGCGCCCCTGCCCGTTTCCTCTTTTTTTATTGGGAGATGGTATTTTATGAGCTTTTACACATTTCCGCCTTGTATGTGTCATTGATGATAAAGTAGTGAATACGACCGCTCTGCAGTGCGCTGTTCATTGTGTCTTCCCGAGCGATTCGCCTGCAGTAACGAGGAGGCCTCACACATGGCGGGGTACAATAAGTAGTCCTCATCGGGAAGAGGGGGAGCACTGGGGGCCAGCGCAGGTCCAGCTTCTTGTGTACAGTGCTGGGCCCCCCATCACGAGACTGGAGGTCCTGTGCTCTCATACGGCTGGAGAGGGGGTTAAAGGGGTTGGCCCATGTCATAAATTGGGGGCATATCGCTGGGATATGCCCCCAACTGGGACCCGCACCCATCTCTAGAACAGAGACTGCAAAGTGAAGGCATGCTCTCCATTCATTTCTATGCGAGTGCCGTAAATAGCTGAGCCAGCGGTGGCTGCGCTTGCGCTGTGCGATTCCCATTCATTTCTACGAGACTTCCGCAAACAGTCGAGCGCGCGCTGCTCATGTATTATCAGCACTCCCATAGAAATGAATGGTGGGCGGCCGCGCGTACTTCACTTTGCAGGTTCCATTCTAGAGATAGATGCGGGTCCCAGAGGTGGTACCCGCACCTATCAGACATTGGGGGCATATCCCAGCAATTTCGGACCACCTCTGCATAAAAAATTTCTCACCGATGGCATGCAGTGAAGGGAGAGAATAGGACCCCCTTCTCATGATTGGTCGGGGCCCCTAGCACCTTGGATAATCGTTTTCAGGACTAGAATACTGATGACCTACCCTGACTATACTGATGTCTGATCTGGGGGGGGGCTTCGACACCCAACACCCCCCACCGATCAGCTGTTTGAAGAGGCGGCAGCATTCCAGCGAGCACAGTGCCGTACATTGTATAGTGGCCGTGCTTGGTATTGCAGCGCTAAGCTGCGCTAAGGCCAGGAGCCCGATGAACGTGACGTCATAGGCCTAGGAAGAGGTCTCGGCTCTCACCGGGGCCATTTTAAACAGATGATCGATGGGGATGCTGGGAGTCCGACCCCCACCAGATATTGTCCATCAATATGTTACTCCCAGAAAACCCCTTAAGGGCTCATCTGCACACCAACGTTTTTTCTTTCAGTGTCCGTTCAGTTTTTTCTTCTTTTTTTTGTAGACTGTATGGGTCCGCAAAAAATACTGAAGCTACTCCGTGTGCATTCTGTTTCCGCATGTCCGCAAAAGAATAGAACGTGTCCTATTATTGTCCGCATTACGGACAAGGATAGGACTGTTCTATTATGGGCCGGCACACGGATGACATCTGTATTTTTTGTGGATCCATTTTTTTGCGGACCTCAAAATACATACGGTTGTGTGCATGAGGCCCTACTGTGTGATATACATCGGAGAAGGCGAGGGGCCCGAAGACTGTCAACGATGATGTCTCTATGCTTCAGGCCCTATCAGTCTGTGTTCACACAGCAAAATCCGCAGCAGATCTATTTGGGAGCCTAGAGGCCGCCAAATGCACGCCAGACCCGCCTCCATCTCATGTGACTGCCAATGGTTCGTTCCCAGCGATCGTCTGCCATGCCGGCTCAGGCCTTTACAGGGAAAATGGCCTTATCCATGCAGTGTTATGCCTTGACCACCGGGGGGCGCAGTCATCCTTTGTGGACTAAAGCTAAGGAGGTGACGCCGCAGAAGTAAAGTGCTGCCGGTGTGATTGACATTTTATTATTTCTCGCGTTACTCATCATTTTAGGCAGGAGAACACTTTATATTTACACTCAGATCGGCCCTTTAAACACCACAGTTTTCCATATTGAAGTCGACGAGCGAGAACCGCGGCAAATCTGCGACGAGGGGTTAGAGCGGCTGCGTAGTTTCTAAAGCAGGCCGGGGACTGTATAATCCGGCCACGCTGGCAGAATGGCCACTTCTATAGGGTAAGCCACAGGGGCGGGTGCAGGCATGGGTGAAGGCCAGTAGAGGGCGCTGGAGGACTGCCTGCGGCTTTCACTTGTCTTTTCTGGCTATGGGTATGCTCCGCTCCTCAGTCTTGGCGCCCTCCTTGATGGGAGCTTGGATGGAGAGCAGGCCTTCCGCAGAGAGAGCAGAAGTTAGAGCAGTCGGATCGACCGTCGGGGGAACCTTGTAGCGGCGGTGAAACTCCCGGGAGATAAAGCCGTGTTCATCCTGGTGACGGGAGAGAGAGGCAGAATTTAGTGCACAGCAGGTGACGCCCCGATCCTTCCATGCCACTTCCTGTTTGGGTTTGTCCAGGGCTTACATATTGATGACCTATCGACATACCGAGCACAGCGCCGCCCATCGTATGGTGGCTGTGTCTGGTATTGCAGCTCAGCCCCATTCACTTGAAAGGGACCGATAAACGTGACGGCAAAGGCCTAGGAAAGCTCAACCCAGTGCTGCCTCCCCTTTCAACGGC
The DNA here is from genome assembly GCF_905171765.1 of Bufo bufo. Taxonomy (NCBI): domain Eukaryota; kingdom Metazoa; phylum Chordata; class Amphibia; order Anura; family Bufonidae; genus Bufo; species Bufo bufo. The sequence goes on from NC_053389.1 coordinate 41,470,468, forward strand.
TGATCGGCTGGGGCGCCAGGAATCAGACTCCCACCGATCTCGAGGATAGGTGATCAATAGTTAAAGGCATTGGCCCATCTGGGAAATTGATGGCCTATCCCTAGGATAGCTTTGGCTCTCATCTCTGGGACCTGCTCCTATCTAGAGAATGGAGCTCCCCCGAAGCGAGGGAGAGCGCGTTGTGTGCTCGCTATCTATCACTGTGGGAGTTATTTTCGGAAGTCCCATAGAGACGAAGAGAGCACCGCGCCCTAGCCATTTACAGCTATGGGACTACAGGAAATGGCCAAGTCGTGGTGAACGAAGGGTAGCTGTGCATGCGCGGCTGCTTTCACTTGGAGGGCCCTGCTCTGGAGATAGGAGGGTGACACCCGCACATATCGATGTCCTAGTGATATGTCATCACTGTCCCAGGTGAGAATATCCCTTTAAACGGTGAGATTACCAGCTCTTATAGTAGGGCCTTCCATAGTGTCACTGCTCTAACTGTAGAGAATCCTTTCCTGTATTGATGTCGTAAAGAAGGCCCCTTTTTCTAAGCCTCTCGTTATAAAGGGCTCTTTCACACAAGCGTGTCCCTTGTGGGATCATGCGGTCTGGACTACAGGAGCGCACATCATTAGCATGACCTTTCTGTAATGGAATCATACTGGCATAAAGCTGTCGGTACGATTCCGTTACAGAAAGGTTCAGGCAGAGCGCGATTCCCGCAAGGGGAAAAATCCAAAACTTTACTATAAAAACAGGTGACACTGTCCGAGTCTACGCGTTTCAAGCTTGAATGTTCCTGACGTGTCACAGAACTGACTTTTTTCCAATATATTTAAAAACATTAAAGGGGTTCTCTGGGAATGGTTTAAAATGGCCACAGCGACCTGTCCTAGAAGGTGAGCAGGGCTGATGGCCACCACTTGTGAGGGGACGTGGCCTAACAACACACGGCACTGCTCTACAACAGACGCTGCCTACCATCATGGCTGAGCAGCCTGACAGGAACGCTCCCAGTGTAGTGAGGCCACGCTCCCTCATTCCCGTAGACCGCTCTGCAAGTGGAGGTAACCCGTCAGGGGTGTAGCTATACGGGGTGCAGAGGTAGCATTTGCTACCGGGCCCAGGAGCCCAAGACACTTGGGCCGCATAAGAAGACACACAAAGCACTGAGGGAAGAGGGGCCCAAGCTGAACTCTTGCACTGGGGCCCATGAGCCTTTTGTTACGCCCCTGGAACCAGTCCTGCTCACATTCTAGGACAGGTTGCTGGCGTCCATTTTAAGTTCTTCCTGGAGAACCCCTTTAAGGGCCTATTACCTTTTACATTTGCTTAGTCAAAGTTGGAACAAATCATGAAACCATTCCTGAAATGGTAAGATGGCGGCCTGGCTGTAATCACTTAAAGGGAGTCTGTCCCCTCCATATGGCCATATACAGCGCTTACATTGCCCTATCGCACACCTATCCATGAATGTAATGATACCTTTGTCTTTACACTTGCAGAAGCTGGAAAAACGAACTTTGATTCATATGCAAATGAGCCCTCGCAAGTGCCCAGGGGCGGCGTTCACTGTGTTGGTGCCCAGGCTGCTCTGCCTTCTTTCATTGTTCCCCCGCCCCAGCCTATGCCTGCCCGCCTATTCCCTTGCGTCATCCTAAGGTCCGGCCGAGATCCCGCGACTGTGTGCTGCCTCGCCAGGACGGAGCATGCACACTGTGATGCCCATTGTGGGCATCGCTTTAACTACTGCGCATGCGCCGGAAAATGACACATTGCCACTGGTTGTTCGCCGGAGCATGCGCAGTAGTTAAAGCGATGCCGTGCCAACAATGGGCATCACAGTGTGCATGCTCCGTCCTGGCGAGGCAGCGCACAGTCGCAGGATCTCGGCCGGACCTTAGGATGACGCAAGGGAGTAGGAGGGCAGGCATAGGCAGAGGCTGGGGAACAATGAAAGAAGGCAGAGCAGCCTGGGCACCAACACAGTGAATGCCGCCCCTGGGCACTTGCGAGGGCTCATTTGCATATGAATCAAAGTTCGTTTTTCCAGCTTCTGCAAGTGTAAAGACAAAGACAAAGGTATCATTACATTCATGTATAGGTGTGCGATAGGGCAATGTAAGCGCTGTATATGGCCATATGGAGGGGACAGACTCCCTTTAAGATAGAGATATATATATATTTAAAATATAAATCACTTTTTAGGTTAAAACCTGCTGAAAATCAGTTTTTTTAAACACATGATCCAAAAAGCCTCCCAATCGAGAGCCGTGAAAACGAAAGAAATCCAATGAACCTGCGCGTAGTTGAGGATGTCAGGTGTAATTTTTGGATGATGCATCTATTCTTATGACTGTTGTGTTGAGAAATTCCCCTATTATTCCTCCTAAAAGTTATTGAACAAATTCCCAGCCATCTACAATGAAGGTCCAGATGGGTGTTACCAATGGGGGGGACTATCCAGTCAGTGTAAGAAAGCCACAGCTGTGCGCTCCTTCGCACGTTTTGTCATATCTTACAAGCAGAATACTGTCCGCCGCTCTTGGTGCCCGTTGTCTGACAGATCTGGCACCGCACTGCGGTTTTCTAAACAAGAGCACCCGTCAGGGAGAACCCAGAAATAATCCCTAATAATAAGTGCAGTGGCTCCTTCTTACCGGACGCTCCTCGTGCTTGGCATGAACCTCCACGTGATCTCCCACCACTTTGACTGTCAGCTCCTCAGGCGAGAAGTGTTTGACGTCCAGAAGAACAGAGAACTGATCCTTGTCCAGCTTCACCTGAGAGGAACAGAGAACACAAGTAATTAGGTGGAAGCACCAGGTTCATCACTGAGTGCTCCCATAACCGTGTGTCATCCACAGACCCCCTATACCAGAGTAACCCACAGATCCCCCATATGTGTGTCATCCACAGACCCCCTATACCAGTGTCACCCACAGATCCCCCATATGTGTGTACTCCACAGACCCCCTATACCAGTGTCACCCACAGATCCCCCATAACAGTGTCATCCACAGATCCCCCCATAACAGTGTCATCCACAGATCCCCCATAACAGTGTCATCCACAGATCCCCCATAACAGTGTCATCCACAGATCCCCCATAACAGTGTCATCCACAGATCCCCCATAACAGTGTCATCCACAGATCCCCCATAACTTTGTCATCCACAGATCCCCCATAACAGTGTCATCCACAGATCCCCCATAACAGTGTCATCCACAGATCCCCCCATAACAGTGCCATCGACAGATCCCCCATAATAGTGTCATCCACAGATCCCCATAACAGTGTCATCCACAGATCCCCCATAACAGTGTCATCCACAGATCCCCCATAAGTGTCATCCACAGATCCCCCATAATAGTGTGTCATCCACAGATCCCCCATAATAGTGTGTCATCCACAGATCCCCAATAGCAGTGTGTCATCCACAGATCCCCCATAACAGTGTCATCCACAGATCCTCCATAACTGTGTCATCCACAGATCCTCCATAACAGTGTGTCATCCACAGATCCTCCATAACAGTGTGTCATCCACAGATCCCCATAACAGTGTCATCCACAGATCCCCCATAACAGTGTCATGCACAGATCCCCCATAACAGTGTCATGCACAGATCCCCCATAACAGTGTCATCCACAGATCCTCCATAACAGTGTCATCCACAGATCCCCATAACAGTGTCATCCACAGATCCTCCATAACAGTGCGTCAGCCACAGGTACCCCATAACAATGTGTCATCCACAGATCCCCCCCCCCATAAGTGTGTCATCCACAGACCCCCATAAGTGTGTCATCCACAGACCCCCATAACCGTGTCATCCACAAATTCCCCATAACAGTGTCATTCACAGATCCCACATAACAATGGCATCCACAGATCCCCCATAACAGTGTCATCCACAGATCCCCCATAACAGTGTCATGCACAGATCCCCCATAACAGTGTCATCCACAGATCCCCCAGAACAGTGTCTTCCACAGATCCCCCAGAACAGTGTCATCCACAGATCCCCCAGAACAGTGTCTTCCACAGACCCCCATAACAGTGTCATCCACAGACCCACATAACAATGTCATCCACAGATCCCCCATAACAGTGTCATCCACAGATCCCCATAGCCGTGTCATGCACAGATCCCCCATAACAGTGTCATCCACAGACCCCCATAACAGTGTCATCCACAGACCCACATAACACTGTCATCCACAGATCCCCCCATAACAGTGTCCTCCACAGACCCACATAACAATGTCATCCACAGATCCCCCATAACAGTGTCATCCACAGATCCCCATAACAGTGTCATCCACAGATCCCCATAGCCGTGTCATTCACAGATCCCACATAACAATGTCATCCACAGATCCCCCATAACAGTGTCATCCACAGATCCCCATAACAGTGTCATCCACAGATCCCCATAGCCGTGTCATGCACAGATCCCCCATAACAGTGTCATCCACAGATCCCCCAGAACAGTGTCTTCCACAGACCCCCATAACCGTGTTATCCACAGATCCCCCATCACAGTGTGTTAGAAACTTTCCCACCAGAATGGACACAGGTGGACCCTTTACAGTCAGTGACCCCTCTAGCCGTTGCTGACCTCGGACAGTCCGGTTTCAGGCTGGGGGATGCTGGGTGATCGGAGATAATAGGGGCTGATCATAGACGCAAACAGATCCGACTCCAGGATCCCTTCTCCAAATCTCTGTCCCAGGATGCGGCTGGGGAAGAGCGGTGGAGCCATGACCGGCCGGCGCATCCATGGGTGATGTATTGTAATATCCATGACTGCTGTCTACAGAGTGAGCCTCGGAGAGCCAGGCAGGCAGCTTTATATATAAGACCCCCCCTCCCCCGACTCAAAGAAATCTCTAGAATTGGCTGGAACATCACAGACACATCCAGGAGAAACGTGGAAAGTATCCAGATCCTCTAGGGGGGGGGGGGGGGGGGGGGGACTGCAAAAATAGACTCAGGCTCAGTGACTGAGCAATTTATGTATTTGTGAATCATCTCCTAAGCAGAGGTGTGGATTATACCAGAGGCTGTCTAGTCTGTCGGAAGCTATTGCTCCCCGTTATCAGCCATTTCAGCCTGGGGAGAGGCTACCCGAAAGGTTCTTCAGCCTCTCCCTGACCCCCATGATCACTACTTTATGTCACATTAATCCAGTGCGGAGACCCTCCAGAGACTTTAACATCCATGGTCCAGCTCTGTAATAAGGTGACCATTTTAAGGCGACTGGCCCTTTAAAGGGTTTTTTCCATTAATAAAACAAAAACGACCAGCAATAAACCTTACTGCATTACATATCAGATGATGACGTCCTGTGTACTCCAGCATTATTACGATCTGTGACCATCACACTACAGACCTGGCCGGCAGAAGATTTACCATCACACTACAGACCTGGCAGGCAGAAGATTTACCATTACACTATAGACCTGGCCGGCAGAAGATTTACCATTACACTACAGACCTGGCCGGCAGAAGATTTACCATTACACTACAGACCTGGCCGGCAGAAGATTTACCATTACACTATAGACCTGGCCGGCAGAAGATTTACCATTACACTACAGACCTGGCCGGCGGAAGATTTACCATTACACTACAGACCTGGCCGGCAGAAGATTCACCATTACACTACAGACCTGGCCGGCAGAAGATTTACCATTACACTATAGACCTGGCCGGCAGAAGATTTACCATTACACTACAGACCTGGCCGGCGGAAGATTTACCATTACACTACAGACCTGGCAGGCGGAAGATTTACCATTACACTACAGACCTGGCCGGCGGAAGATTTACCATTACACTACAGACCTGGCCGGCAGAAGATTTACCATTACACTACAGACCTGGCCGGCAGAAGATTCACCATTACACTACAGACCTGGCCGGCAGAAGATTTACCATTACACTACAGACCTGGCCGGCAGAAGATTTACCATTACACTACAGACCTGGCCGGCAGAAGATTTACCATTACACTACAGACCTGGCCGGCAGAAGATTTACCATTACACTACAGACCTGGCCGGCAGAAGATTTACCATTACACTACAGACCTGGCCGGCAGAAGATTTACCATTACACTACAGACCTGGCCGGCAGAAGATTTACCATTACACTACAGACCTGGCCGGCAGAAGATTTACCATTACACTACAGACCTGGCAGGCAGAAGATTTACCATTACACTATAGACCTGGCCGGCAGAAGATTTACCATTACACTACAGACCTGGCCGGCAGAAGATTTACCATTACACTACAGACCTGGCCGGCAGAAGATTTACCATTACACTACAGACCTGGCCGGCAGAAGATTTACCATTACACTACAGAACTGGCCGGCAGAAGATTTACCATTACACTACAGACCTGGCCGGCAGAAGATTTACCATTACACTACAGACCTGGCCGGCAGAAGATTTACCATTACACTACAGACCTGGCCGGCGGAAGATTTACCATTACACTACAGACCTGGCCGGCAGAAGATTTACCATTACACTACAGACCTGGCCGGCAGAAGATTTACCATTACACTACAGACCTGGCCGGCAGAAGATTTACCATTACACTACAGACCTGGCCGGCAGAAGATTTACCATTACACTACAGACCTGGCCGGCGGAAGATTTACCATTACACTACAGACCTGGCCGGCAGAAGATTTACCATTACACTACAGACCTGGCCGGCAGAAGATTTACCATTACACTACAGACCTGGCCGGCAGAAGATTTACCATTACACTACAGAACTGGCCGGCAGAAGATTTACCATTACACTACAGACCTGGCCGGCAGAAGATTTACCATTACACTACAGACCTGGCCGGCAGAAGATTTACCATTACACTACAGACCTGGCCGGCAGAAGATTTACCATTACACTACAGACCTGGCCGGCGGAAGATTTACCATTACACTACAGACCTGGCCGGCAGAAGATTTACCATTACACTACAGACCTGGCCGGCAGAAGATTTACCATTACACTACAGACCTGGCCGGCGGAAGATTTACCATTACACTACAGACCTGGCCGGCAGAAGATTTACCATTACACTACAGACCTGGCCGGCAGAAGATTTACCATTACACTACAGACCTGGCCGGCAGAAGATTTACCATTACACTACAGACCTGGCCGGCAGAAGATTTACCATTACACTACAGACCTGGCCGGCAGAAGATTTACCATTACACTACAGACCTGGCCGGCAGAAGATTTACCATTACACTACAGACCTGGCAGGCAGAAGATTTACCATTACACTACAGACCTGCTCTGTTATAAGGGCTGACTTTTCTGTGCTTAAAAAGCTATTTTCTTCACAGTCATAGCACTAAATGAACAGTATAGTACTGAAACGAAGGGATGAAAATTGTGCCATCTGCCAATCACCATGGATAGTGTGTTCACTATATCGCACAGCTTACTATAAAAACAGGGACACCAAACTTTGTTTTGTGACATTTCATGCTAAGTATGTTACAAAAACTTTAAAAGTTTTTCCTTGGTTATTATTTTAATAACAATAACTTTGCAGAAAATTGTAACTTTTACCATAAGCAAAAAAAAAATCTATTTTTCTGCAATAACTTTTACTATAAACATTCCAGGTCTCAGTGAGGTTTGAACCCCAGACCTTCTGTATAGTAAACTGATGCTTTACCCACAAAATACCCATAAAATAGGTTGTCTTTTTTTTATGATTCATAGTATTGCTGTTTTTTTTTAATGAAATATCACAAAACAGTATCTGGTATCTCTGTAATCATAATAACCCAAACAATATAGTGAACATTTTTATGTTCATGGGTAAACAACTTAAATAAAAATGGGTGGGGGGGGGCACACAGTTTACCTGTATGGAGCCCTAAAATTCCTAATGGCAGCCCTGGATCCAAGCCTGCTTGACGTCCTGTTAGAAAAACGCCGCCCTATGACACAGCATCATTGCTGATATCATGTCTACAGGGTCCAGGCAGAACCTGATAAACCTTACCATGCCTCAGGTGTAGACGTGATGTCATCGAGACAGGGAACCGACACAGTGGAAAATGTCCCGTGGCACCGATGGAGAAAAACAGTCACTATTAGTAAGGCCCCTTTCACACGGGGACGAGTTGAACGCATTGCACCTGCACTGAATCAGGACCCATTCATTTCTATGGGGCTGTTCACATGAGCAGTGATTTTCACGCATCACTTTCAAGCATGCTCTATATTGTGCGTTGTTCACGCAATGCAGGCCCCATAGAAATGAATGGGGCTGCGTGAAAATCGCAAGCAAGTGCGGATGCGGTGCGATTTTCACGCACGGTTGCTAGGAGACGATCGGGATGGAGACCCGATCATTATTATTTTCCCTTATAACATGGTTATAAGGGAAAATAATAGCATTCCTAATACAGAATGCATAGTACAATAGGGCTGGAGGGGTTAAAAAAATAAAAATAAATTTAACTCACCTTAATCCACTTGTTCGCGCAGCCCGGCATCTCCTTCTGTCTTGTTCTGTGAGGAATAGGACCTTTGATGAGGTCACTACGTTCATAACATGGTCCATCACATGATCCATCACCATGGTAAAAGATCATGTGATGGACCATGTGATGAGCGTAGTGCCGTCATCAAAGGTCCTATTCCTCACAGATGAAGACAGAAGAGATGACAGCTGCGCAAACAAGTGAATTAAGGTGAGTTAAATTATTATTATTATTATTATTTTAACCCCTCCAGCCCTATTGTACTATGCATTCTGTATTCAGAATGCTATTATTTTCCTTTATAACCATGTTATAAGGGGAAATAATACAATCTACACTACAACTAACCCAAACCTGAACTTCTGTGAAGAAGTTCGGGTTTGGGTACCAAATTCAGTTTTTTATCACGCACGTGCAAAACACATTGCACCTGCGTGATAAAAACTGAACATCGGAACGCAATCGCAGTCAAAACTGACGGCAATTGCTTAACTACTCGCGCAGGGTTTTCCGCAACGCATCCGGACCTAATCCGGGCTCGTGTGAAAGAGGCCTAAGTGGTAACGTATTGTTTCCAGTCAAGTGATGCTGAAAATTGCACTGCCGGAACACCGCTTTAAGGCCAGGTCCATCTATGTAAAATGACAGGACATTTTCTGGGCTGTTTGCTCTGCAACAGAATGTGCATGGTTTTATCTAGAAGCAGGAAATCAGGGAACAAATACTTCTCACAGCTGATGGATTGTTACAGTTGTATCCAAAGGCCACTGTGTTTTGCTCACGGCGAACTATCTAGATTGGATAATATTGTAGGAAAAATTCAGGATCAGTGCAGGATGTAATGTATTGTATGTACACAGGGACTGCACCAGCAGAATAGTGAGTGCAGCTCTGGAGTATAATACAGGATGTAACTCAGGATCAGTATAGGATAAGTAATGTAATGTATGTACACAGTGACTGCACCAGCAGAATAGTGAGTGCAGCTCTGGGGTATAATACAGGATGTAACTCAGGATCAGTACAGGATAAGTAATGTAATGTATGTACACAGTGACTCCACCAGCAGAATAGTAAGTGCAGCTCTGGAGTATAATACAGGATGTAACTCAGGATCAGTACAGGATAAGTAATGTAATGTATGTACACAGTGACTGCACCAGCAGAATAGTGAGTGCAGCTCTGGAGTATAATACAGGATGTAACTCAGGATCAGTACAGGATAAGTAATGTAATGTATATACACAGTGACTGCACCAGCAGAATAGTGAGTGCAGCTCTGGAGTATAATACAGGATGTAACTCAGGATCAGTACAGGATAAGTAATGTAATGTATGTACACAGTGACTGCACCAGCAGAATAGTGAGTGCAGCTCTGGAGTATAATACAGGATACGTAATGTATGTACTCAGTGACTCCACCAGCAGAATAGTGAGTGCAGCTCTGGAGGATATTACAGGATGTACCTTGGTATAAGTAATGTACACTGTGACTACTGTGAATTTGGGTGGAGAAGCTTTAAGAGCAGCTGTGTAATCAGTCTATCATCCCTGCATTGTGTCCTATCTGATATCCTTACGGACATCTCACCCCCGCAGGTTATATATAGCCAGTAATGTTTCCATAGCAGGGACAACATTTTCTCCAGGTCACACTGAACGCCTCCTCTCTTCCACCTGTAATGGGGAGAGCACTGGAAATTCTGCCCACAGGGGGCGCTGTCAGCGCAGAGACATAAGGGATTAGGGATAATCTGCAGTGACCGGTCCGATGTGAATTTATAGGAGGTGAGTCACTCCATGCACCCGCAGCTGAACATATGGGGGCAGTGCACTTAAAGGACCCTTTCTCTACAACTTCTACTCCCTGTAATGATCACCCAGCTTTCCCAGACTCCGGAATGGAGCAATACAGTGTATCCTAATTAGATCTGCAGTGGAAGCAGCTTCTATAGGTGGCATAATCACAGCCATATCGTTTGCCACTCCATTTGTACCCCTCCCCCACCCGGCCCTAGGTTATCAACAACCAGGACAAGAACAACCAATAGGACGGAACCTTTAACATTTTATTGGACAATTATAACAGATCCGGCCCATTATACAGCGAAATGCCCCAGTCCGGGCTGCGCGCGCTTCATTAGTCTCTGTACTGTGTTGTGGCGAGGGGTCCGGAGCAAAAGAAAGAAGTCCTGGGTGGTCCCGGGTGTGGAATGACAGTGTCCCCCGCCACATCAGGGGATGCCTAGTGGTATAGTGAAGGAGAGGTAGTCGCCGGTGGCCCCCCAGCTGGCGCGATGCGTCTGATAGATGCTGATCCACGTGGTGAGGATGACCACCCACACAAAGAGGCCGAAGGCAGAGCGCTTCACGTCTGCAGGAGGTAAGAGAGAATTAGCAGGTCCGTCCGTCATCCTTCATCGCAGTCCTCGCTTTACCAGAGCCCTGAACGGAAAAATCTGCCGCTCAAAACTGTGGAAAAGTGGGGTGAGCACCTCTGTGCGAGCTATTATGTCCCCCCAGTGCGGTCCTAGATGAGGGACACCTACACTCTCACCCCTTAGTCCCTACATATACAGTACACACTGACACCAAGAAAATGCTGCACCAGACATGTTGGATTGCTGCAAAACTGCTGGACATGATTACAGGCGAGGACTGATCGGGTCTGAGGAGGCTGTAAAAGTGCTGCCCTATAAAAAAAATGCTCTCAGGGGCTACTTTTGGGCAGTGTACCCCTTGGTGAGAGATTGTTGACTAAAAGAGATGCCTCCACAGCGCACTTGAAGGCATTGCGCTGAGTTGACAGATTTTGAGAGGGGGCGCATCATTGGGCTGAGAGAAGCAGGATGGTCAATTTGATGAATTGCCGCCATCTACGCTTTTCTGACCTACCCGTTAGGCCTCTTGCACACAAACGTTTATTTAGTTTGTTTTTTGCGTTCTGTATACGGAACCATTCATTTCAATGGATCCACAAAAAAAACAGAAGGTACTCCGTATGCCTTCCGTTTCCGTATTTCCGTTCAAAGATAGAACATGTCCTATTATTGTCCGCATAACGGACAAGGACAGTACTGTTCTATCAGGAGCCAGCTGTTCCGCAAAAAACAGAATGCACACGTACGTCATCCGTATTTTTTGCGGACCGCAAAATACTGAAAAAGCCATACAGTCGTGTGCAAGAGGCCTTAGGAGGTATTGGGAGCAGTGGTTACGTGAGGGCACGCTCACGGCGAACAGACTCCAGACAGACCACCAGCAGAGAGGATCACGAGCAGCTGCCACAGGCCCAGCTGCAACATCTGTGGGCAAATGTGCCATAGGATACCACACGGATCCTGTATGCCTCCATGCCAACCCGATCTCAGCATGTCTCCAGGCCGTATCTCATCTTGTCTCCAGGCTAGAGGCCGTATCTCAGGCTAGAGGCCGTATCTCATCTCGTCTCCAGGCTAGAGGCCGTATCTCATCTCGTCTCCAGGCTAGAGGCCGTATCTCATCTCGGATTCAGGCTAGAGGCCGTATCTCATCTCGGATTCAGGCTAGAGGCCGTATCTCATCTCGGATTCAGGCTAGAGGCCGTATCTCATCTCGGATTCAGGCTAGAGGCCGTATCTCATCTCGGATTCAGGCTAGAGGCCGTATCTCATCTCGGATTCAGGCTAGAGGCCGTATCTCATCTCGGATTCAGGCTAGAGGCTGTATCTCATCTCGGATTCAGGCTAGAGGCCGTATCTCATCTCGGATTCAGGCTAGAGGCCGTATCTCATCTCGTCTCCAGGCTAGAGGCCGTATCTCATCTCGTCTCCAGGCTAGAGGCCGTATCTCATCTCGTCTCCAGGCTAGAGGCCGTATCTCATCTCGTCTCCAGGCTAGAGGCCGTATCTCATCTCGTCTCCAGGCTAGAGGCCGTATCTCATCTCGTCTCCAGGCTAGAGGCGTATCTCATCTCGTGTCCAGGCTAGAGGCCGTATCTCATCTCGTCTCCAGGCTAGAGGCCGTATCTCATCTTGGATTCAGGCTAGAGGCGGCTCAACAGGGTCCTAGAGCCTCCTTTTTACAGTTTTACCCAACGATCTTCTCCTTTCCTCTAATATTGCAATCACTTTCATCTATCATTACATTCACACATAGAAAGCTTCATTCCAACATCTCCTTCTTGGTGCAGGATTTTTTTTTTGTCAATGAGTGTAAATGGTAATAGGAGGAGCCCCCCTCGCCCTCCCCCTGGTGCCCCAATACTCACAGCTCTGGATCTGGGGCTGCTCAGTGTACACCGGCTTGAAGAACGCTTCCTTAAAGAACCACGTTACGTTGACGAGCCACAGGAACGGCAGCAGAGCAAAACCCCCTGTGGACAAACATGATGAAGGGGTTAATAGTGTATGTATCAAAGCTGGAATTCTGATACAGAGAAGGTCGGTCAAGTGACCGCGCCGGGGAGCGGACGCTAAACCGCTACGCGCCGGGGAGCGGACGCTAAACCTCTACGCGCCGGGGAGCGGACGCTAAACCTCCACGCGCCGGGGAGCGGACGCTAAACCTCCACGCGCCGGGGAGCGGACGCTAAACCTCCACGCGCCGGGGAGCGGACGCTAAACCTCCACGCGCCGGGGAGCGGACGCTAAACCGCTACGCGCCGGGGAGCGGACGCTAAACCTCCACGCGCCGGGGAGCGGACGCTAAACCTCCACGCGCCGGGGAGCGGACGCTAAACCTCCACGCGCCGGGGAGCGGACGCTAAACCGCTACGCGCCGGGGAGCGGACGCTAAACCGCTACGCGCCGGGGAGCGGACGCTAAACCGCTACGCGCCGGGGAGCGGACGCTAAACCGCTACGCGCCGGGGAGCGGACGCTAAACCGCTACGCGCCGGGGAGCGGACGCTAAACCGCTACGCGCCGGGGAGCGGACGCTAAACCTCTAGACACAACATCACAGGACACCAGGGAAACACATGCAGGGGATAGGACTGTCAGGACTGTCACGGACCCAGGTAATACTTTCTACACAGCTGCAGTTTCTCCTCGTTGGGGACACGCTCCAGGTTCATTGTGATGTCGGGGTGCTCGGATATTCAGGGCGCACTTATGGTCGGGATCTTTCCGCCTCTGTCACAAAAAGGAAGAAAAGAAATGAGAACACAGAAACGCGCGTTCTTTATAGGTCCTCAGAGGGCACGGCTTAGGCCTCTTTCACACTTGCGTTATTCTTTTCCGGCATAGAGTTCCGTCACAGGGGCTCTATACCGGAAAAGAACTGATCAGGCATATCGCCATGCACTCTGAATGGAGAGTAATCCGTTCAGTTTGCATCAGGATGTCTTCAGTTCAGTTGTTTTGACTGATCAGGCAAAAGAGAAAACCGTAGCATGCTACGGTTTTATCTCCGGCTAAAAAAACTGAAGACTTGCCTGAATGCCGGATCCGGCATTTTTTCCCATAGGAATGTATTAGTGCCGGATCCGGCATTCCGGTATGCGCATGCGCAGACTGAAAAAAAGGTGAAAAAATTAATGCCGGATCCGTTTTTGCCGGATGACACCAGAAAGACGGATCCGGCATTTCAATGTATTTTTTGGACTGATCAGGCATTTTTAAGACTGATCAGGATCCTGATCAGTCTTACTAATGCCATCAGTTAGCATACATTTTGCCTGATCCGGCAGGCAGTTCCGGCGACGGAACTGCCTGCCGGATCTCTCTGCCGCAAGTGTGAAAGTAGCCTTACTGACTGTTTCTGTTCACCCTTTTACCATGTCTCCTGCAATTCTATGTCCTTCAGGCCTCAGCTATCAGGGAGAGACCGACAGCAGTGTTCATCCTGTGCTTCCTGGTTCATAAGTAGAATGGTAGAACTACAGTAAAGACTGGCACAGGGTTATATTCCTATGCCAATCAGGCAGGCGGAAAGCTGGGTGGTGACCGTCAGAAGACCAAACACCTAATCTCAGGTAAACAAACCATTTACTCCTAACCCAGGGGACTAAGGGTTAAAGCGCCCGGGACCTCCCGCGTAGGAGAGGCCTCTAATGATTTATCACTAAGTCTTGATGAAGAGTCCGTATCTGTGTACTCAGATATTTTGGCGCTGTGCCCCCCCCCCCCCGTACGGCCTCCGCTCTTCTCAGAAGAGGCGTCTCGCCAGGGCCGTATTTGGTAATGTTTGAGTCTCTCTCCGAATCCCAGAGCCAGCGCTGCCTGCAGGATTAACCCTTCTGTCACCGAAGCCTCACACCCCTCTGCCGAGCCCCTCATCCCTTCCCCAGTTTTATGTAAACCCTGCATAACGAAACGTCCTGCGGCGGTCTTGCCTTTCGGTTCCTCACCACTTTCAAGAGCTCTGCTGGCTGTCAGTGAGCGTTAGCAAGCAGAAAATGAGTGATACAATTTAAAGGGGTATCCTGGTTTAAAAAGTTGCCCCTTATCCACAGGATATAGGGCTCACTATCAGATTGGCCGGGGGCCCACCGATGACACGAATGGGGTCCCATAGCCTGTGAAGCTCCCTGAAATGAACCGTCGGGATGAGCACGTTTTTTTCGACCAGCAGCTCCGTCTATTTCAGGGAGCTCCACAGGCTATGGGGACCCCATTCGTGTGATCGGTGGGGGGCGCAAGAGGTAATCTGCTAGCTAACCGGCGGATAAGTGAGAACTTTCTATAACCGGAATATCCCTTTAAAGGCTACGTATACACCTTCAGAGGCAATTTTTGTTTAGAATTGCATTTTACTCATTTTGGGCTAAAAATCATATTTTCAATTGGCCTTTATTAAAAATATTGAGCCGTTCGGTCACAAAGGGTTAACTGTGTGCTGGTACTTTCACTTTCACTTTGTGCTCTAAACTATGGAGAGGTCATAAACACTTATGTAAGCTGCATTCTTATCAGTAAGGTCAGAGAGCAGAGATAAGGAGCCCGTCTGCTCCCGGTCTGACGGAAAAGACTGAAAATCCACAGCCTGCTACTGGAGCATCTCCGCTCTGTCCAGAAAAAAAGGCTCCATATTTTTCATAAAGACCGATTGAAAAAATTATTTTTACCTCAAAATAAGTACAAAGCAATAATAAAAAAGAAATTGCCCCCAAAGGTGTGCATGGCCTTTAAGGCTTCGTTCACACTTTGTAAATCCTGTCAAATACCGCCTGGTGTAACAGCTCAGCAATCGGCCCTATCTTGTCCGGTAAAATGAAGGGAACCTGGCAGATCCCATTATCGCCACCGGGATCCGTCAGGCGCTTGGGGTCCGTCATATGATGGATCTGCTGCCATTTTCCAGATTACGTCAGAGCAGAACAACGGAGAGAACGCAGATGTGACCTAAGCCTAAGAGCTGAGGGTTTGTTACAACTGCACCCAGTCTGGAGCTGGACACAGCAGTACAAATCTCTCTCCACGACTGATAGTTTGTTACAATGTATCAGAGCAGGTAAAGTGTATCAGGCCGGGGGTCAGCATGGTTTACCTGACAGAGGATTTTCTAGACTGGATACAATTGGAACCAACCCTCAGCTGTGAGAAGTACCGGATCAAGATGGATGTTCAGCCTCTAGATGGGACCAAGCACATTCCTGTTCAGTGACAGCCAGCAGAGGTCCTGTAAATAGTGAAACATATACAGAATATAACAGAAACGTAGAATTTTGAATTTTTTATGACGATGGTAAGAAAACACTTCGTTAGAGGAGGGTTTACCAAATCTATTACTATGGGGGAACCGCTACTGAATGGGCGGGCACCCCCTACCGAACGGGGCGGGCAGCCCCTACCGAACGGGGGGCGGGCACCCCCTACCGAACGGGGGGCGGGCACCCCCTACCGAACGGGGGGCGGGCACCCCCTACCGAACGGGGGGCGGGCACCCCCTACCGAACGGGGGGCGGGCACCCCCTACCGAACGGGGGGCGGGCACCCCCTACCGAACGGGGGGCGGGCACCCCCTACCGAACGGGGGGCGGGCACCCCCTACCGAACGGGGCGGGCAGCCCCAACCGAACGGGGCGGGCACCCCCTACCGAACGGGGCGGGCACCCCCTACCGAACAGGCTACAGCTGATTAGGGCCTTGCTGATTTTTGGTGACTGCCCTATACACCCCAAACCTTATCTCCTTGCAAAAAGTATCCGTTTCCGGAAAGTTAGGACTGTGTCTGGGACGGTCCAGTTTACATAAAAGGTGGGGCCATGTGATATGGGGGTGCGGTTGGCAGCATAATGGGGGCACCAAATAAATGGAAATAAAGAAAAATTATAATATTCTCTAAAGAACAGGGCGCCAACACCTAATCTGGCCAACTTCCGGCCCAAGGCATGCCGGGACTTGTAGTTCTTCCACCCCACCTTAAAGTCAGGAGTCAAGACAGATCATCAATCGCGATTCTAGACGATATTCCTCTCAGCTCACCCCCCAATCTTCCTGTTCCTGGCTGGAGAGTTCCTGCGCTCGGGAATGTCGGGAAATGTAGTCCAGGAACCCATCAGGAAGGTCTGCGCATGCTCCGCCGGCAACACTACGCAAAGCATTTCGGGAGTTGTAGTTTTATGCCGACAATTAACACTGAAGCGGGGACGATTAGGGCGCACGGTGACCCCCCCGCCCCCCACTTTCTCTTAAGCAGCTACTCAGGGGGGTGTACTACGGTTACCGGAGGCTTCAGAGCGGAAACGGCTAGATTATTCTCCATCCGTGGACTACACCGGAGGAGGGGCCTGGGACCGGAGGCGGATGTGACATCACCATAAACAGGAAGCGGGACGTCGAGAGGTGGGAAAAAGGAGCCAGTCCGTGCGAAGATGGCGGAATACTTGGCTTCGATTTTCGGGACAGAGAAGGATAAGTAAGGCTGGGGGCCCGGGGAAAGGGTCGTGTGTGGTCCAGTAACAGCATGGGGCCCCTGGGAAGAGCCGGCGCATGGGGCCCATGTGTGTGCTGGGTGTGTGTCTCCGCATGCAGCTCCATCCTCCAGAGTGTGCTCGGTGCTGGACTAGCGGATGCCGGATTACAGGGATTGTGTGTTTAATAATCTCATGGAATTGATTTAAAGGGGAACTCTTGTCTTGTTTTGTTCTTGTCCAGGGTGAACTGTTCCTTCTATTTCAAAATCGGAGCGTGTCGCCATGGAGACCGTTGTTCGCGACTCCACAACAAGCCCACGTTCAGCCAGGTAAGGACTCTCCCCGCAGCAAATATCGTAATGGCACGCCCCCCTCCCCCCATACGTTTTTATCTGCCAAATTCAAGACCCTGTGCTTTGGGGGTCATTTACTAAAGACTGGCGGTTTTCACGTCCGTCTTAGTAAAAATCACACTTTATGTAGATGCGACCGGTTTATTATAGGATGAAGCCCCCCCCTCCCCCGGACCAACCTGCAATAAAGAGCGGGTGGGTACTTGCCTGCAGTGAGGGTCAGTTCGCAGTATTCGCCAGCGAACACATGCCGGCTGCCATCTTTAGTAAGGTAGACTCACCCGTCCGGCGAGGCACAGGTAAGCCCTTACCTGTCCGGGAGCCGGTCTGAAATTAAACGCGGTCACCGGGAGCAGGCAGTTCCGATAACGGGGACCTTCATCGGGCTGTTCTCGGAATTGCCTGCTCCCGGTGACCGCATTTGATTTCAGACCGGCTCCCGTCACAGGTAAGGGCTTACCTGTGCATCGCCGGACGGGTGAGTCTACCTTACTAAAGATGGCAGCCACCATGTGTTCGCTGGCGAATACTGAGAACTGACCATCACTGCTTGCCTGCAGGCTCTGGTTCTTAGGCTACTTTCACACCCGCGCTCTCCCTCTCCGGTATTGAGATCCGTCGTAGGGTCTCCACAGCGGAGGAAACCGCTTCTGTTTTGTCCCCATTCATTGCCAATGGTGAGGGAACGGAGTTACCAGAATACATTCCGTTGCGTCCCCTGTACCGGACAGAAAACCTCCTAAGCAGTGTTTTTGAGTGCGTCCTGGGTTGCGGAGCAAGACAGATCCGCACAATTTTCTCGGACACAAAATAAAACGTATCCGTCCCCCATTGACTTCCAATGGTTTTAGAGACGGATCCGTCGTGGCTGTTTTAGAGAGAATACAACCGGGTCCGTTCATAATGGAGGCAGACGGTTTGTCGTTTTTCGTGATCCCTGCACGTGCCTTTAGGCTACTTTCATCCGTCATGGGTCAGCAAAAACGCTTACAACCGTCTGCATTCGTTATGGACAGATCCGGTTGTATTATCGCTAAAAAAGCCAAGACGCTTTCGTCTCTAAAACCATTGGAAGTCAATGGGGGACGGATCCGTTTTCTTTTGTGTCCGAGAAAACGCATCTGTCTTCGTTGACTTGCATTGTGAGTCATGGCGGATCCGTCTTGCTCCGCATCCCAGCGCCTGCGGTGCTTATGTGTGCGTCATGGGAAGGCAATGGAACGGGACGTGTTCTGGTACGCTCCGATGCCTTCAGTTTTGTCCTCATTGACAATGATGGGGACAAGTATCGAAGTATCCCGTTATGGATTCCGCTACCACGGACCATAACGGAATTTAGAATCCATAACTGGATACTTCGATAACCCGAACTGAAAACACAAGTTTGCTCAACGCTACTTGTGGCAGGTTGATCCGGAGGTTTGTCTGGTGTCGTCCCTTTAAAAGAATCTGACATCATAATAAATGTATCGCATCTGTGAGGTTCATGCGCCAGAGACTGAAACCTTGGGGGGGGTGTAGGTTTCCCTTATAATTTATGCCAGAAACCTGCTGTAAATGATCAGCTTGTGGTGGCCCTGACCCCTTATGATAAGATCCTCAGCGAGAGACGTAAAACATATAAAAAGTTGCAAAATTGCGCGAAATCTTGCAAGTTTTTTAATGCCAAAAGCCTATGGGGGGGAAAAAAAACCCATCCTCATTCACACGGTAGATTTTTTATTTTTTCCACCACGGATCCAGTCCCATTTCGTGGGCTTCCGTGAGGAAATGGCACCAAAAAGTGGCACGTGGGTTCTTCCGCGAAGCAGATTTTCCTGTTGAAACAATCGGTCATGGATTTTCGCGCCAAAAACCACATGAAAATCCCAGAGAGCTTCTCACAGCTGAGGGTTTGGTACAGTGTATCTAGTCTAAATAGCCTGCACTCCGGGCAGATACATTGTATCACAAGTAACAGTCATTTTAGATATGGGGGGGGGGGGTGCCAAGGACTCCACCGGGTGCTTGGTTTAGGGGGACTTCCCCTTTTAATAAGTTGACCTGTATTCCCCCCCCTAGTGTATGCAGATGAAGGGGCGGGGTTACTGCAGTCTGGTGTCTCATTAGCATAAGGATCGGTAGCGGTGTGATGTCAGCTGCTGTGACCTCTTTGTTGATGACCCTGTTTTGTCTTTTAGACGATCGTCCTCTTGAACCTTTACCGGAACCCACAGAACACGGCGCAGAGCGCGAACGGCTCCCACTGTAAGTCTCATCGTCCGCCATAGGCGCATGTAACGGTGCTTGTAGGGACCCTGCCTCTATTTGTAACGGTGCTCACCGCGAGGGTCTGCTAAACCTGCTGTAACTGGGTGACCTTCCAGTTTCCCTGGGGGTACTCCCGAGGTGTCTGGCTGCAGCTTGCTGCCTTCTCCTTAGGCTACATGCACACAAACGTATTTTGTTTCCATGTCCGCTCCGTTTTTTTGGGTCTGCATCCTATCCGCATTAATTTCAATGGGTCCGCAAAAAAATGCAGACATTACACCCTGTGCTATCTGCATCCGTATGTCCGTTCCGTAGCCCCAAAAAAATATAACCTGTCCTATTGTTGTCCGTTTTTAGGCATTGTTACAATGGATCCGCCCAAAAAAAAAAACTGCCTTTTTTTATTTTTTTTGGGCGGACTGCAAAACACATACGGTCGTGTGCATGTAGCCTTATTGAGAACACATGCATACTTGGCCAAGCTGAGAGCGCATGTGTATGGGGAATACAGGAGGGCTGCCAACTTTAGAATTGGATCAGCAACCATTAACTACTTCATGATCAGGGTACTTTGTGTCTTAAAGGGGTTTTCCAGTTTCGGGACCAAAGCGAACAACCCCCGGGAACAGGTAATTTATCTAACCGCCACCGCTCAGGTTCTTAAGGGCGGGGTCCATTTATTTGGTTGCAGCGGTGCCGTCACAGCAACAACACTTGACTGCTGTAGCCAATCGCTGGCCTCAGCAGTGCACCTGCTAAAGCAGGACAGCTGCCAGGTAAGAACTTACCTGTTATTTCAGGAGGATCCCGGGGGTTGTCCTGTTTCCTCCTAAAACCAGGCAGGTTTAGTTGTCCTGCTTTGGTTAAAGGTACATAGTCAGATGCTGCAGTAATACTGCACTGGAGGGGACCTTGTAAAGTGTCACCGAGGGGCAGCAGATTGCATGTGCCCCTCTTCTACTGGAGGGGGTCACCTATTGCATCTTCTGCAGGCCTGACACATAAAGGGGTCTCCCACTATTATCAGGTGAGTAGGTGATAATTGTTCCCTTGTCTTGCAGCTCTGGTCAGTGACGTGGAGGTGCAAGAACATTATGATGACTTCTTTGAGGTGAGTGAAACGACTTCATCATCTTCCTCTGAAAGCCGGGGCTGATGAATCTACAGCTCCGTGCTTTTTGTTCAGTTCGAGACTGGGGTTACCTGGTTTTCGATACTAAACTGCTCCATTGTGCAGCTTAAAGGGGTTCTCTGGGAATTAAAAAAATATATAAAAATACTTAAATATTGCTTTATTATCAATATATTCCCAAATAACTTTCATTAGTTATAATGGCTTGTTTTGTCTGGAGAGCAATCAGGGGAAACAAAATGGCCGCCGTCCAATTAGTTCACACAGAACCTGTCCTAACCACACAGGAGGACAAGTTACTTCACAACACTGTGTGCGGAGAAAAGGACAGGGGACATGTATACAGGACACAACATGACCACTGGGTCCCTGCTGTCCACTCACATTCCCTGCCGCCGCCTCATTGGGCTCGCGTTGCTGGATGCTCGTAGGATAAAGGACCTGTTGTGAGGTCATCGCGATGTGACCAGTACATATTGCTGACGTCATCATAGGTCCTTTATCTTAGGAGCATCCGGGAGGAGTCTTGCAGCAGGGCAAGTTTCGTCGGGGACAGGGGCCGTGCTTCGTGGAGTTTAGATACTGCTGTGTCTGCGCATTGCGAGGGGCCAGGACACTCGCATGTATGTCCTGTACACGTTGCTGATGCCCATGGTACAGCTGTGCGCTTTTTGAATGCATGATGCAGAGTTGTGTGTGTTACTTGCACAGTACAGACCAAACGTGTGGCAGCCTTCTGCTAAGGTTCACCGCCGTCGTCCAGCAGCACAGAGGAATGTTGGGGTTAATGTGACTCATTAACCCCAGTGTTGCCGTTGTGTGAGATGAATGATGGGGTCTCAATAATGTGAGGCACATGGTGTTATTACTTTAGTGCCTCACATGAACAGTAAGTGACTCATCAAGTACCTCCCCCGATGGTTACTGGTGTGAGGTACACAATGCGGTTATCTGTTATTGTGAGGCACATGGAGGTTCAAAATGAATAACGCCATGTACATCACCTTAATTAACCGCTTCCTGTACCTCCTCGCATAATGGGCAACATGGAGTTAAAGTGAGGTATATGATGAGGTTAGTTACTGTTAATGTGAGGCACATTAGATGCATAAAACCATGTGCCTCACATGAATAGCAAGTAGCTATCATGTCACAGGGTTGTCCGGCCACATATGTTAATGAACTATCCTCAGGACAGGGCCTCAATATCTGATTGGTGGGGGTCCGAGGCCCCCGATGATCAGCACTTTAAAGAGGAGGATAGGTCATCGATATATATGGCCAGACAACCCCTTCTGAGCCCATGTGGCCAATTGTGTGAGGAGGTACTTGATGGGGTCACCTACTATTACTGCGAGGCACATGGAAATCTAAATTGATTAAACAATTAAAAGTGACACCCCCCCCCCCCCCCGCCAATCAAGTACCTCCTGACATAATGGGCAATCAATACTTTGCATTTAAAAATAAAATAAAAAATTTAACCCCTTGTTGCCTGTGTGGGTACTTTTTTGGTTGTTTGCCTGGTACAGAGTATCACAGTACTTGGCATCGAACTCAAAATTCTGGTATTGTGACAATGCTACTTGATGACGGCGGCGGCTATCAGGACATACTGGGAGTTGTAGTTTCAGGGCTGTAACAGTCTTAACGATTTCCAAACCCCACAGGAAGTGTTCACTGAAGTGGAGCAGAAATATGGCGAGATTGAGGAGATGAATATCTGCGACAACCTTGGCGATCACCTGGTGGGCAACGTCTACGTCAAGGTAACACTCGCCTCCCGGGTATTAGAGTTCTTAAAGGGGCTGGAGAACAATGTAAATGTATTACGAGAGGGCGCAGGAGCTGCAGTGCCGGTCTGTGGGAAAATGCTCATCGCCTACCTGATACCGTCATTCTCATGTCAGTTCACGTTTTAAAGGGGTTGTCCTATCTCAGAAAAATGGGGGCAAATCGCTGGGACCTGCACCTATATCGAGAATGGAGTCCTGAAGGTGGTGGAGAGTGCACTCCATTTCTGTGGGGCCGCCGAGAATATCTGTGCTGGCTCGGCTCGTAGAAGTAAATGGACGCGGCGGCTGGTCATGCGCGGTGCGCTCTTATTCGCTGCTATGTGGGAGAGCGCTTGGTGGAGGCCGGACCGGAGTCCTCCAGACACCACTTTGCGGGGCTCCATTCTCCATTATAGATGTGGGCCCTGCATCCTATAAGACATTGGGAGCATATTCTGGCGATATGCCCCCATTTTCTGAGATCAGACGACCCCTTTAACGGTGAATGACTACTGAAGCGCTCTTCTGGGTTACTAGACCCGCACCCGTAAAGTGAGAACATTTCAAACAGTAGGATTTGTTACATTTCGATATCCATGGGTTTGTAACTACGCTGGTTCTCTTCCACGTTCACGCCGGGTGTAGGCCTCGCCTGACAGCCATACGGATATGAATAGGGCATCAGTTACAAATAGGAAATATTCTTTATTTTTCTGTGTTGGATTCAGTGGTGCTAGTAAAGTAGAGCAGGTACTGGTTGTATCGCGTACATTGCACTCCATAGTCTAAGGCGCTTCTGATCCCGCCTGCGCGTTTCAGTTTATATCTGGGCCGGTGCACTAATTCTATTCTATGAGTCTTTATAAAACAAGAATTAAAAAAGCAATGCATTCATCCCATATAAAGCGGGGGCATGTTACAGGTTGTAGTCGCTGCCATTGAAGTCCAAGCTGCGCTCTTCAGCAATGTTTCCAATGGGTCTCCCGCTGCGGTCTGAGCACCTTTCCCCCTGAGTCCTCTCTTCCTCCTCCTCATCGTTGCCTTTGTCCGTCATTGTGTGCCTGCGGCCGGTTAGGAAGTCGCCGTTTTCCCAGTAGAAGCTGAACTCCGAGCCCTCGAGCTCCCTCATCTCCTCCATCTCCTTTGCGCTGCAGCGGGGAAGCTGAACCTCGAAGGTTTTGTGGAAGCGTTTGTAGTCCACCCGGAAAGCGCCTTTCTCCAGGGTTATACAGGGCTCAAAGCGATGACCCCAGATGATCTCGTTTTCCAAGTAGGAGCTTTTCGCCTGGCAGGTCATCCCTGTGATGGGGGGAGGAAATGGATTAGTGGGGTCGGTGACGTTCAGGGACCCTGTATATTTTAAAGAAGATTGTACAGGATTAAATAAAACGGCACCACCCCTGTGCGTGAGTTGTCTTGGATTACAGCTTGGCCTGTGGACGGGTGGTGCTGTTTTTGGAAGAAAGCAGCCATGTTTTTCTAATCCTGGACACAACCCCTTTAAACAAAATGCAGTTCCCATGAGAGACTGCAGCTGTAATGTGATTGCAAGACACGGACCCTTGTATCACCATTGAAACCTGAATCTCGGATCTAGGACTTTAATATTGATGACTTGGGCTACTTTCACACTTGTGCTTTCCCTTTCCGCTATTGAGATCCGTCATAGGATCTCGATGGTGGGGGGGGGGGGAGAGACACTATTGAGATCCTGTCCCTATTCGTTGTCAATGGGGACAAAAATGAACTAAGCGGGATGCACCCGAATGCCTTCCATTTGGTTGCGTCCCCATTGTGGACAGAATAACGCTGCAAGCGTCGTTTTTCTGTCCACGGTGTGGTGCAGAGCAAAACGGATCCATCCTGACTCACAAAGTAAGTCAATGGTGGTGGATCCGTTTTCTCTGACACAATAGAAAACTGATCCGTCCCCCGTTGACTTTCAATGGAGTTCATGACGGATCCGTCTGGGCTATGTTAAGGATAATACAACCGGATCCGTTCATAACAGATGAAAGCGTTTTTGATGAATCCAGCCAAAACTTGGGTGTGAAAGTGGCCTTATCCTCCAGATAGGTCATCAGTATCTGATTGGTCGGGGTCTGACGCTGAAAACCCAGGTGAGTGATGCAGCCTCCTCCAAGGCCAGTGGCATCCATGGGTCACCTGGTCTTTCTGCAGCTCGGTCTCCTTCAAGCAAATGGGATTGAACTGCAATATCGCACAGCCACTGCCCAATTTATGATGCCTGGTATACAGTGAAAAGGCACCGCGCTCATCCGAGCACCACGTCTCCTTCAAACATCTGATTTGTGGGTGTGCTAGGTGTCGGGGCCCCTACAGATCTGATATCTGAATGAGACTTTGGCCTCATGCACACGAACGTATTTTGTTTCCGTGTCCCTCACGTCTTTTTTGAGGATGCTGACCCATTCATTTCAATGGGTCCGCAAAAAATGCGGACTGTCTGCTGTCCGTATCAGTATGTCAATTCCGTAGCCCCGCAAAAAAAATAGAGTGCATGTCTTATTGTCCGTTTTAGGCATTAACAATGGATCCGTAAAAGAAACGGATGGTATACGGATGTCAAAACACATACGTGTGCATGTAGCCTTTAGCAATAAATTAGACCCTCTGTAATATAAACTTTGTTCTATTTTCCTGCAGTGTAAAGAATGGAGGTTGGGATTCTGGTCCCCATTGTTAGAAACATAGAATGTGTCGGCAGATAAGAACCATTTGGCCCATCTAGTCTGCCCAATATACTGAATACTATGGATAGCCCCTGGCCCTATCTTATATGAAGGATAGCCTTATGCCTATCCCATGCATGCTTAAACTCCTTCACTGTATTTGCAGCTACCACTTCTGCAGGAAGGCTATTCCATGCATCCACTACTCTCTCAGTAAAGTAATACTTCCTGATATTACTTTTAAACCTTTGCCCCTCTAATTTAAAACTGTGTCCTCTTGTGGTTGTTCTAGTTAATACAGCTAAATGATTTACTAAGAACCTGGGGTTAAAGGGGTTGGCCAGTCTTTCACGTAATTGGTTAAAATGCCATATACAGAAGCATAAGTGACTGCATGCTGTGCCTCCGCTGTCATAAGGAAGGCCCCCGGCGGCCCTAGTGTTAGTGAAGCAACACATCCACATCCTTAGGCCTCATGCACGCGACCATTGTGTGATTTGCGGAACGGCATGGACAGCCATTGATATAACTGCCTATTCTTGTCCGCAAAACGGACCAGACTAGGACAGGTTATTTTTTATATTTTTTTGCGGACCACGGAACAGAGCATTGAAGTGAATGGGTCCGCATCCAAGCAGCAAAAACTGTGGCTCTGATGCAGACCAAAACAACGGCCGTGTGCATGAGGCCTTAGGCTGCAAGATGGAAGCGACTGCTTCCTCTGGCTTCTCCTGGGTAGATTTTATGCTGCGCAGGTGCTGTGCAAATGGACACGTCGGGCACATGTGCAGATTCAGACAGCAGAATCCCCTGCAAATTGGCCAACCCCCTTTAACGGATTTGTCTGGACAGGGTACCTCAACAAGAAGCTTGTGGCAGAGGGATGGTATGTAATGCACTGACCCTAGGGTGGAGAAGGGCATGCACAAGGGGGGGTCATCTACTTGCCTGTAGCCTCCACGATTCCTTCCAGTATAACAATGATCTCAAGCTGCTCTCGAAGCAGCTGCTGCGGCCCCATGTCCCAGAAAGGACTGTCGTCATCAATCATGTGGCAGATGACCTGCGGCTCCACCAAGAACAGCCGGTCCTCCCCCGTCTCGTAGCCAAGGTTGATCTCCGACTGCTCCAGCGGGAGAAATTCCCCTTCGTACGTCTGCCGAGACTTGATGAGCTTGGCCCTTATTTTAGCGTCCACCATGTGGCTGTCTCGGAGGTCACCAATCCGGAACATCAGGCAAAGCCTTTCATCTCGTGGGCAGATCACACAGTTCTGGCTGAAGATCAGCGTCTGTGCTCTTTTCTTAGGTCGAGAAATCTTAACGAACATACATCCCACCATTAGGGCGTCGATCATGGAGCCCACAATGGACTGGGCCATTATGAGGTAGACACCTTCTTGGCAGTTGGCGGTCACCATGCGGAAGCCGTAGCCAATGGTGCGTTGGGTTTCAACGGAGAAGAGGAGCGCTGATGTGAAGCTGTCCACGTTCTGAAAGCAAGGTCTCCAATCTTCGTTTTTTTGGTTGAGTATATCAAGTCGCCAAAACGCATCTAAATAGTAGATTGTGGCAAAGAGCAGCCACGTGACGATGTAGCACATCATGAACACAAACAGGAACCAGCGGTACTTGAGGTCGACGATAGTAGTGAAAATGTCAGAGAGGAAACGTCCTTTCTCTTCAATGCGGCCCAAGTTGACCTGGCACTTGCCATCTTTGGCCACGTACCTCTGGCGTTCTCGCCGGGTTGATGTCTTGCCTTGGTGGACTTCTGCTTCCATCAGCTTACACCGTTGCTTCGCGGGCCGTTCAGGTCCAGTTATGGGTGCAGATAACAAACCACGTGGTGGCGTATTCATGTATCGAGGTCCATGAGTGATATCGGGCACACTGATAGCGTGCCGGGGGTACAAGCGACTACTGCCAGCTCCACCATCTTTCAGAGAAGACCGGCGGTACTTTGGAAGGTCAGCGGAGATGCCCACACTTTGACGGGGCCGTCCTGGGTAGGCATATCCTATGTCTGCAGTGCTCATGTGACGTTTGTACACGCTGCGAGGCATTATGTCCGGAAGTGGCAACGGAGGATGAGCCAGCGTGGGTTTTGTTTGAGGGGCTGGCATCAGCTCTGCCGCACATGTCGGTACCACCACACATTCTGGCTGCAGAAAGAGAGTATCATTTTGTTAACCTGATATAAAATTTTGGAGGTTGCTTGGGATACATTAGGATTCTCACCTTCTGTGGAAAGCTCCGGTACCGATTCGTGTCTGTGGGGGGTCGTGGAAGGTATGCCAGGACTTGCTTAGGCTTGATGGGCTGTCCCAGTCCAGAACCCCTGCCGTTAGGTTCTTGGCCACATCCTTTGTCCGTGTCATAGCCTTCAGCTTGTGTGGCCATGCCGGGCATTGTGATACTGACCGCTGACTTGCCCAGTGGAGGGGTGTGAACTCCACGCTGATATTCTGTTCGCGTCATTAAGTCTGTGAATATGAGAGAAAAATCTGATTGATCCAGTGAGACTTGTAGTTAAAAATGTGATGTCGATATCGTGATGTATGCAGAATCATCTCAAAAGTCCTCTTTTGTCGTATAGGGACTGGACAAAAGATCGTTTTGGTGTATTGAGTGCATGGACCTCTTTGGTGCTGTTTTTATATTCTAACTTTGAATCAAAGCCCGTGGTTCTGGAGATAGAGCTGTGGTTTCATTGGAAGGTCTGGGTGTCTAGAGGTGGAACTGTGAGGTTATTGGATGCTCTGGAAGTTGATATTGGAAGTTTTGGGTCTGTAGAGGTTGTGGAGGCGGCATTGGAAGGTCTGGAGGGGTGGCGGCATTGGAAGGTCTGGGGGCTCTGGAGGTGGAGGGGTGGCGGCATTGGAAGGTCTGGGGGCTCTGGAGCTGGAGGGGTGGCGGCATTGGAAGGTCTGGGGGCTCTGGAGGTGGCGGCATTGGAAGGTCTGGGGGCTCTGGAGGTGGCGGCATTGGAAGGTCTGGAGGTGGAGGGGTGGCGGCATTGGAAGGTCTGGAGGTGGAGGGGTGGCGGCATTGGAAGGACTGGGGGCTCTGGAGGGGTGGCGGCATTGGAAGGTCTGGGGGCTCTGGAGGTGGAGGGGTGGCGGCATTGGAAGGTCTGGGGGCTCGGCTTTGTCTCGATCGGTTTGTTGTGCGCCGTGACACGTTAGCCGTGCATGCTGGTTGCCAGGGGCAACGTGTTTTGCAGCATGTGTGTGCTTTCCTCCTTTTTCCTGGTTCCTTCTCTGTGCTGGAGGGGTTAACTACCTGGCTGGTTGTGGTCACTTGGTGGTTCTATTGCCTGTGCCTTGTAGGCTGGAGTCAGTCCTCCAGGCTCTGTTGGTGCTGGAGCTAAGCTCCTGTCCTGGGTGTTCCATTTGCCCAGTACTTGAGGGCCACTAAGTGAGAAATACTGTTTCTGTGGGGGAAACTCCCCACTGAACACTTAGGGAAACGGCAAAAACAACTAGACCTGGACTGGGATGAGGGAGCAGGTCACCTCCTATTGCAACCCTGATCCTTGCCCTGACTCCTATCCGTATGAGCGAACCCAGATGGTAGGAGGGCTCATACACAGGAACCTCGGACCCTGAGTCGCCCTTAAAATCCCTGGAATAGAGACGGGGCTGAAACGACCTGTTCTTCTAAGACACGGAAGAACAGGAGTCTCCACCTGCCTAGTTGTCTCTCCAGTTTCCGTACGGTGTTCAGTGGGGAGTTTCCCCCCACTCCCCACCAAGACAGTATGTCTCACTTGGTGGCCCTCAAGGACTGGGCAGATGGAACACCCAGGACAGGAGCCTACAAGCCACAGGCAATATAAACACCAAGTGACCATACCCAGCATGGTACCAGATAGAAGGGAGGAAAGCGCACACATGCTGCAAAACATGTTGCCCCTGGCAACCAGCATGCATGGCTAATGTGTCACGGCGCACAACAAACAGACCGAGACACAGCCCTGACACCTGGAGGTGGCTGCATTGGAAGGTCCAGGGGCTCTGGAGGTCGAGCGGTGGCAGCATTGGAAGGTCTAGGCCACGGATGTCAAACTCATGGCCATCCAGCTGTTCCAAAACTACAACTCCAAACATGCCCTGATAGCTTTAGGATGTCCAGGCATGATGGGAGTTGTAGTTTTGCAACAGCTATAGGGCCCTGAGTTTGACATCCCTGGTCTAGGGAACCCGAGGTGGTGTCATTGGAAGATCTGGAGCTCCAAAGGTGGAGCATTGGGGACGGTGAAGGTGGAGCGGTAGTATTGAAAAATGCAGCCCCCATATCTGAGGGTTGTGTGTTACATAGTGATGGAAATTACAGCTTTTTGCAATTGTCAGACCCATAAGATGGCACTATATCCTGTGTATTTGGGGTGGCGCTGTATAATTCTGTATGTAAATACATCAGGGTGTGCCGTCACTGCCCCTAGGAGGCCATAAATTCTGATCTGAGAAGCTGGCAATCTGTGTCCAGTGTTGGTCACCAGTTACAACCAGTGAGCGCTGCAGGTGAGAATCTGACAGGTTTCCTCCTCCCCTGAACATTACATATTCTATAGACACAGGTAACCTATCCTCCGGTCTGTATTTGGGGGGGGCGCCTGGCGTATAAATAATGGGGATGGACGTACCTGTTTGTGTTCAGCGATGCTCCTTTGTCCGTCTGCCCCAGATCTCTGTGTCAAATCCTATTTCTCTTAAACCTGATTAGGCACGGCTATATTAAGCTGCTGGCGGGGGTTGAGGAGGCGACACCTGACTCGTCCTCCTTTTCCAGGATTCCTCCGTCCACGTCTTCATGTATGTGTTTTTTTTTTTTTTAATCTGACAGTTTCGCCGAGAAGAGGATGCAGAACGAGCCCTGGTGGAACTTAACAACCGCTGGTTCAACGGGCAGGCGATCCACGCCGAGCTGTCACCCGTCACAGACTTCAGGGAGTCCTGCTGCCGACAGTATGAGATGGGGTGAGCTCCATCATGTCTGTATGTCAGTCTGCTAAACCTCAGCTTCTCCGGCCACTAACCTTTCATCTCTTCCTCCCCGACAGGGAATGTAACCGTGGCGGATTCTGTAACTTTATGCATTTGAAGCCAATCTCCAGCGCTCTGCGGCGGCAGCTGTACGGCCGAGGCCGCAATCGACCGTGAGTACCTGTGGACTTGTTCACATCACCGTTATATATTCCGTTATAACGAAATCCGTAAGACGGAAATCAAAACGGAAACCTTTAGAAGCATTCAGTTTTGATCCGTCATAATGGATCGGTTATGCTTGCCCATATACGTCTGTCTGGTTTCCGTTATGCTGGACGGAAAACAAAGTTCTGTCGACAGGCTACTTTCACACTTGTGGCAGAGGAATCCGGCAGGCAGTTCCGTCGCCGGAACCACCTGCCGGATCCGGCAAAACACATGCAAACTGATGGCATTTTAAGACTGATCAGGATCCTGATCAGTCTTAAAAATGCATTGCAAGAACGGATCCATCTGTCAGTTTGTCATACAGACAAACGGATCTGTTTAGATTTTTAATACTTTTCACATTTTTACCGGTCTGTGCATGCGCAGATCGGAAGGACGGATCCAGTATTTTGAATGCCGGATCCGGCACTAATACATTCCTATGGCATTCAGGCAAGTCTTCAGTTTCTTTTGGCCGGAGATGAAACCGTAGCATGCTGCCGTATTATCTCCGTCCTGAAAAGTCAAAGACTGAACTGAAGACCTCCTGATGCATCCTGAACGGATTTCTCTCCATTCAGAATGCATGGGGATAAAACTGTTCTTTTCCGGTATTAAGACCCTAGGACGGAACTCTATACCGGATAAGAAAAACGCAAGTGTGAAAGTACTCATTAGGCTCCATTCACACCTCTCCGTGGTTGTGGATGCTGATTGGGAGCCACTCACGGGGTGCATCAGGTGTGAACATATGTCTGTACCCGTGACTTGAGCATACTGTGTGTTTATTTCACAGGGTTCCTCCCAAACATAATTCTCCAAAGCGTTTCTCAGACCGACCCCGGCAGAACCGAGACGGACGTCGCCGCTCTCGCTCCCCACGACACAGACACGGCCGCTTTTAAAGGCAGAGAATATCAGGAGGAGCCACAGAACCAGCAGCGTCCGGCACCTGTCCTTCATCCTCCACCTCCAGCAGCAGGGTCAGGAAGCGTTACCTTGTGGTAGAAGACTACCCACTTATGAGGTTATAGGACCAATCTACAGGTCGAAGGTCACCAGACTGACAGACGCCAATTTTATAGGGCTCCTACATGACAAGTGCCCACAGGCAGGACTCCCTTATGTCCACCCCCAAACCACAGGTGAACGTGTCCAGGACATCTGCTACAAGTGATAGTAGAAGGACGCCCCTTCTGTCTGTGGCGGCTTTTTAACATTCTGGTCCCTTTTAAGACCCTACGTGCTCTACACCCCCCCTCTTCCCTTCCCTCCCCTCCCCCTTGTGTCTTCTGATCTTAGTTTGCGATCCACTGATCTACCCGAGGTTTCTTTTCTTTGCTGAACTTTCGGCTGCCGTTTTTCATAGCTGTGAAGTTAGTCCTCGTTATCGATGCAGCTTCCTGTTTTATGGCATCAGTTTAATAAATGGTCAATTGCTGGAGTCGTCTCTGACTGTTCCTGCTACTGAAAACCACCAAATGTAGCAGCCGGAGGGGAAAACATGGGTGAACTTAGGCATGATTTCTTTAACCCCTTCCCGACACATGACGTTTGGCAGTTCCTGGTAGCCGGGCCCCTGCTGTATCTGCCAGCATCGCTGTAAAAGCTGATGCCGGCGGATTAACCCCTTCTATGCCGCGGTTTGTGCTGACCGAGACATAGAAGGGGTTTGTGTTGGGTGAGGGAGCGCATGGAGTCCCTGCGTTGCTGTGGCGGGGACTCTGTCAGAAGGCAGCCCGATGCCATGCAGAGGCTGCCCAATGCCTTGCACGGCATCGGGACCTGCCTTCTACGGGTGCCGAGGAGATCCAGCCTCAGGCTGGGTCTCCTAGGCAACCTGTTAGTGTATGACTCGGTGTAGTACACGAACAGGAAATGCATTACAATACAGATATATTGTAATGCATTGCAGAGGGGATCAGACCCCCAAAAGTGAACGTCAGAAAAAAAGTTAAGAAAAAAGTTTGTAATAAGTTTTAAGTAAAAAAACAAAAAAAACTCCCTTTCCTCTTATTTTAGAATGAAAAAAACACATTAGGTATCGCCGCATCTGTAATGACTGCCTCTGTCCGATAAACACCATAAAAACGGTGCAACACCAAGCGATCAAAAAGGCATATACCCCCCCAAAATAGTACCACTCAAACCGTCACCTCATCCTGCAAAAAATGAGACCTTACCTAAGACAGTCGGTCAAAAAAAAAAAGCTATGGCTCTCGGACTATGGAGACACTAAAACATTTCAGTTTCAAAAATGCTATTGTGTAAAACTTAAATAAATAAGAAAAAGTAGACATTAAGTATTGCCACGTCCGTAACGATCTGCTCTATAAAAATCCCTCAGGTAAACGCTGTAAAAATAATCTGCCAAAACAACCAATTTTTTGGTTATCTTTCCCCATAAAGTGTAATAATCAAAAAATCATATGTACCCAAAAATGGTACCAATAAAAACGTTAGCTCTTTCTGCAAAAAACGAGCCCCTGCACAAGACGATCGGCAGAAGAATATAAAAAATAGGGTGTTCAGAAAATGGACACACAAACAAAGCATTTTTGAAAACAAACATTATTTCATATCATTGCGTCCGAAATAACCTGTTCTATAAAAATAGCACATGATCTACCCTGTCATATGAATGTTGTTAAAAATAAAAACTGTGCCAAAACTTTTTTTAACCTTGCCTCACAAGAAATGTAATACTGAGCAATTAAAAACCATTATGTACCCCAAAATAGTACCAATAAAACTGGCACCTTATCCCCTAGTTTCCAAAATGGGGTCACTTTTTGGGAGTTTCTACTGTAGGGGGGGCTTCAAATGGGACATGGCATCTAAAAACCAGTTCAGCTGAATCTGCCTTCCAAAAACCATATGGCGTTTCTTTCCTTCTGCGCCCTGCCGTGTGCACGTACAGCAGTTTACGACCACATATGGGGTGTTTCTGTAAACCGCAGAATTAGGGTAATAAATATTGAGTTTTCTTTGGCTGTTTAACCCTTGCTTTGCTAATGGAAAAAATGGATTAAAATGTGCCAAAAAAGTGAAATTCTGAAATTTTATATCCATTTTCCATAAATTCTTGTGGAACAGCTAAAGTGTTAAAGTTTGTAAACTGTTTTTTTAAATACCTTTTTAGGCCTCTTTCACACGAGCGTGTCCGGATGCGTTGCGGCAAACCCGCGCGAGTAGGTACCCAATTGCCGTCAGTTTTGACTGCGTTCGCGTTCTGTTTTTATCGCGCGGGTGCAATGCGTTTTACACGTGTGTGATAAAACTGAATGTGGTACCCAATCCCGAACTTCTTCACAGAAGTTCAGGTTTGGGTTTAAGGTTGTGTAGATTGTATAATACAGAATGCTAAGTAAAATAGGGCTGGAGGGGTTAAAAAAAAAAACTAATTTAACTCACCTTAATCCACTTGTTCGCGCAGCCGGCATCTCTTCTGTTTTCATCTGTGAGGAATAGGACCTTTGATGACGTCACTATGTTAATCACATGGTCTATCACCATGGTAAGAGATCATGTGATGAGCGTAGTGACGTCATCTAAGGTCCTATTCCTCACAGATGAAAACAGAAGAGATGCCGGCTGCGCGAACAAGTGGATTAAGGTGAGTTAAATTAGGTGTTTTTTTAACCCCTCCAGCGCTATTTTACTTAGCATTCTGTATTCAGAATGCTATTTTCCCTTTTTATAACCATGTTATAAGGGGAAATAATAAGGATCAGGTCCCCATCCCGATCGTCTCCTAGCAACCTTGTGTGAAAATCGCACCGCATCCACACTGGCTTGCGGATACTTGCGATTTTCACGCAGCCCCATTCACTTCTATGGGGCCTGCGTTGCGTGAAAAACGCACAATATAGAACATGCTGCGATTTTCACGCAACGCATAAGTGATGTGTGAAAATCACCGCTCATGTGCACAGCCCCATAGAAATGAATGGGTCCGGATTCAGTGCGGGTGCAAAGCGTTCACTTCACACATTGCACCCGCGCGGAAAACTCGCACTTATGAAAGGGGCCTTAGGGGGTGTAGTTTCTAAAATGGGGTCATTTTTGGGTGGTTTCTATTATGTAAGCCTCACAAAGTGACTTCAGACCTGAACTGGTCCTTTTTAAAGAGTGGGTTTTGGAAGTTTTTTTCTTAAAAATTTTAAAGATTTGCTTCTAAACTTCTAAGGCTACTTTCACACTTGCGGCATAGTGATCCGGCAAAACGTATGCCAACTGATGGCATTTGTAAGACTGATCAGTTGAAACGCTGGTTCCGTCAAATTTTTGACTATCATGAAGTACAATGTGTCAGGAGAAAACAATCTCAGAATGGCCTGGATAAATAAGTGTTCCAAAGCTATTACCACATAATGTGACACATGTCAGATGTGCAAAAAATGGCCTGGGCAGAAGAGCGAAAACTGGCCCGGAGTTAAAGGGGTTATCCAGTAATACATATTAGACCTGCCGATCTGATAGGTTATTGTTTACCGGATAGCTGCTTTAAAGCAAAGCAAGAACTGTTCATTTTGGTAACGCCCTGAGGTTTATTACACGTGGACGGCTCATTCACTGCTGTCTGATCTGGATTGAGTTTTGTTCCCAAAAATATTTTTGAACCTGACTGTGAATTCAATGTCATTTTTATCGCTGCGGGGAGTGAATAGGCTGCTGAGAAGGCCGGGCTCGCATCCGTGTTAGTAATTACATTATAGTGTTCCGTTATAATGGAATTTTAGGCTGGACTGCAAATAAACGGTTGCTGTATGACGGGCAAAAAAGTCCTGTCTACAGGACTTTTATTATTTTTTTTCGTCCTGTATAATGGGACAAAATGTAACCGTTATTTGCGCCCATAGAGATGCATTAGAACGGAGCTAAACAGAATGCCTCTTAACCCATGTGATACCAGCGCCGTACAGCTAAGGTGTTCCGATTGGGCGGGCGCAGGAGCTGCGCCGCCCGATCAGCTGCAGGGGTCTGGCAGTCACTGTTAGCCGGACCCCTGCTGTATGCGACGGCATTGGTGAAAACACTGATGCTGGCACATTAACCCTTGCACTGCTGTGGTATCGAGCTGGGTGTCCATCGGGTTCCCATGCTGCTGTGACGGCAGCCCGATGCCTTCCATCCAGCCCCCTGTATTACACTGCTAATACACTTACAGCCAATGCAATACAATACAGAAGTAAAGGGGATCAGAGCCCCAAAAGTTGAAGTCCCAGAGTGAGACAGAAAATAGTTAAAGAAGTAATAAAAATAAAGTTTTACAAACAAAAATGAAGTTTCAAGTAAAAAAAAAGCATCCTTTTCCCAAAATATAGTTAAAAAAAATTTGTAAAAAAAAGCACATTTTTTTTTTTTCTCCCACTTTTGGTATCACACTTTTTGTGAGGCAATCGATCAAAAAGTCACGTACCCCAAAATGGTACCAATCAAACTTCACCTCATCCCGCAAAAAATGAGCCCCCACATAAGACAATCACACAAAAAAAAATAAAAACCAATGGCACCCGTAAACCAATCCATCAAAATCTGCGCTGCAAAAGCCATATGGCGCTCTTTCCGTTCTGAATCCTGCCATGTGCCCCCATCGCAGTTTACAATCACATATGGGGGGGGGGGGGTGTTGCTGTATTCAGGAGAAAAAGGGGAACAAATTATGGGGTGCTTTTTCTCCTGTTACCCCTTGTGAAAATAAAATTTGGGGCTAAAGCAACAGTTTATTGGAAGAAATTAAACTTTTCAGAATTTTTATATTTCTATTTATATAAATAGAATGTTCACATTAAAAGCCAACAACCTGTACAGCAAGTAAAGTCTTTTGATACATAGTTGACTAATCATAGCCATTGTTGAAACCTTACAGCATGACGTCTTGATGTTTTTTATAGTAATACCCGAACCTCCCCCCTATTTAACACCAACTTCCCTAAACCCAAAGGTGGTTCTGACAGCCTATCTCCAAAGTATACTGTACGATCAGAACACTTAGTAGCCAGGGCCATATGAGTGACATCCTATAGTCCTATCGCCAGCCTTCTCAAGTCTCCTTTCAGTTGGGAAGTCAAATACCATTTTGTCTGTTTAAACGGTGACATTATCTCCTGTATTTCGTTGTCAGATAAAGTGTCTGAAATAAATTTTTTCATAAACCTGCCTACTGTCTTTTCTTTATGCCTCTCCATCTATAGCATATATTTTATAGTACTATGTAGGGGTGCACCGAAATTTCGGCAGCCGAAAATATCGGCCGAAAATGCACCTAATCCACTTCGGCCGATATTGTTACATATCGGCCGAAAATATGGGGTGTGGGATTTGTCACCCACCATCTGCGGGCGGGCGCCGGGCGGGCGGTTTACTTTGTCACTGCATCTTTATTTTACCTTACAATCGTGAGGCTCCAGTAACTAACAACTCTGCAGGCAGAGCGGAGGCCGGCGTAACGTCACTTACTCACGTGACGCGCCTGCTCCGCCTCCTTCATTCATAAAGTGGGCGGAGCAGGTGCGTCACGTGAGTAAGTGACGTTACGCCGCCCTCCGCTCTGCCTGCAGAGTTGTTAGTTACTGGAGCCTCACGATTGTAAGGTAAAATAAAGATGCTGTGAGCAGCAGGGCCGGGGCTGTTATGGGTAGGGGGGATCGGTCTATGGAACTGCTATGGGGAGGGGGGGATCTGTGCACTGCTATGGGGAGGGGGGGATCTGTGCACTGCTATGGGGAGGGGGGATCTGTGCACTGCTATGGGGAGGGGGGATCTGTGCACTGTTATGGGGAAAGGGATCTGTGCACTGTTATGGGGAAAGGGATCTGTGCACTGTTATGCCCATAACAGTGCACAGATCCCCCTCTCCATAACAGCGCCACCCACAGATCCCCCTCTCCATAACAGCGCCACCCACAGATCCCCCTCTCCATAACAGCGCCACCCACAGATCCCCCTCTCCATAACAGCGCCACCCACAGATCCCCCTCTCCATAACAGCGCCACCCACAGATCCCCCTCTCCATAACAGCGCCACCCACAGATCCCCCTCTCCATAACAGCGCCACCCACAGATCCCCCTCTCCATAACGGCGC
Source organism: Bufo bufo (assembly GCF_905171765.1). Lineage (NCBI taxonomy): Eukaryota > Metazoa > Chordata > Amphibia > Anura > Bufonidae > Bufo > Bufo bufo. The sequence goes on from NC_053389.1 coordinate 41,508,318, forward strand.
CACCCACAGATCCCCCTCTCCATAACGGCGCCACCCACAGATCCCCCTCTCCATAACGGCGCCACCCACAGATCCCCCTCTCCATAACGGCGCCACCCACAGATCCCCCTCTCCATAACGGCGCCACCCACAGATCCCCCTCTCCATAACGGCGCCACCCACAGATCCCCCTCTCCATAACAGCGCCACCCACAGATCCCCCTCTCCATAACGGCGCCACCCACAGATCCCCCTCTCCATAACAGCGCCACCCACAGATCCCCCTCTCCATAACAGAGCCACCCACAGATCCCCCTCTCCATAACAGCGCCACCCACAGATCCCCCTCTCCATAACAGCGCCACCCACAGATGAATTTCATTCATGAAAAAGAATTATTAATAAAATCATTAAAAAAAAAGTATTTTAAAAGTATTTGGGCAAAAAGGCAGTTTCGGTTTTCGGTCAAGGGCATCCTGAATTTTCGGTTTCGGTTTCGGACCAGAATTTTCATTTCGGTGCACCCCTAGTACTATGACCTCCTCTCCATATCCGCCACTGTCGGTTGCAACCATTTTCTCAGAATAAATTTTTGACTGACATGAGCAGAACGTGTATACCGCTTTTAGCAACCGGATGCGGTGTGATTTTTCACGCACGGTTGCTAGGAGACGATCGGGATGGGGACCCGATCATTATTATTTTCCCTTATAACATGGTTATAAGGTAAAATAATACCATTCTTAATACAGAATGCATAGTACAATAGGGCTGGAGGGGTTAAAAAAATAAAAACTTAACTCACCTTAATCCATTTGTTCGCGCAGCCCGGCTTCTCTTCTGTCTTCTTTTTTGCTGTGCACAGGAAAAGGACCTTTGGTGAAGTCACTACGCTCATCACATGGTCTGTCACATGATCTATCACCATGGTAAAAGATCATGTAATGGACCATGTGATGAGCGCAGTGACGTCACCACAGGTCCTATTCCTGTGCACAGCAAAAAGGAAGACAGAAGAGATGCCGGCTGCGCAATCAAGTGGATTAAGGTGAGTTATATAATTTTTTTTTAACCCCTCCAGCCCTATTGTACTATGCATTCTGTATTTGGAATACTATTATAACATGGTTATAAAGGAAAATAAGGGAAAATAATAAAATCTACACAACACCAATGGGTACCAAACATGCCGATTTTTCTCACGCGCGTGCCAAACGCATTACAATGTTTTGCACCTGCGTGGAAAAAACCGCAAACATGGAACGCAATCGCAGTGAAAACTGACTTGTTTTAGTGTCAAAATCGCACCATTTTCCCTGAACGCATCCGGCCCCAATCCGCAACGCCCGTGTGAAAGGGGTCTAATGGTTGTAAGTTTGGGCAGGTCAGCAAACCGTGTAAGAGGTTCGCCTTTGGCAATGCACATTTAGGGCAGTGTCTCAAATAATGGGCTGGAGCTTTCGCTGTAGGGTAAGTGAAATGCGTACGTAGCTTTATGCAGTATGCGCAATTGCGTTTCCCTCCATTGCTCATTTATGATTGACTTCCTGATATATTCAAAGCCATCCCTCATCTTTTTGGGTACGTCTTGGTCCTCCAACTCTCTCTCCCATGTGTGGAAAAACTCTATTTACCAAACCTAACATTTGGGTACTGTGGATCCTTTGATACAATTCTGACAGAGGGCGTAATGATGATGCCCCTGTGCCTAGAAGTGCATCAAACCACAACAGTTTATCCGCCTCGCCCATCCTTTCTGATTGCGATTTGCAGTAGGCTTTCAATTGTTGATAAGGGAGGAAATGCAAAACTGTCTGGTGATGTTTATCTCTACGTTCTTCCCAAGGGAGAAGGGCCTGGCCAGTGTAGTCTAGCAGTTGATGTAGCTTATGTATACCTTTCTCTCTAACCCGAAACATCTTATTTTTCCTACCCTGGGGGAAAGAAGGCAAAGACCACAGTGGCATATGTGGCAACACATAGAACGGCAGTCGGTAGATCTTTCTAATGGCTTTCCAGGATATAATTGTATCTCGCAATACCACACTCTGTTTAATTCGGGGTGGGATATCACTTAATTTCGTGTGTAGCAGCGCCCCCCAGTCGCCACGGGCGTGCCAACTCCTGTTTCAGGGAAGTAGCCGAAAAGAAGGAGGTACTCCATATCCTGTCCCTCACGTGACGAAATAACACTGCCAAGTTATAGTGGCGAACATTTGGCATCTGGAGGCCCCCTTCCCATTTTAGCATCGTAAGTTTCTCATAGGATATAGGTGACCTTTTATGCTTCCACAAGAAGGCTATGAATGCTGAATGGATTTTCCTGACATCATCATGTCTTAATAACAGAGGGATTGTCTGTAACGGGTATAGGAGTTTAGAGAAACATGACATTTTAATCAGGTGTGCCCTTCCACTTAAAGAAAGCGGCAGGTCTTTCCATTTTTATCAAATCCTGTGTTATCTTTTGGATCAGGGGAGGGTAATTTAGGAGATACAACGCTGTGGACGAATGCCCAATCTTAGGCTCCAAATACTTCAGGTAATCCTTTCTAGCTTCTACGGTGTCATAACTTTTCATTTTTACAGCCAAGGGGGTCAAAGTGTAAAATGCTTAGGGGTCAAAGTGCTCAGTAACCCCCTTAATAAATTCTTTCAGGGGTGTAGTTTCCAAAATGGGGTCACTTTTTGAGGGATTCCACTGTAGGGGTACGTCAGGGTCTCTTCAAATACAAAATGGTGCCTAAAAACTATTCTAGCAAAATCTGCCTCCAAAATCCATATGGCGCTCCTTTCCTTCTGACCACTGCCACGTGCCCATAGACTAGTTTACCGCCACATATGGGGTATATCTGTAAACTGCAGAATCAGAGTAATATATATTGAGGTTTATTTTGCTGTTAACCCTTGCTGCGAAAAGATTGATTAACCACCTCCCGTTGACTAAACGTCCAGGAGGTGGATCTCTATCTCTGAATGGACGTTTCTGAACGTCCATTCAGAGATGGCAGCTGCACGCTAATCGTGCAGCTGCAGAGCGGGTTTCCCGGCTCTATAAATATATCACATGATCCAACCAGTCCGATAAACACCATTAAAAAAAAACTGTCAAAAAAAGCCATTTTTGTCACCTTACATCACAAAAAGAGCAACACCAAGTGATCAAAAAGGCGTATGTCCCACAAAATGTTCCCAAAATTACTGTCGCCTCATGCCTCAAAAAATGAGCCCCTACGTAATAAAATCACTAAAAAAAATATAAAAAAAACTATAGCTCTCAGAACATAGACACATTTTTTTATTTTTTTTTCATAAATCTTTATTATATTCTTATAACATCTTACAAAAAGCTTAAACAATCTTTTGAATTCATAACATTATGTATGTAATTCCCCACCCAACCTCACTTTCCCTTTATCCGTTGTCTGCTCCCCCTCAAAAGAAAAAAAACAAACATTTCCCCTCCTCTTTCTTTCTCTCCCCCCCCCCCCCCCCCCTGTGACCTCCTCCTCCACGGGCTATACCCCCAGGCTCCACCAGGAGGACCCCAGTCTTTGCTTAGTGTCGGATAAGGAGGTGACATTTCTGCTCCTGCAGGGTTGTCCCTAAAGATTCTCTACTCTTGTTTATTTTTTTGAGCAAGAGGACACAGGGTCGCATTTTGCTTCCCTGGTCTCTAAGTGGAGCGAGTGCCGGGGTCGAATTGGCATCCCCGGCTACCTCCCCACCCCCCCTCCCCAAGAAGATAAGTGGAACCGGGCTCAACCTGCAGCTCCGGCGGCCTACCAGATCCAGGGTCACCTACTCCTGCCCTCCTACCAGATCACTGCCACTCCTTGTGCCAGCTGACTGAAGAGGTAAACCCCGCTGGTGTGGAGCAGAGGGTGAAGACAGCAGGACGCAGATAAGTATATGCTGCACTCCTGCAGAACCCCCTGCCCTCCCTCTGTCTCCCTGTGTGACACTTAGGGCCCGCTTGGGTGAGTGGTGTTGGAAGGGGGAAGGATTCCGGTCTTGGGGCAATTGTTCTTAAGAAGTGGCAGCTTCCTCGGCCTCCTCCCACAGCGGTACACTGCCTGCGCCGCTCAGTTCTCCTACCCCTCCGGCGGCCGCTTGGCACTATCCTTAACCCCTGCTACGCCGTTTTTGGCGCCGGGGCTGTTGTTTCATACTTCCCGCGCCATCCTTGACGCGGCATGGGTAGCCAGAGCGCTTTCGGTATGGTTGCAGCGCCACCATCAGGACCTCGCGGAGCAGGATGCCTCTGTGGAAAAATTGAACTTTGTCCTCCAGATGCCTCAGGCGACGAAGTTCCTCTGTGAAGCTTCCTTGGATGTTAGCATTCTCTTTGTGCGTGTTTCGGCCCTCTCGGTCACGCAGCGCAGAGAGGTCTGGTTGAAGGTTTGGGACGCTGACGCTTCCTCCAAGCATTCCCTCATTAACCTCCCCTTTGCGGGTTCCAGGCTTTTCGGTGCTAAGCTGGACGAGATTATCTCGGACGCGACGGGAGGCAAGAGCACCATCCTGCCCCAATCTAGATCCAAGCGCACCTTCGGTTCTAGGAACCAGTCCTTTCGTCGCTTCTCCTCTTCCAGGTCTGCAGCGGCCCCCTTCCCGGGTGGCTCTCAGGACTCCCGCAAGAAGCCTGCCTTTAAGCCCCAACCTTCCTGGCGCCCAAGGACACAATCAGCCCGCCCCGCGGCTCCCAAGCAGTCCTCCGCCTGAAGGGGCGCCCCCACCTCTTGCAGTGGGGGGCCGACTGCTCTCCTTTCAGCAGGTATGGAAAGCTCACATCCGGGACGCCTGGGCCCTGGAAATTGTAACCTCTGGTTACAAAATAGAATTCGCTTCCAGGCCTCCGGAACGTTTCTTCCCTTCTCGGGTTCCGGGGGATCCGGTCCGGGCCTCGCCTCTTTTGCAAGCGGTCTCTTCCCTTTTGGACAGGGGAGTGATTGCCTCAGTCCCCCTAGAGGAACAAGGCGCAGGTTTCTACTCCAACCTATTAGTTGTGCCAAAGAAGGAGGGATCGGTGTGTCCGGTCCTAGACCTGAAGCTATTAAACAGGTCCCTGCGGGTGCGGAGGTTCCGGATGGAATCCCTCCGCTCCGTTATTGCTTCTCTTCTTCCAGGGGAGTTCCTCGCGTCTGTGGACATCCAAGACGCCTATCTGCATGTCCCTATCGCAGAATCTCACCACAGATTCCTGCGCTTCGCTGTTGGTGGACATCATTACCAGTTTGTCGCCCTTCCCTTTGGGCTGGCGACAGCCCCTCGGGTATTCACAAAGATCTTGGCGCCGCTCTTGGCCCTTCTCCGTACCAGGGGCATATCTCTGTTGCCCTACCTGGACAACATACTGATAAAGGCTCCCTCCCTTCCCCAGGCCAAGGACAGCGTCCGAATCACTGTTCAGACTCTGGAACAGTTCGGCTGGCTGATCAATTTCCAGAAGTCCTCTCTTCATCCTTCAGAGTGACCTGCCTGGGGATGATTATGGACAACACGGCAGCTCGGATATTCCTTCCGGATCTCAAGTCCCGGATACAGGAGTCGGTGTCTCGTCTCCTGCACTCTCGACGTCTCTCCATCCGGGAGTGCATGAAGGTTCTGGGGCTTATGGTGGCCTCCTTCGAGGCCGTCCCCTCTGCCCAGTTTCACACTCTGCCTCTGCAGCGGGCGATCCTGTCCTTTTGGGACAGGACATTGCGTGGTCTGGACTCTCGGGTCCGCCTGCCTCCTCGGGTTCGTGTAGAACTCCCTTGGTGGCTGTCGCCTCAGAACCTGACTTCAGGGAGGTCCTTCCTTCCGATCTCCTGGACGGTCGTCACCACCGACGCCAGTCTCCTGGTTTGGGGTGGCGTTCTCCAGTCCCGGACGGTTCAGGGGGTTTGGTCGGTGGTGGAAGCCTGCCTTCCGATCAACGTACTGGAGCTCAGAGCAATTTTCCTCTCCCTTTCTCATTGGACTCCTCTCCTAGCAGGTCACCCGGTAAGGGTCCAGTCAGACAATGCCACAGCCGTGGCTTACATCAACCATCAGGGCGGGACCCGCAGCCGGGCGGTGATGCAGGAGGCAGAAAGGATCCTCCAGTGGGCGGAGACTCATGTTCCAGTACTGTCGGCAGTGTACATCCCAGGGGTCGACAATTGGAAGGCAGACTTTCTCAGTCGCAACACAGTGGATCCGACTGAGTGGTCTCTACATCCGGATGTATTCGAGGATGTCTGTCGCCGTTGGGGCCGCCCGGACGTGGACTTGATGGCGTCCAGGCTCAACAACAAGGTTCCCACGTTCCTGGCCCGTGCTCGGGATCCGGAGGCGTACGGGGTGGACGCGCTGGTGTCTCCGTGGCAAGACTTCCCCCTCCTCTATGTCTTTCCACCACTGCCTCTACTCCCAAAGGTCCTTCGCAAGATCACGACGGAAGGGATTCCGACCATTCTCATCGCCCCGATTGGCCTCGCCGCGCCTGGTTCTCGGATGTCACTCAGATGCTGGCAGACGTTCCGTGGCCTCTTCCTCTCAGGGAGGACCTACTGTCTCAAGGACCGCTCTTCCACCAGAATTTACGGTCTCTTCGTTTAACAGCGTGAGCCATCCTGAAAAAGAGGGGCTTCTCGGACCCCGCCGTGAAGACCATGATCAAGGCCAGAAAACCAGCTTCCTCCCAGATATACTATCGTACCTGGAAGGCCTTTCTTGCCTTTTGTGAGAAGCTAGGCGTTTTTCCCCTTCGTTTCTCCGTTCCGGTGGTCCTCTCCTTTCTCCAGTCGGGCCTTGAGATGGGAATGTCCCTGACCTCCCTGAAAGGTCAGGTCATTGCTCTAGCCATCTTCTTTCAGCGATCCCTGGCTCTGCTCGGTCCTGTGAGGACCTTCCTACAGGGGGTGGCGCATTCGGTTCCTCCATATGTTCCTCCCCTGCCCCCCTGGGATCTCAATTTGGTTCTGTCTTCCCTCCAGGCGGCTCCCTTTGAGCCTCTGAGGGAGGTTTCCTTGAGTTTTCTCACCTGGAAGGTGGTCTTTTTGGTGGCCATCACCTCGATCAGGAGGGTGTCGGAGCTGGCCGCTCTTTCCTCTAGGGAGCCCTTTTTGATCTTCCACCGGGATAAGGCAGTGCTACGCCCGGTCCCTTCCTTTTTGCCCAAGGTGGTCTCCGCCTTCCACCTTAATGAGGATATAGTCCTGCCCTCTTTTTGCCCATCCCCGGCGAACCTCAAGGAGCGCGTTCTCCATTCCCTGGACGTTGTCCGTGCTCTGCGGGTGTACCTTTCGGTTACTGCCCCCTTCCGCCGTTCGGACTCCCTTTTCGTGATTCCCGAGGGGCCTCGTAAGGGTCTGGCGGCTTCCAAGGTCTCGGTGGCTCGGTGGATTTGGTCGGCTATTGCCACGGCCTATCCTTCTCGTGGCAGGGTTCCCCCAGCCGGGGGGCCGCCTGGGCTAGGCGTAATCACGCCTCGGCATCTCAAATTTGTAAGGCGGCCACCTGGTCATCCTTACATACCTTTACAAAGTTTTACCAACTGCACTCTTTGGCATCGGCTGATGCTGCCCTTGGGCGCAAGGTATTGCAGGCGGTGATTCCTGTTTGACCGTTGGGCGTTTCCCCCTGGAGGTGCTGATCTTTTTCCCACCCCATGGACTGCTCTGGGACGTCCCATGGTCTGTGTCCCCCAATGGAATGTGCGAGAAAAGGAGATTTTTTGTGAAACTCACCTGTAAAATCTTTTTCTCGTCTTTTCCATTGGGGGACACAGCTCCCACCCATTCTTGCCTGTTGCAGGAGGGGTTGGTTCAATTCTTCGGGACCTCATGGTTAACGGTCCGATGGCGGTATTTCTTTGTTCTGGTCTCTATAGTTTTTTTGTCTCCTTCTCCTACTGCTTTTGCACGCACTATGGTCCTCCTGGTGGAGCATGGGGGTATAGCCAGTGGAGGAGGAGCTCTCTTTTTTTATTTGCATAGTGTCTCCTCCTAGTAATGACCTAGGCTATACCCATGGTCTGTGTCCCCCTAATGGAAAAGACAAGAAAAAGATTTTACAGGTGAGTTTCACAAAAAATCTATTTTCTTCCCATCACTCCCAGTATACATATCTCAAATTTCCTAGGCACTTTAAATCGGTGATATTGCTCTATTCTATCGTTAACCACTTCCCATCTAGGCCCTTTGCCCCCTTCCTGACCAGGCCAAATTTTGCAAAACGGACATATCTCACTTTATGTGGGAATAACTTTGGAACGCCTTTATTTATCCAAGTCATTCAGAGATTGTTTTCTCGTGACACATTGTACTTCATGATAGTCATAAATTTGAGTCAAAATATTTCACCTTTATTTATGAAAAAATCCCAAATTTACCCAAAAATTTTAAAAAATCGCAATTTTCTAAATTTCAATTTCTCTGCTTTTAAAACAGAAAGTGATACCTCATAAAATATTTATTATTTAACATTCCCCATATGTCTACTTTATGTTGGCATCATTTTGGAAATGTCATTTTATTTTTTTAGGACGTTAGAAGGCTTAGAAGTTTAGAAGCAATTCTTCAAATTTTTAAGAAAATTGCCAAAACCCACTTTATAAGGACCAGTTCAGGTCTGAAGTCACTTTGTGGGGCCTACATAGTGGATACCCCCATAAATGACCCCATTGTAGAAACTACACCCCTCAAGGTATTCAAAACCGATTTTACAAACTTTGTTAACCCTTTAGGCGTTCCACAAGAATTAAAGGAAAATGGAGATCAAATTTTTAAATTTCACTTTTTTGGCAGATTTTCCATTTTAATCAATTTTTTTCTCTAACACATCGATGGTTAACAGCCAAACAAAACTCAATATTTATTACCCAGATTCTGCGGTTTACAGAAACACCCCACATGTGGTCGTAAACTGCTGTATGGGCACACGGCAGGGCGCAGAAGGAAAGGAACTCCACATGGTTTTTAGATGCCATGTCCCATTTGAAGCCCCCTGATGCACCCTTACAGTAGAAACTCCCAAGAAGTGACCCCATTTTGGAAACTAGGGGATAAGGTGCCAGTTTTATTAGTACTATTTTTGGGTACATATGATTTTTTTGATCATTCAATATAACACTTTATGGGGCAAGGTGACCAAAAAATTGGTTGTTTTAGCACAGTTTCTATTTATTTATTTTTACAGCGTTCACCTTAGGGGTTCAGTCAAGTGACATTTTTATAGAGCAGATTGTTACGGACGTGGCGATACCTAATATGTATACTTTTTCTCATTTATTAAAGTTTTACACAATAATAGCATTTTTGAAACCAAAAAATTATGTTTTAATGTGTCCATGTTCTGAGAGCTATAGTTTTTTTATTTATGAGAGATTTTCTTATGTAGGGGCTCATTTTTTGCGGGATGAGGTGACGGTTTTATTGGTACCATTTTGTGGGACATACGCGTTTTTGATCACTTGGTGTTGCACCTTTTGTGATGCAAGGTGACAAAAATTGCTTGTTTTGACACAGTTTTTTTTTTTTTTTTTTTACGGTGTTCACCCGAGGGGTTAGGTCATGTGATATTTTTATAGAGCTGGTTTTTACGGACGCGGCAATACCTAATATGTATACTTTTTTTTATTTGTTTCACTTTAACACTAATAGCATTTTTGAAACCAAAAAAATTATGTTTTAGTGTCTCCATGTTCTAAGAGCTATAGTTTTTTTATTTTTTGAGAGATTTTCTTATGTAGGGGCTCATTTTTTGCGGGATGAGGTGACGGTTTTATTGGTACCATTTTGTGGGACATACGCGTTTTTGATCACTTGGTGTTGCACCTTTTGTGATGCAAGGTGACAAAAATTGCTTGTTTTGACACAGTTTTTTTTATTTATTTTTTACGGTGTTCATCCGAGGGGTTAGGTCATGTGATATTTTTATAGAGCTGGTTTTTACGGACGCGGCAATACTAAATATGTCTATTTTACTTTATTTTTTCTATTTTAATTTTTTTTTTTTTATTCCTAACTTCCTAAGCTTCACTTTTTCTTTTTTTTTTCACAGTTGATTTCTCCTGTAACTGGGGCTGAGATAGTAGCCCCAGTTACAGGACAAATGCACCCCTATAGAGGCTGTACAGCAGCAATCCAGCGCTGTACAGCCTCACAGCAGGGCTGATCGAGGTCTCTGAGAGACCTCACACAGCCCCTGCACTCTCCGGTCACGGCGGTCACATGACCGCCGGGCCGGAACAGGAAGCGCACAGCGCTTCCTGCTCTGCAGACACAGCGCTCGGTGAGCGCTGTGTCTGCAGCGATCGTGAAGGCAGGGACACCTGGGCACTGTCCCTGCCTTGTCTTAGGGTTGCCCTGCTGTCACTGACAGCGGGCAACCCGATCAGCAGCTGCACGATTAGCGTGCAGCTGCTATTTCTGACAGGACGTTTTAAAACGTGCTGTCAGAAATAGACGTCCACCCATAGGACGTTTATAGTCTATGGGCGGACGTGAGGCGGTTAACCTTTCCCCAGAACTCTTGAATCTTTCTACATGTCCAGAGTATATGGACATCGTCCGCTCCTACCTCTCCGTATTTTTGACAACTAAAATCTTTCGATTTGTAACACTTCATTAAAATCTTAGGGGAGTAGTAAAGGCGACATAATATATTAAATTGAGTAATTCTATGGGAAAAGTTATTTGAAACCCTATTTTTTTCCTGTATGGCCGATTCCCAAAACTCTTCTCGCTGGGGCTTTAAAACATCTTGCTATTTATCCATTAAGCTATTAACTGCTCTTCTCTTAGTCTTTTGATGTAGCAGACATTCATATATTTTAGAAACTAATTTCCCCCCTGCTGTTAATTTGGAGATATTAACTAACGGATGCGGAAGGGTAGTAATTTGTGTGCCTTTTCCTAACGTCGTTCGCAATGCTTGTTTTAATTGTAGATTAAAAAAAACTTGGCTCTATATTGCCCAGTCAATACTCCTTTTTAAGGTCTTCATATGGTATTATATCCCCCCTCTCTCCATACCTGGCCCAGTTTGTAAATTCCATGTTTCCACCAAATTTTCTGTTCAATTGACTTTAGTTCTGTAAGGTGGGTATTATACCACAATACGGCGTCAACATGGAATCCACTCTGGGACCACAGTTCTCTTCCTTCCAAACCCTGTCCATCAGCTCGAGTAGCGGTATCTTACTGCCTTCCTGTTGTACCAGAATACCAGCTTCCATTAGTTGGAAGATAGTGCAGTTATCCAACCTTTTATTTATCCCTGCAATCATGGTCTTGTATCTTTGCGTATTACTCCACATTATCATGTTTTTTATATGGCCGGAAATAAAATAAAGTTCCAAATCTGGGACGGATAATCCGCCCTCCCTCTCATGGATGCACAATATTTGTGCTTTTATCCTTGGTTTTTTCCCCCGCCATATCAAATCCATTAAGAGGCTAGCTATTATTTTAAATGTTTTTTTGGGGGATTATCACCGGTGAATTCCACAAGAATTCAGGGGGGGGGGGGGGGGGGGGGTAACCAAGGAAATACGGCCTGCCATCGAGACATATAGTCTTTTCCATATCTCTATTTTCTTCCTAATTTCCTGTATTTTAGGGACCACATTCAACTGAACGTAATCCTTGGGGTTTGGGTTATTTGGATGCCCAGATATTCAACGGGTTCATTGATCATCTTAATTTCCAGTAATCCTGGTCTAAAATTGTTCAGAGGGTCAATCGGGACACAGGCCGATTTAGACCAGTTTATATTAAGCCCAGCGTATTTGCCATACTGGTCGAATACTTGGAAAATCTTCGTAAGGGATCTATGAGAGCCTACAAACAGCATAATATCGTCTGCAGATAGAGCAATTTTTTCCTCGTGCGCACCAAACCTGAACCCCACAATTTCTTCATCTTGCCTGATCATATCAGCTAACGGCTCCATGGCTATGGCAAATAGCAGAGGGGAAAGGGGACACCCCTGTCTAAACCCCTCTGCGGATATATATGTTATCGGAATATTCCCCATTTAATATCACTCTTGCTGAAATTTCGGTATATAATAGCTTTACCCATGAGATAAAATTATCCCCAAATCCCATTTTCTTCAATGTTATAATCAGAAAGGGCCATTCTTTAGTATCGAATGCCTTTGAGGCGTCTATGGTTACAATCATTCGCTCGCCACAGTTTGTGGGTTCAAGTTGGGTGTTCACAAAGTATCGCATAATATTATCAGTCGTAGTTTTGCCTGACATAAATCCCGTCTGATCCTCGTGAACAAGCACCGAGACCATCCTCCTGAGTCTGGCTGCCAGAATCCTGGCTAATATTTTATTGTCAGTATTAAGTAATGAAATGGGGCGATAGGAATCCGGAAGGGCTGGGTCTTTTCCCTGTTTTAGAATAAGGCCTCATGCACACGGCCGTTGTTTGGGTCCGCATCCGAGCCGCAGTTTTGGCGGCTCGGGTGCGGACCCATTCACTTCAATAGGGCCGCAAAAGATGTGGACAGCACTCAGTGTGCTGTCCGCATCCGTGGCTCCGTTCCGCGGCCCCGCTAAAAAAAATATAACATGTCCTTTCTTCTTCGTCCTACAGCAGCACAGAAGGGATATTTCCCGTCCCAGTCACTCTATCATAGGACCGCCCACCTAGAAAAATCTAACAATTAAACTATTAACAATTAACAGAATTGACAATACCCTAGGTACCCTATATAAGACGCCAAGGCACTGCATCCATTGTGTTTTTTCTAGTCCTTACTCTAGCAGGTGATTGTCTCACCTTGCTGCCCACCTGGAAAGGACTTGAGCCTTGCGTTGTTCAGGCTCCTTCGGTTTGGCTAGTAGGTTCCTAGCCCAGACCTGCTATAGTGTATTGTGGCTTTTGCCTACCAGTGCGTTTGCCTGGTAATGCCTGTAGCAGGTCGCCGGTCGGTGTCCAGTGCGTCTGCCTGGCTGACCTACTTCCGGGTATACAGAGGGTGACAGCCGGGTGAGTATTGGGCTGTCTGCCGGCGCTTGCCTGGCTCAATTCTGTGTGTTTTCCGGTAAGTTTTCAGGAAGGGTTGAATCTTACCTCTTCTTCTGATTCTGCCGCGCGGACTTGTATAGGCGCGCGCGTGCACGTGCCTGTTATGCCGATGCCTCGTTCCTTGCTGGCGCATGCGCACTGCTTTTTCCTGAGCTGCGTCTAGTCCCGGTGACGTCATCACGCTGGGGGCGTGTTTTGAGCGGCAAATTCAAATCCTGGAACCTATTTAGAGACTCAGAGGCTGTTTGTACATGTCTGCTCTGCCAGGCAGCCGAGTTCTGAGTCTCTAAAGGTATTGCTGCCTGTTTAGCCTCCATTATGCACACCCTTTATGCATCTAATTAAAGTTTTGTCTTTTTATAGATGTCGAGCCGGAAGAGCCATAAAAAGATAAAGCACCGTGCTTGTGCAGGTTGTAAGTTGCCGCTTCCAGATGATTTACAAGACAACATCTGTGATCTCTGTGCAGAGAAGTTACGCACGCCTGTTCTGCAGCCTGCAAGATCTAAGCTTTGCATCACTTGTCTACAGCCCTTATCACCAGAAGCAGTATCCAATATCTGTATGGATTGTAGCCCACAGGATTCGTTAGCGGAAGAAGCAAAAAAGTTTTTTTCCTGGTTCAAAGAAAATATGCAGAATGTTCTTTCTTCTTCTGGTAGCAAAGGGGGAAAAAGTCACCATCATCATCATCATTCAGATGACGTGTCTCAGTCGTCAGCGATTGTTTCTCAATCTGACCTATCTTCGGATTCGGATGCAGGCAGCGAGGAATTTTTTCTATTGAAAAAGGATTCAGCAGAAAAGCTCGTTAGACGCGTAAAACGTTGTCTGGAAACTAATGAGGAAGAAGATATAGTGCAAGATAAAGGTAACCTGTATTACTTCCCTTCGAAGAAATCTAGAGTCCTTCCCGCTCATCCGGTTTTAAAGACCATTATGGAAAGGGAATGGAAGAGACCCGATAAACGCCTGGACTTAGGACCTCGTTTCAAGTCCCTATACAAATTAGATCCAACAGCATCGGAGGAGTGGGAATTACCGTCGAAAGTTGATCCAGCCATTACACGTCTGTCCAAAAGATCATTTTTTCCATCAGATGATTCTTCTCTATTAAAAGATCCTATGGATCGGAAAGCTGACACCTTCCTTAAAAGGGCTCATTGCAACCTGGCTTCCCTGCAGAAGGCAGCTATGTCCTCAGTGCCTGTGGCAAGAGCTTTAAGAGTCTGGCTCAGCGAACTAACCAGAGACATCCAAGCGGAGGTATCAAGGCCTGAACTGCTGGATCAAGTATCGACCCTTAAGACGGCTGCGGAATTCCTTTGTGATTTTCCGCTTGATGTTATGAAGATCTCAGCCAAGAACATGGCTTTAGCGAATTCCACAAGAAGATCCATTTGATTAAAACCTTGGACGGGAGATGCTTCCTCTAAATCCAACTTTTGCGCTCTCCCATTTGAACCGGGAAAATTAATAGGATCCCAGTTGGATAAAATCCTGGAAGAAAATAAAAAAGAGAAGGCTTTAACTTTTCCGCAAACTTTCAGGCCCAGATCTACCAGATTTCGTACGCAGAGGGGAAGATCTTTTTTTCGGGGTAGTAATAGACAGGAGCAAGAGCAAAAGTTTCGCTCTCGCTACCAGGACAAGGGAAAGAAGAAACCCTCTGAAGCCCCTGCCTCCAGTTCAAAATTCTGACGTCAAGCCTGCCCTCATTGTAGGCGCAAGGTTAAGAAGCTTTTATATGAAATGGGAGAGTGTCACTTCAGACAACTGGGTTCGGAATATCATCAAGAACGGGTATTCACTCGAATTCGTTCATCTTCCAAGGGAAAGTTTCCTGTTAAACAACACGGAGGATCCAAGAATCATGCCTCTTCTTCAGGAGTTCCTACAGATGAATGCTCTGGAGAGAGTTCCAGAAGAAGAAGTATATTCAGGGGTCTATTCGAGAGTGTTTCCCGTTCCGAAACCAGACGGCAGGTGGCGCCTCATCATAGATTTAAGGTTTTTAAACAACCATTTAAAGAAGGTAAAGTTCAAGATAGACATCATAAGATCTGTCCTGAGCATCCTGCAACCTGGAGAGGTAATGGCATCCATAGATCTAAAAGATGCATACCTTCACATACCTATCCACATAGAATCGAGGAGATTTCTCAGGGTGGCGGTCAAGACTCTAGGTCAGACTTGGCACTATCAATTCAGGGCTCTGCCCTTCGGGCTATCTCCGGCACCTCGTATCTTCACGAAGGTTGTGGTTGTCCTAATTGCAGCTCTGAGGGTTCAAGGTCTAAGGATAGTGCCATATCTGGACGACTGGTTGCTTATTGCAGCTTCCGAGGAGACTCTGAGGTCGGATCTTTACACTGCCCTGAATCTACTTCAGCAAGTCGGGTTCATTGTCAACCAAAAGAAGTCGCAGCTTGTCCCCACTACGAGAATCCAGTTCCTGGGTCTTTTGATAGACTCAGAAGTAATGAAGGTATTCCTTCCTTCTCTCAAAGTGGCTCAGATTGTTCACAGAATTCAGTTGCTGATCTCTACAACGAAGATATCCATCCGTTCGGCAATGAGTACCCTCGGGTTATTGACAGCCGCTATAGAGGCGGTTCCATGGGCGAAGGCTCATATGAGAGACCTGCAAAGGGAAATTCTCCACTGTTGGGACAAGAGTCCAAAATCTCTAACCACTATGATGAAGATATCATATGCAACACGCAGAGGGCTCCTTTGGTGGACAAGAGAAGAAAATCTGGAAAAAGGAAGAGAATTCCGAGTCGTTCAAAGAGTAGTGATAACCACAGATGCTTCACGCAAAGGTTGGGGTGCGCACATGGGAGATCGATGGATTCAAGGGGAATGGCCCTCAACCACGATGAGGAGATCCTCAAACTTCAGGGAATTGAAAGCCATTCAACTAGCCCTGCAGCATTTCGAACCTTATCTCTACCACAGAGCAGTTCTCCTGCAGACAGACAACGCAACAGCAGCATATTATGTAAACAAACAAGGGGGAACGCGTTGTCTCTCTCTACAGTCCATTTGCGACAGAATAATGTCTTGGGCTGAGCCAGTCCTACACAGCCTAATGGCAGTTCACATCAAGGGCTCCGAGAATATCAGAGCAGATCGACTCAGTCGACAGAAGGTGTGTCCAGGAGAATGGGAATTGAACCCGAAATATTTCGCCCAAATAGTGGAGAAATGGGGTAGTCCAGAATGGGATCTGTTTGCAACGAGGAAGAACAAGAAAGCCCTGAAGTTTTGTTCTCTCAGGAGAGCGGACAGACCCAACTGTCTGGATGCCTTCTCTCTGAATTGGAGCCACAAGTTTGTCTACCTGTTTCCTCCCATACCAATATTACCTCAGATCATACCGAAACTCCTCTCAGAAGCACCGGAAGCAATACTAATAGCTCCATATTGGCCCCGCAGGGCTTGGTTTTCTGTCGTATCTCAACTTTCGAAAAAGGATCACTGGACTTTGCCTCTGTACCCGGATCTTCTTCTACAGGAA
Organism: Bufo bufo; assembly: GCF_905171765.1. Classification (NCBI taxonomy): domain Eukaryota; kingdom Metazoa; phylum Chordata; class Amphibia; order Anura; family Bufonidae; genus Bufo; species Bufo bufo. The sequence goes on from NC_053389.1 coordinate 41,524,833, forward strand.
GACCTTTACCATCCTCAACTGAACAAGTTGCATTTAACCGTTTGGCACCTGAAAGGGAAAGATTAAAAGAGAAAGGCCTTTCAGATGAGGTCATTTCTACTTTACTGTCCTCCAGAAAGCAGTCTACTATTGCAGTTTACAACAGATTATGGAGAAAGTTTTCTTCCTGGTTGCAGGAAAAAGAGTTACTAGTCTCTACCAACTCCATTTTGCAATTCCTACAAGAGGGGCACGAAAAAGGCCTAAAGCCTAATACATTAAGAGTTCACATGACAGCCATTAATGCCTGGACAGATGGCCAATATGCAGGTGACGCTTTAATAGCTAGATTTTTCAGAGCATTGAAGAAGTTGAGGCCTTCTGGGAGACCACCTATGCTCATCTGGGAATTATCACTGGTTCTAAATAGACTTACAGGTCCTCCCTTTGAACCTATTGCCGAAGTGGATCTTAGCTGGTTATGTTACAAGATACTTTTTCTCATTGCCATTACTTGCGCAAAGAGGCTAGGGGAGTTGCAGGCTTTGTCCTCCAGAGAGCCATATTTGAAAATTTTGCCGAATGGTGTCAGACTAAGAACCATGCCTTCATTTAGGCCAAAAGTTGCGTCTTCAACTAACATCAATAGAGAATCTGTTCTTCCAGTATTCTACCCTGACCCTAAGTCAGATGAGGAAAGAACACTCCATACTCTGGACATTCGTAGAGCATTAATTTGCTATCTTGAAAGGCTGAGAGATTTCCGGAAAGAAGAAAATTTGTTCATTTTATTCTCTGGTCCGAGGAAGGGTATGAAAGCCTCGAAAGACACTCTGGGTCGTTGGATTAAAACAACCATCTCGGAGGCCTACATCTTAGATGGTAAAAACCGCCTCGGCCATTAAGAGCCCACTCCACGAGAGCAACTTCTACATCTTGGGCCGAGAGACAGCAAGTTGATCTCTTAGACATCTGCAATGCAGCTTCCTGGACCTCGTCTTCTACGTTTGTTCATCACTACAGGCTCAGCAATGGACCCGAGAACTCAGCCTTCAGCACAGCAGTTTTGTCAGCAGTAAAAGAAAGCTTCCCCCCCCCCTTTAATTTCTATGTTATATCCCTTCTGTGCTGCTGTAGGACGAAGAAGAAAGTTGGAATTTTACTTACGTAATTATACTTTCTTCGAGTCCAAAGGCAGCACACTAACCCTCCCAATAAATTTTACTTGCATGAGTTGGTCTACGTTATTACACAATGGATGCAGTGCCTTGCCGTCTTATATAGGGTACCTAGGGTATTGTCAATTCTGTTAATTGTTAATTGTTTAATTGTTAGATTTTTCTAGGTGGGCGGTCCTATGATAGAGTGACTGGGATGGGAAATATCCCTTCTGTGCCGCCTTCGGACTCGAAGAAAGTATAATACGTAAGTAAAATTCCAACTATTCTTGTCCAATCTTTATAGTTTTTTTCTATGGGATTTTCAATATACTTTTTTCCATATTTTTCCGCCACTTGTTCCAAGTCCACAATTTTTTTCCTTATCCCTTTCCTATATATTACTGTGTACTTTGTGAAAATCCCTCTAATAGAAGCCTTTGCAGCCTCCCATACCATATTAATTGCCGCTGAACCATCATTCATCTCAAAAAACTCTGTTATCTCTTTCGAAATCCTATCGTGTATACCCATTATATTTATGTGCACCCCTCTTTTTTTATATTTATTTTTTTATATTTATAATGATTGGATTGTGATCCGAAATCCCCCCTTGTTCATATTTAACCCGTTCAATATCAAATAAACCTTTATTATTTGTGAAAACTAAATCAATCCGTGATAGGCTCCTATGGGTCTTTGAAAAACATGAATATTTTTTTAATTTAGGGTGCATTACTCTCCAAATATCAATCCAACCCATTTCCTCTGTAATGTTTTTTAGTTTACATCCTGTGCAAAGAATTTGAGTATTGCCTAATCTACATCTATCTATTTTACCATCCATAACGTTGTTGAAATTTCCCATAACTAAAAGTGGTTTATCCCCTACCTTGAGCACAAAATCATGAGTTTTTAGTAGGACATCTGTTTTAAAAGGTGGCGGTATATAAACATTTGCTATTACCCATGGTCTTCCCTCCAATAAACAGTCAATCAGGACATAGCAGCCCTCCCTATCTATAGCTGTTTTCACTATTTTGATATCTATATCGCGGTGTATTAATATACTCACGCCTCTCGCATATGATGAATAGACTGAATGAAAGGAGTGCTGTATCCACGGTCCAGACACCCCAGTTATCGTTTCACCTGTCAAATGTGTTTCTTGTAGGCAAACTATAGCAGGTAGGGACCTATGTATTGCATCAAAAACCGCCACTCTCTTTACGCCCCTACTCAGACCCCTGATATTCCATGAGATAATTCTATTCTATTTATATATCTGCCCATTTCCAGGATATAGTTGAGGGGCCCCCGGGGGAAAGGGGGAGAGAAAGGCAGAGGAGAAGGAAGAAGAAAAAAACCCAAAAAAAACAACAAGAACAAGCAGCACAGCAGAATACCACCCTACCCACCCCTTCTCCCTTCTGAATGAGCTAGGATAACTTCAGTCCTGGTTCTCTAACTTAGCATTTCCCCCTCCCAGCCCAAGTGCCCCTCAGCTCCTTATCTTTTCTTTAAACCATACTCCAGCCGCTTCCACTGTATCAAAAAACCAAATTTTACTTTCCCATTCAACCCTCAATTTAGCCGGAAACATCATCGAAAATTTCACATTATTTGAACACAAGATTTTTTTCACCTCAATAAACCGACTTCTTTCCTTTACCGTTTCTTTTGCATAGTCAGGAAATAACATTACTGCTGCACCTAAATATTCCAGCTTCCCTCTCTTCCTTGACCTGCGCAATACCTCCTCCTTATCTCTAAGCGATAATAAATTAAAAATTATTGGTCTCGGTCTCATTCTGGGTGGGGGCAACTTTGACGGGAGTCTATAGGCCCGTTCCACAAAGTTTTTATATTCCGAGATGTCCTGGCCCAGTTGTTCCATCAACCAAGTTTGGATAAAAGCACAGGGGTCTTGCCCCTCCAAACCCTCTGGGATTCCCAGACATCTCAGATTAGCCCTTCTAGACCTGTTTACTAACTCCAGTAGTTTATTTTTCAATTCCCTATTTTCTTCATTTAAGGACTTTTTTTCTGTAATCATTGTCTGCAGGAGGTCCTCAGAGTCCGATGTTCTTTTCTCTACTTCTATCAGCCTATCTTTATATTTTTGTAAATCTGAGGAACCCCACCATCTCCCTGATGTTTCCAGTCTGGAGAGAGAGGTCCTGTATTGCCAAACTACATTTTTTTATTTCTTGGAATATATCTTGCAGGCTAGGAACCTGCTCCTCTTTTGTAGAGGCCTTTTCCTCCACCTCCTTTAGCTGTTTGCTGCTTCTCTTCCCAGACTGGGAACTCACCTCGGATAATTTCAGGCCAGAATTTTCCTCTAAAAAAGACTCGCCCTCCTGACCTTGAGACATATCCTCTTTTTTCTTTTTTGAAGGGCTAGTCTGTCCATGCATATTGGTCAGGAGTAGTTGCTTGGATCTTTCTGTTTTTTTAAGCATTGGCGAGATTGAGGTATTTAACGCCAATTGCCCCTTGCCCTTTTTCCCTGCCCCCTGTCTAGCCATCTCCAGGGATTTCCCTACTATCCACAGACCCCCTTTTTCCCCTTCCTCCTCCCCCTCTCCTTAGCCAACCCTAAAGTATTCTACCAGGTAAAAACATTCAGAGAGGGAGAGTCAGCATACAAGCCCCAAAACAACAGTGCATTAATCAAGCGTTCATATAAATGATCAGCTGGTTCCACTAATTCATACGTCCATACATCCGTTAATAGACCAATCTTTGCATTAATACAATATAGTGCGATTAGTTAATTGAAACGCTTTCGTAATTGTAGGACTAGCAGTCTCAAACAGTTGATAGCATAGAGGTCAATGGCAATCGCTTGGTTAGTTGAGTTAGTTGGATTAGTTCATGCTATCGGTTCTTTCAAGCCGTTTCCTATTGAGCACTATAAGTCTCCCATACTATTGTAACCTCGCATTCCGCCTAATTATCTCAATCTTGTCCAGTTGTTTGGAGACTAGCGGGCCTTTCTTTCTGAGTAACCAATATCTTCCAATTTACAAAGACCAACAGTCAAGGCCGTTCATATCAAAACTATATAGTGAGCCACACGGCACAATCCCTCTATTTCTAAGCTCTAAACTTTCTTTCTGGGTGCAGGGTGCACTTTTAGGACCAGTTATCGTGGCCCCTTCCAACACCCCTCAGCTTGCACCCTCTCTCCACTGTTATCTCCGCTCGGCTGGAGCGGCTTCACATCGGGCACAGCTTCACATCGGGCTGGGAGCTCAACGGCCGGAAGGGAGGTGCGTGCTTCACCTGCGTGCGCCCGCCCACATGACATGGACACATTAAAACATCATTTTTTTGTTTCAAAAATGCTATTATTGTGCTAAAGTGAAATAAATAAATAAAAGTATACATATTAGGTATCGCCACGTCCTTAACGATCTGCTCTATAAAAATGTCACATGACCTAATCCCTCAGGTGAAAAAATTAATAAATAAAAACTGTACTAAAACAACCAATTTTTTGGTCACCTTGCCCCATAAAGTGTTTTAATGAATGATCCAAAAATCATATGTACCCAAAAATGGTACCAATAAAAACGTCAAGACGATCGGCAGAAAAATAAAAAAAATATGACGTTCAGAAAATAGAGACACAAAAACAGAATTTTTTTTCTAAAATGCTTTATTATGTAAAACTGAAACAAACAAACAAAGAAAGTAGACATATTTGATATGATTGCGTCTGTAACAACCTGCTCTATAAAAATAGCACATGATCTACCCAGTCAGATGAATGTTGTAAAAAATTAAAACATTGTCAAAACAGCCATTTTTTGTTTACCCTGCCTCACAAAAAACGTAATATAGAGCAATTAAAAATCATATGTACCCCAAAATAGTATCAATAAAACTGGCACCTTATCCCCTAGTTTCCAAAATGGGGTCACTTTTTGGGAGTTTCTACTGTAGGGGTGCATCAGGGGGGCTTCAAATGGGACATGGCATCTAAAAACCATGTGGAGTTCCTTTTCTTCTGCGCCCTGCCGTGTGGCCATATAGCAGTTTATGACCACATGTGGGGTGTTTCTGTAAACCGCAGAATCTGGGTAATAAATATTGAGTTTTGTTTGGCTGTTAACCCTCGATGTGTTACAGAAAAAACATGGATTAAAATGGAAAATTTGCCAAAAAAGTGAAATTTAAAAATTTGATCTCCATTTTCCTTTAATTCTTGTTGAACACCTAAAGGGTTAACAAAGTTTGTAAAATCAGTTTTAACTAACTTGAGGGGTGTAGTTACTACAATGGGGTCATTTATGGGGAGTATCTACTATGTAGGCCTCACAAACGGACTTCAGACCTGAACTGGTCCTTAAAAAGTGGGTTTTGGCAATTTTCTTAAAAATTTTAAGAATTGCTTCTAAAATTCTAAGCCTTCTAACGTCCTAAAAAAATGACATTTCCAAAATGATGCCAATATAAAGTAAGCATATGGGAAATGTTAAGTAATAAATATTTTATGAGGTATCACTTTCTGTTTTCAAAGCAGATATAGAAATTTTGAAAATTACGACTTTTTTAAAGTTTTTGGTAAATTTGGGATTTTTTCATAAATAAAGGTGAAATATATTGACTCAAATTTATGACTGTCATGAAGTACAATGTGTGACAAGAAAACAATCTCTGAATGGCTTGGATAAGTAAAAGCGTTCCAAAGCTATTACTACATAAACTGAGATATGTCAGATTTGCTAAATTAGACCTGGTCAGGAAGGGGGCAAATGGCCCACATGTGAAGTGGTTAACATAAAAAAAATCTAGCAAAAAAATGTAATTTCACCTCCATTTTCCTTTAATTCTTATGGAACACCTCAAGGGTTAACAAAGTGTTTTGTTTAGCTGTTAACCCTCGATGTGTTACAGAATTTTTTTTATTAAAATGGAAAATCTGCCAAAAAAGTGAAATTTTAAAATTTGATCTCCATTTTCCTTTAATTCTTGTTGAACACCTAAAGGGTTAACAAAGTTTGTAACATCAGTTTTGAATAATTTGAGGGGAGTAGTTTGTAAAATGGGGTCATTTAAGGGTGGTTTCCATTACGTAAGCTCCTCAAAATCACTTTATAACTGAATTGGTGCTTAAAAAAATGGTTTTGGAAATTCTGTTGAAAATTAGAAAAATTGCTTCTAAACTTCTAACGTCCTAAAGAAATAAAATGACATTTACAATATGATGCCAACATAAGGCAGACATATGGGGAATGTTGATTGATAGTAATTCCTCATAAAATAGTTATCTGTTTTAAAAGTAGAAAAATAAAAATTTAGAAAATTGTGAATTTGGGGGGCGTGGCCGGATGCGGAGCTAGGAGGACACGCAAAGAAACGTCCCCAGCAGGTACCGAACGCGCTCCACAGTTGCCCCAAGCACTCACCTCCTCACTATGGGCCGCACTAGGGTACTTTCACACTAGCGTCGTTGGATTCCGGCAGGCAGTTCCATTTGCCGATCCGGCAAACCATATGTAAACGGAGATAATTTTTTACCAGATACGTCTGACGGATCCGGTGAAATAACGGATCCATTTCATCCGTTATCATCCGGTTTCAAATGGAATACCGGATCCGGTATTTAAATTTTCAAAGATCAAAAGAAACAATTTCAAAAAGGTCACATACCCCTCAGAAGATAGCAAAGATGATCCCGGACCACATTCGCTGTGGATTTCAGGCTCTAATCCTTGTTTCCCGCTGGAGAAGACGTCTTCGAGCCAGACGGCGCCGTCGTTATTGAGTGCATCCGATTACTTCTGCCAGAATAAGAAGGGGAGCATTTGAAGTTCTGTTTCCCGAACTGTGGAATTATCCGGACAAGTTTCATAATTACTTAAGGATGAGCGTCGAAGCTTTGACAATCTGTTACAAAGGGTGTCACATCGCATCGAAAGACAGGACACCACTTTCCGTTGAAGTGTTTCATCTGCAGAACGCCTAATGCTTACCATAAGGTCATTTTTATTTTTTTTATACATTTTGCTATTTTAGTTTTGTATAATTTTTTAACGTTGCTTTTCCTGGTTCGAAGCTGAAACCAGACATATTTCCCTACGCCATGTTATGAAAATTTTCTTTACTTGATACTACAGTACTCTACCTAGCTCAGCTCTTGATTGGGCAGGCCAAGGGCTTTGGAGGCTCTGCATCACTGTGACTTCAAGGGCTCCTATGGTCAGGATTTAACTCATATCTCGACCATTAGAGACGTTGACAGCACTGTGAGCAATGCTGGTCAGAGGCATACGCCTATCGTTCTCCATGAAGAGCCCGTTCCATCACTGAATTTCCCCAAAATTTCCTTTTGACTTGTGAAAATGACCACAGAACAAAGATAAGCATTTTTGAGCATTTAACGGTGGTATGTCCAGTTTGAGGTACCAAACAAGGCCAACCAAATTATATAGCTTGTATTGTTTTTTTGGTAATTTTACATTTGCTCATCTTTTTTTACACTTTCTGGCAACAGGAGAAAGTTTTACGTCCTTCCATTATCAGTTTCGTCTTGGAATATCCACAGTTTCCTCGATTGATAAGGATACGTGATGTGCTTTGTGAGAGCAGTTGCATACAGAATTTATCCCACATCCAAGTAGGCAACAGTGGATTGAAATTTCGGAAACATTTTGGGAGGTGTGCCAGTTTCCCAACTGTCTTGGGGCGGTAGACGGGATACATATCCGTATTATCAAGCCCTAGGGCACTGGTTCAGAGTATTTTAACTACAAAAATTATTTCTCCATCATATTAATGGCCATCGCTGATGCCCAATACCGTTTTGTGGCAATCGATGTTGGGGCTTACTGCCGAACCAATGATTCCATGGTCTTTAAAAATTCTTACATGGGGTGAAGGCTGTACAATAGACAATTTGATTCTCCACCACCTCAACCTCTACCAGGTACAGATGCTCCCCCCATGCCCTTTGTGTTAGTTGCTGATGAGGCGTTTCAGATGTGTGGCAATCTAATTAACCTCTTCAGGACACATGACGTACCGGTACGGCATGTTGTCCCGGTATTTAGGGACACATGACGTACCGGTACATCATGTGTATTTCCGATCACCGCCGCCCGGTGGGCGGTGATCGGAACAAGGTGCCTGCTCAAATCGTTGAGCAGGCACCTTGGCTAAATGCGCGGGGGGGTCCTGTGTCCAATTCAGACCTGCGGTTTGCGGCTTTTTATGTTGCCGGCGGCGGTGCCATCTGGTCCCCGTGGGGCTGTAGGGGGGACCCGATGGCATGGAAGGCAGCGCACTGCCTTCCGGTCACGAGCCTGTGAGATCCAGCCCCCTGGATCTCACAGGCCGGAAGCTGTATGAGTAATACTCACTGTATTACTTATACAGCCAATGCATTCCAATACATAAGTATTGGAATGCATTGTAAAGGATTAGACCCCCAAAAGTTGAAGTCCCAAAGTGGGACAAAAAAATTAAGTGAAAAATAAAGTTGAAAAAATAGTTCCCCCCCCAAAAATTAAAAGTTTCAAGTAAAAATAAACCAAAACGTCATTTTCCCCAAATAAAGTAAAAAAAAAAAATGGTAAAAAATAGGGGGGAAAAAAATGTTGACAATATTAGGTATCGTCGCGTCCGTATCGACCGGCTCTATAAACATATCACATGACCTAACCCCTCAGATGAACACCATAAAAAATAAAAACTGTGCTAAATAAACAATTTTTTTGGCACCTTACTGTACATCACAAAAAGTAAAACAGCAAGCAATCAAAAAGGCGTATGCCCACCAAAATAGTACCAATCTAACCGTCACCTCATCCCGCAAAAAATGAGCCTCTACCTGAGACAATCGCCCAAAAAATTAAAAAAACTATGGCTCAGAATATGGAGACACTAAAACATATTTTTTTGTTTTAAAAAAGCTGTTATTGTGTAAAACTTACATAAATAAAAAAAAAGTATACATATTAGGTATCACCGCGTCCGGATCGATCGGTTCTATAAAAATATCACATGACCTAACCCCTCAGATGAACACCGTAAAAAATAGAAAATAAAAACTGTACTAAATAAACAATTTTTTGTCACCTTACATCACAAAAAGTTTAATAGCAAGCGATCAAAAAGTCATATGCACCCCAAAATAGTGCCAATCAAACCGTCATCTCATCCCGCAAAAATCATACCCTACCCAAGATAATCGCCCAAAAACTGAAAAAAACTATGGCTCTCAGACTATGGAAACACTAAAACATTATTTTTTTTGTTTCAAAAATGAAATCATTGTGTAAAACTTACATAAATAAAAAAAAAGTATACATATTAGGTATCGCCGCGTCCGTAATAACTTGCTCTATAAAAATATCACATGACCTAACCCCTCAGGTGAATACCGTAAAAAAATAAAAATAAAAACGGTGTAAAAAAAGCCATTTTTTGTCACCTTACATCACAAAAAGTGTAATAGCAAGCGATCAAAAAGTCACACGCACCCCAAAATAGTGCCAATCAAACCGTCATCTCATCCCGCAAAAATCATACCCTACCCAAGATAATCGCCCAAAAACTGAAAAAACTATGGCTCTCAGATTATTTTATTTGTTTCAAAAATATAATCATTGTGTAAAACTTACATAAAAAAAAAAAAGTATACATATTAGGTATCGCTGCGTCCGTGACGACCCGGGCTATAAAAATACCACATGATCTAACCTGTCAGATGAATGTTGTAAATAACAAAATATAAAAACGGTGCCAAAACAGCTATTTCTTGTTACCTTGCCTCACAAAAAGTGTAATCAGACCTAAAATCATATGTACCCTAAAATAGTACCAACAAAACTGCCACCATATCCCGTAGTTTCTAAAATGGGGTAACTTTTTTGGAGTTTCTACTCTAGGGGTGCATCAGGGGGGCTTCAAATGGGACATGGTGTCAAAAAAACAGTCCAGCAAAATCTGCCTTCCAAAAACCGTATGGCATTCCTTTCCTTCTGCGCCCTGCCGTGTGCCCGTACAGCAGTTTACGACCACATATGGGGTGTTTCTGTAAACTAGAGAATCAGAGCCATAAATATTGAGTTTTGTTTGGCTGTTAACCCTTGCTTAGTAACTGGAAAAAAATTATTAAAATGGAAAATCTGCCAAAAAAGTTAAATTTTGAAATTGTATCTCTATTTTCCATTAATTCTTGTAGAACACCTAAAGGGTTAACAAAGTTTGTAAAATCAGTTTTGAATACCTTGAGGAGTGTAGTTTCTAGAATGGAGTCATTTTTGGGTGGTTTCTAATATGTAAGTCTCACAAAGTGACTTCAGACCTGAACTGGTCCTTGAAAAGTGGGTTTTTGAACATTTCTGAAAAATTTCATGATTTGCTTCTAAACTTCTAAGCCTTGTAACATCCCCAAAAAATAAATTGTCATTCCTAAAATGATCCAAACATGAAGTAGACATATGGGGAATGTAAAGTAATAACTATTTTTGTAGGTATAACTATGTATTATAGAAGTAGAGAAATTGAAACTTGGAAATTTGCAATCTTTTACAAATTCTTGGTAAATTTGGTATTTTTTTTATAAATAAAAATTAATTTTTTTGACTTCATTTTACCAGTGTCATGAAGTACAATATGTGACGATTAAACAATCTCAGAATGGCCTGGATAAGTCAAAGCGTTTTAAAGTTATCACCACTTAAAGTGACACTGGTCAGATTTGCAAAAAGTGGCCTGGTCCTTAAGGTGAAATAAGGCTGTGTCCTAAAGGGGTTAAACCAGGGCCGGTACAAGGCAGGGGCCGAAGGAGCGGGTGCCCTGGGCGCTACCATTTGCGGACAGGAGGGGGGCGCAGGTGAAGTGCCAGCAGCAGTGGCGTCGCCAGGGGGGGGCCAGAGGGGGCCACGGCCCCCCCTACATCATGCTGTGCCCCCCCATGTGCCCCCCCAACTAAAATGACCCCCCCCCCCCCAAGTGAGCAGCCGCCGCCGGGCACAGGGAGATGAGCGCTTCCATTGCGCTCATCTCCATTGTAAACTGTCTGTGCCAGCGGAGGTGCAGGGGAGGGAGAGGCGTGTTCCTTTCCCTTTCCTCTGATAGGCTGCAGGCAGGCACCGAAGTGGAGGAGAGGCCCCGCCCCCTAATTACTCCTGTTTACCTTTCTAAAGCTAAAGGACCTTTGATGATGTCATCACAGGTCCTGTAAGGGAACTGCACAGTGTAAAGTGTAGTTCCCAGGTTAGAACAGTGCATCTGCCAGGACCTGTGATGACATCATCTTCAACATCACAGGTCCTGCAGAATCTAGCAAAGGAACTGCACCAAAAATGGTGTAGTTCCTAGGTTTCAAAGGTACATCTGCCAGGACCTGTGATGACATCATCACAGGTCCTTCAACCCCTAACAGCAAGTATTAAAAGTTCACAAGCAGCTCTGTATTGATCCATACAGACTGGAATGGAGAGGTAAGAGGAGGTCCTCCACTTTTCATCATTTACCCCCCCCCCCCTCCATGCCCTGTTTTTACTCATTGCTCACTCATGTATACTACTTCAGACAGTTACCACTACCTCATGTACCTCACAGTGACTATAATGCATAACTGACCACATATTTCTATAAACACTGCATCTACAGTATTATACCTTCTATGTGTCACATCAATACACTGCTCTGTATATATATATATATATATATATATATATATATACACACACATACATGCACACACTGCATATATTACACAGTATTATACATGCAATATGTACAGATATATAGTATATACCGCAGTGCACTGATATGTGAGGTATGAGGTATAATAGATGCTGTGTGTACAGATATCAGTACACTTCTGTATATACTATATATGTGAGGTACGAGGTATAATAGATGCAGTGTGTACAGATATATAGTATATACAGCAGTGTACTGATATGTGAGGTACGAGGTGTCAATACACTGCTGTATTTACTATATACCTGTACACACTGCATCTATTATACCTCGTACCTCACATATTACACTACTGTATATACTGTATACACTGCATATATTATACCCCGTACCTCACATATCAGTACACTGCTGTATATACTATATACCTGTACACACTGCATCTATTATACCCTGTACCTCACATATCAGAACACTAGGGAATATACTATATACCTGTACACACTGCATCTATTATACCGCGTACCTCACATAACTGTACACTGCTGTATATAATATACATCTGCATCTATTATACCTCTTTTGTGTGCCAGGGCTGTTTTGTAATCCCATTCCGGCCCTGATGGCATAAATTATAAAACGCAGCAGCAAGAATAGTTCATGGAACAAAGGGAGGGGCTATAAAAGGGGAATGGGGGCCCAATTTAGATTCCTGCTATGGGGCCCAGTGATTTTTATGTACGCCCCTGGCTGCAGGCACTAGGCCGGCAGCCTATCAGAGGCCGGCGCAATGACGTCATCGTGCCGCCTGAGCCTTACATTACAGCGTGGGACACAGGAAGAGGCTGCATCGCATCGCTGACACTTAGGTAAGTATAAGTGTTTTTTTTTGTTTTTTTTTACAATAGTGTTACTGGCACATTGGGGGGGCTTATTACAAAACTGGCACATGATGATGGGGGGGACTTTATACTGGCACATGATGATGGGGGGGAACTTTATAGTGTCTGTGACTTTCAAAGTCCCACAGTCCTTTGTTCTATTGCTTTAAGTATATTCTTGTTTTGAAACAACATTGATTCTTTCTTAAAAACGGGGGGCGGGGGGGGGGGGTGCAGTTTGCCATCTTCGCCCTGGGCACCAAATGGCCTTGTCGCAGCCCTGGGTTAAACCGTATTCCAGCCGCGGATTAAACCGGAGCAAACGTGCATTTAACTACCGCCTCACCAGGGCTTGAAGAATGGTTGAATGCACATTCAGCATTCTGGTGGCCAAATGGCAAATTTTCACCAAACCAATTAAACTGAAAATATAAACTGTCGATGAGGTAGTAAAGGCATGTCCGCGACATGTTGAGCAGATACCTGAAGACAGCGAGTTGGCCAGTATTGAAAGTTTTGGACCGCGGACCACTGTAGCAGTTTCAAGGATGAGAGACTCCTTTGCTGAATATTTCTGCTCCGATGCAGGAAGAGTGGACTGGCAGGCCCAAATGATTTAAATCATTTGTGTTTTTTTTCTTCTGGAAAAAAAATTCTAATTGGAATGTATTCTTGTTGCAGTTTGGTTGAGTGGTTATGTGGGTGGATACAGTAGTGTGTATTGATTTACAAAACCTGTTTTCTAAAATTAGTTTGTTTCTTAAACTTTTTTTAAAACCATACATTGAGTCTTGTTGCATATATTGATCTCCCCACACTGGAGGTGCGACAAATATTTGTGTCGCTCCACCAGCGCTGGGAGATGATGTCAGGCCTTTATTCTACACACTACTGCTTGTCAACATAATCTCCCCACGCTGGAGGAGCGACAAATACTTCACTCCGCCAGTGCCAAGAAATTTTAAGGGTCCCAAAAGAACCCATTTTTGATCAATCTCTTTACAAAACCCTTTAAACAGAAAACCCAAACACATACATTTTCAAAAACAAATAAGATTTATTATGAATATATAACATTTTTGTAATATATAAATATATAAAAAACCATTAAATTTAAATAACTTTTTTTACAATTACCTATAAAAAGGCCTGGGGGAAGTAGAAGTGTGGGGGTGGAGGGCAGTGCACGGATTGGGGTCCCTCTGTCCTGTTATTCATCTGCCACTGTGGACAAAAAAGTGCGTGTTGGAGGAAGTGCAACAGAGGGAGTATTTAAAGTGGAGGATTGGGCAGGAGATGGAGTTTCCCAAGCTAGAGTAGAGGGAGTGGTGAAAGAGGTTGGAGGATAGTAACGAGGAGGAGAGGGAGAAAAGTGGTGAGAAAATAGCTTGGGGGTTTGGGACTGGGACTGGGATGGGGCGGCTGGGAAGGGGGATAGGACTGGGGCAGGGGATAGGGCTGAGGCGGGGGAAGGGATGTGGGGCGGTGTTGCACTTGCCACAAGACGCAGTCCACTTGTCTTCTGGCCTCAAACAGTTGGTCGGGCGTGAACTGTTCCATTATGGGGAGCAACGATATCGAATAGTGATGCACCGGACTCATTTGTGACGTCAACACCGCCCCCCCCCCCCTTCCCCCTGAAGACGCCGCAAATGATCCTCTAAAGCGGCAACTCTATTTGTGAATCCTATCAAGGACTCGTAAACGAGCTTTGTGAGATCCTCGTAGTCCACCTGATGGCTCCTACCTGTCGAAGGCCTCAAATAGTGGGGCAAAAGTGGCCATGGTTGCGTCGCCAGAGGGCACAGGTAGGGGAACATTGAGGTCCTGACCACTTGCTTGAGCTGGACGAGAGGGACCCGCGGTGGCCGGCTCATCAGGGACCACCTCCTGGGGAACTTCGGGCGCCCGAGTACTGCTTGCTGTTCTGTAAAGCAAAGGGGAAAAAAAACAACAATTAGCAATTGTATTTTGGTGGAGAACCTCTGGATAGAGTTGAGCAAAGCGACTTCTGATGCTACATAGGAAGTTGCATTGCAAAATAATTTCTTACAAATACTGTATAATAAATATGTTGTTAAACTATCGGTGGCAGTGACCCACATCAACTAGACGGTAAACCACTTCTGAGCAATAAAACATACGTGTATGCTATCTACAAATTAAATACTGTATACTTACGGCACTGATCCCGTTGCCTGTCTCTGAGGTCGTCCCAATTTGGCACAATGGCCTCACATATCTCGTGCCAGATAAGCCAGGTTGTTTGGTGGTCTGGGTGACGGCGGTCGATGTGGTCCCACAGCGGTGGTCGCTCCTCCACCGTCTGGATGAGCAGTTCATTATCGATAAATAAAAACTGTCGACGTCCTCCATATCCATTCTGGTGGAGACTCGGGAACCCTAAAAAAATAAATTAACATAATGTTTGCTAATTTTTAAATTACAAAGACTTTGATTGAAAATACTCACACGACCCCGACCGCCGCGTGCTCCCTGACTTCTTCTGACAGAGGCTCGACGACCTCTCTGAGAGGCAACGGGACGAGATGGCTGTAAAATACAAAAAATTATAATTTAGGAACATACAATAACATATATCTTTGAGTTTTTTTTGTTTTTTTTAACACCTACCGTTTGCTGTCCTCCACACCCGACTTCCTCCTCGGTAATCCTTTCTTGGCCGGGATGCATCTCCTCCAGAGACGATGACTGAGAAAAAAAAAATTATAATTAGAATAATGACACTATATTACATTTGGGAATGCTCCCCAACTTGACATACCGTATCATGTCGGAGAGCTCCCGGCCTCACTTGAAGAAGATATGCCTATAGAAATAAAATTTATATTTGGACTTTACAGAAGACAAAAGACCCACGCAAATATTACTTACTTGTCATTTTTCACACAAAAATGAAGACGGGCGTCCTATATACAATGCCGTAAGGGGAGCTGGCAGGTGGGCTTTTTTGCCACCAGCTTATTTTTTTGTATTTTTTTCTAAAAAATTTATAAAAAGAGTGGTAGTCATATTCTTGTATGTAAGACTACTACTCCTAGCATCACCTATGTACTTATAACATTCAGCTCCTATGTATAAGTACATAGGAGCTGCTTATATTTATTTTTTCTATACACTGCGTGCAGAATTATTAGGCAAATGAGTATTTTGACCACATCATCCTCTTTATGCATGTTGTCTTACTCCAAGCTGTATAGGCTCGAAAGCCTACTACCAATTAAGCATATTAGGTGATGTGCATCTCTGTAATGAGAAGGGGTGTGGTCTAATGACATCAACACCCTATATTAGGTGTGCATAATTATTAGGCAACTTCCTTTCCTTTGGCAAAATGGGTCAAAAGAAGGACTTGACAGGCTCAGAAAAGTCAAAAATAGTGAGATATCTTGCAGAGGGATGCAGCACTCTTAGAATTGCAAAGCTTCTGAAGCGTGATCATCGAACAATCAAGCGTTTCATTCAAAATAGTCAACAGGGTCGCAAGAAGCGTGTGGAAAAACCAAGGCGCAAAATAACTGCCCATGAACTGAGAAAAGTCAAGCGTGCAGCTGCCAAGATGCCACTTGCCACCAGTTTGGCCATATTTCAGAGCTGCAACATCACTGGAGTGCCCAAAAGCACAAGGTGTGCAATACTCAGAGACATGGCCAAGGTAAGAAAGGCTGAAAGACGACCACCACTGAACAAGACACACAAGCTGAAACGTCAAGACTGGGCCAAGAAATATCTCAAGACTGATTTTTCTAAGGTTTTATGGACTGATGAAATGAGAGTGAGTCTTGATGGGCCAGATGGATGGGCCCCGTGGCTGGATTGGTAAAGGGCAGAGAGCTCCAGTCCGACTCAGACGCCAGCAAGGTGGAGGTGGAGTACTGGTTTGGGCTGGTATCATCAAAGATGAGCTTGTGGGGCCTTTTCGGGTTGAGGATGGAGTCAAGCTCAACTCCCAGTCCTACTGACAGTTTCTGGAAGACACCTTCTTCAAGCAGTGGTACAGGAAGAAGTCTGCATCCTTCAAGAAAAACATGATTTTCATGCAGGACAATGCTCCATCACACGCGTCCAAGTACTCCACAGCGTGGCTGGCAAGAAAGGGTATAAAAGAAGAAAATCTAATGACATGGCCTCCTTGTTCACCTGATCTGAACCCCATTGAGAACCTGTGGTCCATCATCAAATGTGAGATTTACAAGGAGGGAAAACAGTACACCTCTCTGAACAGTGTCTGGGAGGCTGTGGTTGCTGCTGCACGCAATGTTGATGGTGAACAGATCAAAACACTGACAGAATCCATGGATGGCAGGCTTTTGAGTGTCCTTGCAAAGAAAGGTGGCTATATTAGTCACTGATTTGTTTTTGTTTTGTTTTTGAATGTCAGAAATGTATATTTGTGAATGTTGAGATGTTATATTGGTTTCACTGGTAAAAATAAATAATTGAAATGGGTATATATTTGTTTTTTGTTAAGTTGCCTAATAATTATGCACAGTAATAGTCACCTGCACACACAGATATCCCCCTAAAATAGCTAAAACTAAAAACAAACTAAAAACTACTTCCAAAAATATTCAGCTTTGATATTAATGAGTTTTTTGGGTTCATTGAGAACATGGTTGTTGTTCAATAATAAAATTAATCCTCAAAAATACAACTTGCCTAATAATTCTGCACTCCCTGTAGTTGCACAACAAAAAAAAACTAAAAGACTTTATACTCACCTTCAATGGCGTGGTTCCTTCTCCCTCACAGGCGGAAGCAAAGAGACAAACAGGAAGCTGCGCAACCAGCTCCTCCTATATCCGAGCGCCAGGGCCGTCTTTAATATTGATTAGACCCTGGGCAAGAATTTACTTGGGCCTATAAGACCCTCTATAAGACCCTCCTACAGACCCCTCAGTAGTAATAAGGCCCCCATAGTGCGCTTACTAGAAATAAGGCGGATCTATAAGACCCTCCTATAGAGCCCCCAGTAGTAATAAGACCGCCTATAATGTCCCCTGGATCTGCAGTACCCCCTGCAGTTATAATCCTCCCTCCACCATACAGTCCCATGTAAATAACATCACCTCCTCCCCAGCCGCCTCCAACGCACAATCCCATGTAAACATCACCCCCTAAGGCTACTTTCACACTTGCGTTCGTGCGGATCTGTCCTATACTTGTACAGGACGGATCCGCACCGATAATACAAACGTTATGCATCCGTTCAGGACCGATTCGTTTGTATTAGATTAGAATTTCTAAGTCCCAATACGGATCCGTCCTGACTTACATTGAAAGTCAATGGGGGACGGATCCGTTTACAATTGCACCATTTTGTGTCAATGCAAAGGGATTCGTCCCCATTGACTTACATTGTAAGTCAGGACGGATCCGTTTGGCTCCGCAAGGCCATGCGGACACAAAAACGCTGCTTACAGCATTTTGGGGTCCGCCTCCAAAACGGAACGGGGGGTCGTACGAAGCCGATCCGCATCCATTCAGAATGCATTGGGGTTAAACTGATGCATTTGGGGCTGCTTGTGAGAGCCTTGAAACGGATCTCACAAGCGGATCCCCAAACCTAAGTGTGAACGTAGCCTGAACATTAAGTCCCATGTACATAAACATCATTCCCCCCACCATCCACTTTCAACATACAGTCCCATGTAAATAACATCACTCCCTCCCCCAACCACCTCAAGCACACAGTTCCATGTCAATAACATCCCTCCCTTCAGCCCTAACATACATCCCAGTTAAATAACTACAACTCCCAGCATTGCTCTGCCTCTCCCTTCACTTACCTCTCCAGTCCTCATATACAGACATCAGCATTAGGCTCCTTCTCCTCTTCACTCCGGTCCAATCCTGCACTGGTCACATGATGATGACATCATCCAGGTCATCCTATCACAGCCTGTTTTGCTGATCACATGACCTGTGATGTCACCACAGGTCCTTCACCTCTTCCCAGTGTATTAGATTCAATTGTATTGCCGTTCTGTGTACGGCAATACAGTTGTATCTAGCAGGCAGGCAGGACATTCGGGGCCTGGGACAAAACATCCGGGGCCCAGACCCTGAATGTTTTAACCTAGTGACGCCCCTGGACTAGTGAATGGGAGTCGGGAAACAGAGCTCCCTTGGGCCCCCAGGAGCAACTGGGCCCGGGGCAGCTGCCCCTTTTGCCCTGCGGCAAAGACGGCCCTGCCCGGCGCAGACCAGATAACCGGATCCGTCTATGCAGCAATTTCCGGAACACTTGGTAACGGATCCGGCATTAATACTCTGCCAGGCCTCTACTGCAACTGTCTTCAGTCTCTGCTTGTTCTTGGGGCATTTTCCCTTCAGTTTTGTCTTCAGCAAGTGAAATGCATGCTCAATCGGATTCAGGTCAGGTGATTGACTCGGCCATTGCATAACATCCCACTTCTTTCCCTTAAAAAACTCTTTGGTTGCTTTTGCAGTATGCTTTGGGTCATTGTCCATCTGCACTGTGAAGCGCCGTCCAATGAGTTCTGAAGCATTTGGCTGAATATGAGCAGATAATATTGCCCGAAACACTTCAGAATTCATCCTGCTGCTTTTGTCAGCAGTCACATCATCAATAAATACAAGAGAAGCAGTTCCATTGGCAGCCATACATGCCCACGCCATGACACTACCACCACCATGCTTCACTGATGAGGTGGTATGCTTAGGATCATGAGCAGTTCCTTTCCTTCTCCATACTCGTCTCTTCCCATCACTCTGGTACCAGGGCCGGTTCTAGGTGAAATGGGGCCCTGGGGCGGAAAACAATAAGGACCCCACCCCCACATGACACTTGCTGACTTTAACGTCCCGTATTGTAAACAAATGCAAGTGACAAAGCAGCATGTACAAGTAAAAATCCCCCCAAATGCACATTTCTCCAGTCCAAACTGACTCCAAACAGAACCAGGGCAGGCTAGTATACTGGCACTAGGATGGGTGAGATGGTGCCTGGGATGGATCCGACCCAGTTTAATCAACCAACCAGTTACTGGTAGGTTGGTTGATTAAACCAGATCGGATCCATCCCAGGCACCATCTCACCCATCCCAGTGCCAGTATACTAGCCCGCCCTGGTTCTGTTTGGACAGTTGGACTGGAGAAATGTGCATTTGGGGGGGGGGGGGCAGTTACTTGTAGGTTGGTTGATTAAACTGGGTCGGATCCATCCCACCCGTCCCAGTGCCAGTATACTAGCCCCGCCCACCCTGGCTCCCGGCGGTGTTCAGCATATATTGACAAGAATCTGGGTCATTACATGATGTAATACCACCCAACTTTCCTGCTGTCCAGCATTGCACATGCGCAGAGACATGAGAAAAGTGTGAGGCAGTGAGTGCCCCCCCTCCCCCATCCTCTGTGTCATGCAGGACAGCTGGGAGACACTGACATTACTTGCTATCCTGCATGACACATGTGCAGAGAAAGGAGTCTCTGGGAAAGTTGGGTGAACCCCTCCCCCTGTCTTTCCAAGTTCTTATTATCTGCATTTATGCCTTGCAGGATAGCAGGAAATCTGAGTGACATCACATGATGTAATAGCACCCAGCTTTTCTGCTCTCCTGCATGGCACATGTGGAGAGACATGAGAATAGTCTGAGAAAGCTGAGTAACACAATCCTCATATCTTCTCCTGCCTCTGCACTTGTGCCATGCAGGACATCAGGAAAGCTGAGTCACATTACATAATAGCACCCAGCTTTCCTCCTGTTCTGAATGGCATATGTGCAGAGGAATAGCCGAGTGAACACACACACACCTCTGCACTGTCCTCACCTACAAGTCCTCACTTACTTCATTAGTGGTGGGGTTGTGGCAATCCAGAGGAATCAGGCGGGAGGCGGAGCTAGGAGATGGGAGGCGGAGCTAGCAGGCGGGAGGCGGGGCTAGCAGGCGGGAGAAAGTTAGGAAGATAGATGGGGGCGGGACTCTCCTCCACTGCGGCCCCCCTTCTTCACGGGTCCATAGAAGCTGCGTGGTCTGCCTATGTGGTAGGTACGCCACTGCTTTGCTTGCTCCTTCAATCCAAGTTCTCTGCTCTGGGCGGGGGGGCGGAGCCTATGGCAACGTACGCCAGCCAGACGCTAGACGTGCCTGCCTTGCCTGTGCTGTGCATGCCGCTGCTCCAGTCTCGGATCTCTTAAAGAGACAAGCAGCGCAGGCACAGCAGCCGCCGGCGCCCGGCGGGGGCCCCCTCCACTCCAGACTCCAGCCCGGTTTTGATTACAGGCACACAATAGAATTATAGATATAGTAGTATTAGGAGTCGGGGGCCCGGGGGCAATTGCCCCCCTTGCCTCTATGGTAGCGCCGGCCCTGTCTGGTACAAGTTGATCTTGGTCTCATCTGTCCATAGGATGTTGTTCCAGAACTGTGAAGGCTTTTTTAGATGTTGTTTGGCAAACTCTAATCTGGCCTTCCTGTTTTTGAGGCTCACCAATGGTTTACATCTTGTGGTGAACCCTCTGTATTCACTGTGGTGAAGTCTTCTCTTGATTGTTGACTTTGACACACATACACCTACCTCATGGAGAGTGTTCTTGATCTGGCCAACTGTTGTGGAGGGTGGTTTCTTCACCAGGGAAAGAATTCTTCGGTCATCCACCACAGTTGTTTTCCGTGATCTTCCGGGTCTTTTGGTGTTGCTGAGCTCACAGGTGCGTTCCTTCTTTTTAGGAATGTTCCAACTAGTTGTTTTGGCCAGGCCTAATGTTTTTGCTATCTCTCTGATGGGTTTGTTGTGTTTTTTTAGCCTAATGATGGCTTGCTTCACTGATAGTGACAGCTCTTGGGATCTCATCTTGAGAGTTGACAGCAACTGATTCCAAATGCAAATAGCACACTTGAAATGAACTCTGGACCTTTTATCTGCTCTTTGTAATTGGGATAATGAGGGAATAACACACACCTGGCCATGGAACAGCTGAGAAGCCAATTGTCCCATTACTTTTGGTCCCTTAACAAGTGGGAGGCACATATGCAAACTGCTGTAATTCCTGCACCGTTCACCTGATTTGGATGTAAATACCCTCAAATTAAAGCTGACAGTCTGCAGGTAAAGCACATCTTGTTCGTTTCATTTCAAATCCATTGTGGTGGTGTATAGAGCCAAAAATGTTAGAACTGTGTCGATGTCCCAATATTTATGGACCTGACTGTAGATATCACCACTGCCTTCTCAGCATTGCAAAAAGATATAGCACAAATTGGGGACAGAACCTCCCATATTGAAAATAAAATGGAAGAATTTACAACTGTGCACAATCAATGAGTGGACGCGCACAATGAGGTAGAAGAGGATATTTCAGCACTTAAACTCAAGCTAGCGGACTTGGAAGACCGCTCAAGACGTAACAATTTGAGGTTTAGGGGGATCCCCGAAAGTATTAATGCGGACGCTTTGCAGGATTTCCTAAAGGATTTCTTGGTAACGCTCATCCCATCAGCAGAACAAAGAGATATGCGCATCGCATACCTAAGCCTAAAACTCAGCCCCTAGAGACGTCATCGCAAGACTTCATTTTTTTTTTTCATTTTAAGGAGAAAATGACAAGAGCCGTTACAATAGCGCAAATGTCCCGGAGCGCTTCCAAAACGTCTTGGTGTTTACAGACCTATCCACTACCACCTTTCTTAACTGCCGCCAAAGTCTTGAGGGACAACAACATCGCCTACAAGTGGGGGTACCCAGTCAAATTGATCGTCTCCAAAAATGGCATAACCCACGTCCTGACATCGCCGAGAGAAGCCATCACACTACTGCAAAAATGGTCGCTGGTAACTCTGGACGAAGACACAAGTTCTCCACTAAAGAAAAGACCGCCGACGCTTTCTAAAGAATGGACATAAATCATGGGGACGATCCTGAGCTGCAGTCACCGAGGGTCTTGTGAGTTAACCCTTTATAGTTTCAGGTACCCAGAACAGAGAAGGAATAACTAACTTCTTTGATCTCCCCCCTGTAATATACTGGATAAATAGCGGATCCAGTAGGTTCACTTACCGATTCTACTGTTATAATTAGCGGTTTAACAGTAGTATACCCACCGCTTTCTTTTCTTCTTAACCCCATTGTATTTTTTATTTTTTTATTATTGTTTTCATTTTACTAAGGGTACTTTCATACTAGTGTTTTTGTTTTCCGGTATTGAGTTCTTTTTTAGGAGCTCAATACTGGGAAAAACTGATCAGTTTTATCCTATTGCATTCTGAATGGAGAGCATTCTGTTCAGAATGCATTAGTTCAGTCCCTCTTACGTTTTTTAGACGGAGAAAATACTGCAGTTTTCTCTCCGGCCAAAAATACTGAACACACATTGAAATGTATTAGTGCTGGATCCGGCATTAAGTGTTCCGGCAAAACAGATCCGGCTTTCCGGTCTGCGCATGTGCAGACCTTTAAAAATGCAAAAAAATAATAATACCGGATCAGTTTTTACGGATGACACCGGAGAGACGGATCCGGTATTTCAATGCATTTGTCAGACGGATCCGCATCCGAATCCGTCTGACAAATGCCATCAGTTTGCGTCCGGATTGCCGGATCCGGCAGGCAGTTCCAGCGACGGAACTGCCTGCCGGAATCCTCTGCCGCAAGTGTCAAAGTACCCTTAAAGAGGACCTTTCACTGATTCTTACCCTATGAACTAAGTATACAGACATGTGGAGCGGCGCCCGGGGATCTCACTGCACTTACTATTATCCCCGGGCGCCGCTCCGTTCTCCTGCTATGCCCTCCGGTATCTCCGTTCCCTAAGTTATGGTAGGCGGAGTCTGCCCTAGCGCTGGCCAATTGCATTGCAGAGCTCACAGCCTGGGAGAAAATAACCTCCCAGGCTGTGAGCTCTGCGCTGCGATTGGCCAGCGCTAGGGCAGACTCCGCCTACCATAACTTAGGGACTGGTATCTCCGCCTACTATAACTTAGTGAGCGGAGATACCGGAGGGCATAGCGGGAGAACGGAGCGGCGCCCGGGGATAATAGTAAGTGCAGTGAGATCCCCGGGCGCCGCTCTACATATCTGTATAGTTAGTTCATAGGGTAAGAATCGGTGAAAGGTCCTCTTTAACGGTGACATTTATATTTCTAAACATTTGTATCTAGGATACTAATATGGTTTTTACTATCTCTAGTATTAATACTAAAGGCCTTAAGAGCCCTTTTAAAAGATCAATGTTCTGGAAGGAAGCGAAACTATTAAAATCTGACATACCGTATTTTTCGCCCATAAGAAGCACCTAGGTTTTAGAGGAGGATAATAAGAAAAAAATATGTTCCATTACACCTCAGGTCAGACCACCAATCAGACCCCCAATGTTAATCAGACCTCAGCTCACAGCCCCATTGCCTCAGATCAGCCCCCCATGTCAGCCATCAGCCCCATCCATTAGCCCCCCACCAGCGCTCTCTCTCTTCTTTCTGGTTCTCGGCTGTCAGCTGTGAAGGCTGCGCACAGTGAGGTCACATGGTGCACAGCAGACAGGCGAGCGGAGGACCAGGAAGCGGTGAGTACAGATCCTTCACCGCTTCCCGGTACTAATGAAGCGCTTCCAAAATGGAAGTGCTTCATTAGTATTCGCCCCATAAGACGCAGGGGCATTTTCCCCCCACTTTGGGGACGACGACGACTGCGTCTTATGGGGCGAAGAATACGGTAATATGTGCCCAAGAGACCCACTTAAATAAAGAGGACACTTTTAGGTTGCATCATAGGAACTTCACTAATATTTTTACCACTCCAGCCACGGGGAAGAAAAAAGGGGTAGCAATAGCGATTAAAAATAATTTAGCTTTCTAACTCATTAAAGAAATAACGGACCAAGACTGAAGATATATTATTCTCGTATGTAATATTATTAATAAAATATATACATTAGTCACCATATATGCCCCTAATCATCAACAACTTCCTTTCATTAAAGATTTATTATTAAAAATATCCAGCCTAAGACAGGGGTCATTGCTTATTTGCGGAGATGTTAATTTGCCTCCGTCACCCATCAGGGATAAATCCTCCCATCCAGATTCCAGTCACTCGTCCCCATTTGTACAACTTCTTTTATCGGAAGATTTGTACGATACGTGGAGAGTGCTACATGCCTCCGAACGTGACTACACCTTCTATTCCCATCCACATAAAACATATTCAAGAATTTACTTATTATAGTAGATAAATGGTTACTGCAAAATATTAAAATGTCCAGCATAGGTTAAAAAATATGGTCGGACCACGCGCCAGTGTCATGCCAAATTTCTGAAGACTTTAAAGGGATTCTGTCACCTCTTTTCACCTTCACCTCTTTTTAGATCGCCGCTAGCATGTCTGCAATATACCTGTCCCATATCTCTGAGTGGTTTTATTAAGTGTAAATATATATGTAAATCAGCCTGGTAAGGAGCCCAAGGGGCTGTAGTAACCGTTCTGGAGCCCAGCCATGCCCCCCCCCTGTGAAGGAGCCCAGCACCGCCTGTATCCACGAATCTCCTCCTTGCTCACGAAGTCAGATCGCCGTAATCCCGAGATGCGCGAGTTCACGCATGCGCAGTGCCGGCATAGTGTTCCTTCCCTGTGCTGGTATCAGCCTCAGGGAAGGAACTGCGTATCGCGAGATTACGGCAATCTAACTTCGTGAGCAAGGAGGAGATTCGGACAGGTGGTGGTCTCTTGAGACCAATTTCTATCTTATTCCGGCAGTCCAGGGGTCCGTTGTGCGGACCCCCTGGGCTTCCCCCTGGGCTTCCCCCCCCCCCATTTTTTTTCTTTCTACCCTGTGTCGGGTTTAGAGATGATCAGGTACTCCTCTGTCTGGCTCCGATAGCCTTTTTGGTACGGGGTAAGGGGGGGGGGGGGGGGGGTGCCTCCATGCGCCTCTAACATCGCCTCGGTGATCTGTGTAGTGCGTTCTTCCGGTCCGTCTCCAGGACCTGAGGCCGTAGGGTAAAGTCGTGCCGTCCGACCCTGGCAGTGGAAGGTCGGTCCGCATCCTCCTTCTCGGCGTCGGGCTCCAGTGAACTTCCAACTTCCAGTCGCCTTCGGACCGGAAGCGGAGCGGCACAAAGGTTTAAGGAGTCCCTTATCTTTTGTTCCAGCTACTAACAGGTAGTTTGGAGGTTTTACACCTTTGGTCAGCTGTAGGCTCTATTTTTCTTTCTTCTTCAGTCTGAACTTTGAAGTGGCAGTAAAAGTTGGCTCCTTCCCTCTTACCTATTTAAGTGGGCCTTTTCCTTCAGCTGTCTCTCAGCCACCCTTGTGCTGAGAGTTGCTAACATTGGTGCAGTCTAGTGAGTACTACAGGCGGTTACTCCCCGCTAAATTGTCCTGCCACCTCTGCTGCTGTAAGTATCCACCTTCTTCCAAACGCAGACACCTGTCATGTTGGGAATGTGACACTCTGCTGCCTGACGATTATCTATATAATAAGTGTCAGAGTTGTCGCCCCCCTCCTGAGACTGAGACCCAGTCTCTGCATATGATATCCTGGGTAAAGAAATTTGTAGGGAAGTCCATAGCTGATGCATTGGCCCAGAAGAGACCTAGACAGAGTTCTCCTAGGAGATCGTCGTCTCTTGGAGAAGACTTGATGATTATCGATGAAGTCCATTTCTCTGCTTCTGATAGTGAGGAAGAGGAGAACACTACCACCCAGATATTCCCGGTGGAAAAGGTGCAGCGACTTTTAAGATCCATCAGGTCAAGGGACCAGGATGTCCACCTCTAGGGGACCTAGGGCCTTCAAGGTGGAAAGGAGTCTGATGACAACTGAATGGAAGCATCCAGAGAAGGGACCGGTGATATCTAAGAGATTCAAAACCTTATACCCCTTAATCCAAGACCAACTGGACGACTGGGGTCTGCCTCCTAAAGTGGATCTAGCCATAGCCAAGCTTTCGAGATGCACTGTGGTCCCCTCTGAGGATAGGTCTAATCTCCAGGATCCACTAGATAGAAGAGTGGAATGCACCTTAAGAAGAGGCTATTCTGCCGCTTCCGCCTCCACCTCAGTTGCGGTTGCATCATCAGAAGTTGCTAATTTTCTAAGAAAGAAGCTGCTAGAAATTCAGGCAGATATAGACTCTGACGTAGCTAGAGCTGACATCAGTTTCCAGTTCAGGTCTGCTCTCTTAGGTGCGGATTTTCTAACTGAATCGGCGTCTCAACAACTTAAGCTGGCTTCTAAGTCCATGGCCAGTAAAAGACCCCTCTGGCTTAGACCCTGGAAGGCAGACAATGCCTCCAAATACAATCTTTGTGGTCTCCCTTATGAACCTGGTAGACTATTTGGGTCCGAGCTGGATAAGATAATGGAGGGACTCTCCAATAAAAAAGGGATGTGTCTCCCTC
Organism: Bufo bufo; assembly: GCF_905171765.1. NCBI lineage: Eukaryota > Metazoa > Chordata > Amphibia > Anura > Bufonidae > Bufo > Bufo bufo. Next base: position 41,551,901 of record NC_053389.1, read on the forward strand.
AGCAATCCTCTAGAGAGAGAAGTAGGCAGCTTAGAGGATATGGATCCCTATCCTACCGTAGATCTCGCAGGGGACAAGGTTTTCTCGGCAGAGGGTATCTGCGCACCCAGGAGCCTAGAGAAAAGAAGTCGAGCCTTTGACGCCATCTCTACTCCTCTGGCAGACCTTACTGTAGACCCGTATTTTCCCCCCGGCTTGATTACTCCGGTAGGTGGATGTCTCCGCCACTTCCAAGGAGATTGGGAACACAAAATTTCAGACCCGTGGGTCCTTCAGGTCATAAGAGAGAAGTACAGAATAAGCTTCCCAGCTCCTCCCCTTCAAGATTTGTGAGGACCTCACTCCTTTCTCCGCTAAAACAAGCATGTTTAGAGCAGGCCATCCTTCTTTACATACAGAAGGAAGCGTTTCAGGAGGTACCCTCCTCAGAGAGAGGCTTCGGAGTTTATTCACCAGTGTTTCTTGTTCCCAAACCGGATGGGAGTTGGCAAATGATTATAGACCTCCGCTATCTGAACCAGTTTGTAACTCAAAAGTGATTCAGGATGGAGACCATTCGCTCGGTCATACAAAGTCTGCGACCAGGGGATCTCATGGTCACTATAGACCTCAAAGATGCGTATCTTCATATACCTGTGCATCCAGAGATCAGAAGATACCTACGCATTGCTGTCTCCCAGTCAGGGGCACTGTCAGACATTTTCTGTTTTCTGTCCTGCCCTTTGGAATCTCTTCTGCCCCCCATACCTTCACAAAGGTTGTGGTTGCGGTAGTGGCAGCCCTGAGGTTAGAAGGGTTAGAGATGTAGCCAAAATGTAATTAGAGCCGCAGAGTTTCTAATGGTTCCCCGTGTGGTTTCCATCAGAACCTTGATGAAGATGTTGGGCCACATGTCAGCAACTGCAGAGGCAGTCCCTTGGGCCCTAGCACACTTGCGCCCTCTTCAGTCAGAAGTGTTGGGCCTGTGGAACCGCAACCCTACGGGGTTGGACAAGAAATGCTCCCTGTCTCCTCGAAGTCACCGCTCCCTCGGGTGGTGGAAACAGCTAAAAGATGGGAGGTCCTTGATTCCAGGATTGCTGAGGGAGACACATCCCTTTTTTATTGGAGAGTCCCTCCATTATCTTATCTGGCCGAAGAGGTCTTGGTTCACCCAGCTCATACAGATGAGCCAGGGACAATATTGGAAGCTTCCCCTGAGGGAGGACCTAGTTCATCTAGCTGGGTCCTGCCTAGACTTGAAGAGTCTCAACCTGACAGCCTGGAGGTTGATCGCCCCCTTCTAGAATCTAGAGGGTTTTCGCCAGGGGTCCTGAGGACTTTATCTCATTCTAGAGCTGGGTCTACCAACAGAGCCTATTCCAGAATCAGAAGGATTTTTCAGCAGTGGTGTGACCTAAATATGGTGTCCTCTGGGGATCCCCCTGTTTTGTCCTTACTCCAGTTTCTACAGGATGGATTAGACAAAGGTCTCAGACCATCGACCTTAAGGGTACATACCTCAGCTCTGTCTGCAAATTTGGGAAAACCGTTTTCTCAGGACCCTCTAGTCAAAAGGTTCCTTAAAGGAGCTGAAAGACTACATCCCAGGCTCCTGAGCCCTATACCTCAGTTAGTATCCTGGAAAACCTGTTTTTTGCTGGCTATTACGTCAGCAAAGAGAATCGGAGAATTGCAGGCCTTGGCCGCGGTGGAGCCATAGACACTCTTCTTACTGGATAGAGTCCTGCTGCGTTTTCTCCCGACCTTTGTTCCTAAAGTTCCTTCCTTCCACAACGTAAACCAGGTAATTTCTTTACTGGTTTTCTATCCAGCTCCAGTATCGGAGCAAGAACAGGTGCTTCAGACCCTAGATGTTGCCAGAAGCATGAAGGTATATTTAGAGAGAACTAAAGACTTTCGGAGATCTGAGAATTTGTTCATTCTTTTTGCCGGAGGGAACAGAGGCCTTAAAGCTTCCAAACCGACATTAAGCAAGGAGGCAATCAGAGTAGCTTTTGTCGCTCAGGGATTGACTCCCCCGGCTTTTGTCCACGCTCACTCTACGAGAGCAGTCGCTACCTCGGTGGCTGAGAGAAGCCTAGTACCATTGGAGCACATTTGCGCTGCGGCCTCATGGAGATCCCATGCTACATTTGTAAGCCATTATAGGCTTGATCTAAGAAGTTCAGAACATGCCGCCTTTGGCAGGTCTGTCCTGAGTTCAGTTCAGCTGGAAGACCCTCCCTCATAAGGTTTCTTCTTGCTAAATCCCCGGTTGTGCTGCTGTTTGGATGTAAGGGAATCGTTAATTTCTAACGATAATTTGTTTTCTCTTAGTCCTAACAGCAGCACACGTATATCCCTCCCTCTAGATTTTTGTTGTTGTTAATACTTACTATTTCGCACTGTCTGTGTGTTGGGGGTAGGCTTTATAGGGGGCACTCCTGGTTAATTACCACTTTGACTTAATTAATAAAAGTTCCACCTGTCCTGATTGTTCACAGGGGCAGTAATACCCCGGTTGTGCTGCTGTTAGGACTAAGGGAAAACAAATTATCGTTAGAAATTAACGATTACTCTCTCAGCACATCAAGCTCTTTTGTCAGTAGATTCCTTCCAATATGAGACCACAACGGTGATTATTCACGTAATAATCGCTGTCAGATTAAAAATAGCTAGCTACTGGAAAAAAACAAATCCTCCCTCATTTGCTGAAATCATAAGTATGATTAATCAGGATGGCTTGTCAGAGAAACTAATAACTTCCATCATAAATATAATACCCAAGTTCATTGAGAAATGGAATGTATGGCTTAATTTATTTTACATGAGATGTGTATGAACAAAGGTTGGCTATTGATAAGAGCTAAACTTAGGGTACTTTCACACTTGTGTTGTGAGGATCCGGCAGGCAGTTCCGGCGCCGGAACTGGAAATCCGTATGCAAACGGATATCATTTGTAGACGGATCTGTCTGACAAATGCATTGAAATTCCGGATCAGTCTCTCCAGTGTCATCCGGAAAAATGGTTTTTCAGAACACTTGGTACCGGATCTGGCATTAATACATTTCAATGGGAATTAATGCTGCATCTGGCATTCCGGCAAGTGTTCCGGAATTTTGGCCGGAGAAAATACTGCAGCATTAAGGTGAAAATTGGCTCGGTACTGGAGGGGGTTAAAGGATTCCATTTTGCATTTAGTCCTAAAATTCTATTATACTGTTCCGTTATAACGGAATTACTAACGCTGATGTGGACCTGCCCTAAGGACGCTTTCAGTGAGTGTTTGATCAGCAATTTCACAGTGATAAGGTATAATGGAAAGATGGCCCCCAAAAGAATTCCATAATGGAATTATGCTGCGTTTTTTCACTTTGCTGGAAGAGAATGCACCATAAAGGCAGGTATGTTGCCGCAAAAACACGACGTGGCCGCAACCTAAGGCCAGACACACACGAGCGAGTTCAATGCGAGAAACTCTGAGCGGGTGTCAGTGTACGGTCCCGTTCTGACCTCCCCTCCTCAGACAGGATCACGTGCGCAGTAGTTTTTATCTGACCAATTCCCGGCATTGTCTGGTGCCCGGACCACCCGTAGGTGTGAACGCCTAAATACTGCAGCCTCGCTCGCAAAATCTTTTTTTTCCGCCCAAAGGTGTCACACAAAAGTCTATAGCAGGTATCTGCAATCTTCAGCACTCCAGCTGATGTGAAACTACAACTCCCAGCATGCAAACATACTCGGCTGCTTTTCTAAGTCCCATAGAAGTGAATGAAGCATTCTGGGAGATGTAGTCTCAGAACAGCTGGAGTGCCAGAGGTTGCTGATCCCTGGTCTATAGGAAATACTAAATTCAGGATAAACTTTTTTTTTTCAGTTGCAGCAAGGGCTTGGACTTCTCCTCCCATAGACATCCATTTTTCTTCCAGCTTCAAAAAAAAAAAAGAAATACAAATTTATTTTGACCAAAGCTTTTGTCCGCATACAGCTCGGTGGAGAAGGTGACAAGTAGGAGGTAGATACATTTATCTTAAAAAATATAAAATAAAAAGCTAGGCGTGCAAAACACGTAATTAACTGTCAGGTGCTAAAAGACAACAATTTTTATTTATTTTTTTCACCTTCCTTTTTGAACCTTCTTACCACCCCCCGAATGAAAACTGCATGTGATGGACACCATTAAGATGCCATAAGACAATGAGCGGGGCACTTTCACATCAAATGTTAAAATAATTTAGGAAATTGCCTAAAGGGGGTTTCCAGAAGCAATACATCCCCTATAAGTGCTGCTCCATTCTGATTTTGCCAGAGCTGGAGTGCAGCGCTCTCTCTGCAGCCGTCCCCATAGAGTAGTATGGAGCGGCCGTGAATGTGAGAGACAGCTGCTCCATTTAGACTAGCAAACATGGGAGCCCCCTACTTGGGATTAGTGGGGGGCCCAGCACTCCACTGATTAGATATTTATCCCCCAGCCTGTAGATAGACAGGGAAAGTGTTGCTGCTGGAAAAAACCCTTTCAAGCAAATCCTTAAAGGGCATCTGTCAGCAGTTTTGTACCTATGACCCTGGCTGACCTGTTACATGTGCGCTTGGCAGCCGAAGGCATCTGTGTTGGTCCCATGTTCATATGTGCTCGCATTGCTGAGAAACGTGATGTTTTATTATATGCAAATGAGCCTCTAGGAGCAACGGGGGCGTTACCATTACACCTAGAGGCTCTGCTCACTGCAAGTTGATTGACAGATTTACACTGCCTGGTCCTGTCAGAGTGCAGACGGCGCGGCAGTTGCAGAGAGCAGAGCCGCTAGGTGTAACGGCAACGCCTCCGTTGCTCCTAGAAGCTCATTTGCATATATTTTAACTTTCTTTTTCTCAGCAATGCGGGCACATATAAACACGGGACCAGCACAGATGCCTTCAGCTGCCAAACGCACATGTAACAGGTCAGCCGGTGTCATAGGGACAAAACTGCTGACAGATGCCCTTTAAGGATTTGCTTGACAGACTTTTCCCAGCAGCAACACTTTCCCAAAAGACCTCATGTGTTACTTGTAGTTTTCCGTGCGGATTTGATGCAACTTTGCCGCAGATCTCACCCTTGCATTGTATAGGGTGAAATACGCATAAAGAGTTGACATGCCGATTTCAAAATCCACGCGGAACAACAACAAAAAAGCTAAGTATACATGAGATTTGTCTAATCTTATACACTTTGCTGGTAAGGTATTATGCAGTGGTTTTTCCACATGAGAATCCACACGGGGAAAAACGTAGGTAATCCGCAGGTAACCTTAGTGGAGATCCCTCCTCAGCTTCGTTCCTGGACTGCTATGTTCTGCTGTAGTTATGTCGACACATGAGCTAGTAAGGACAGCAGCATCCTGGACACACAGATCCAGTATACTGTATATTGCCACACAAGAAGAGTCTGAAAACAAGAGCAGGTTGCAAACTGTCACATCCTTGTATAACTACAGCTGACCCTGTTGTGGAATAGCACTCAGGGAGAATAAGGTTTATTGCGGCTAGCCGGGAGCATCAGGCGGCATGATACTATATATTTTTCATTTTCTCCTTCAGTCCCATGCTTTGGTAGACTCAATGTCCGTGACTTCTAACAGCTTCAATAGCCGCCCATCCGGAAACGATAAAGAAAACCACCGCCAGAGTCATGGAACGCGAGGCTGTAAAGGTATGTAGAGAGTTGGAAGTTCTAGGAAGATGGAACGGGTTCTCGTTAAATCAATTCCCAACGGTGGCACAACCACCTACTAACTGGCTGACCATGCTGAGAATTGTAGTTTGGCATCAGCTGGCCACTGGTTAACTAAATGATCTTGTAAGAGGTGGGCGACAAACCCAAATAATACGTTTCGCTATCCAAATGTTGTCGCTAAAATATAACTTTTATTAATACATAATATATAAAAGGATTTCTCCACTAATTGTGTAAATAAAAAATGTGCACAAGACATCCTAGGTGGCGTAGTCACCGGGCATGAGTATGTCATGTGACACTCACCCCTAAACCTAAGACTGTGTACAGTATATGCGGGGGGATTAATTGCACAATAAGTTTCTCACCATCCCCTCCTGGTGCAGATGTTCTGATATGCTCAATCCCCTGGAAACTGATGCAGTTGGTCACATTAGGGTGGTATGTCGCAACATTCTGAGCAATTTGTGGATCAGCTTCATTAGCAATGTTGCGTAGATGTTCACCAATGCGGCGTCTAAACTCGCAAGTTGCTACATATACCACCCCCGTCGTTCTGCAATTAATAAAAGACTGGATGTCATATACCTTTTTCGTGCTCGTACTTACCACTGTTCTCCCCTTCTTTATCGCTCTGCATGCCACACAACCACTACAACTGAAAGTCCCCGGTGGTCTCTTGGGTAGCCTTGTTTCCAGTGCTGGAGTAGAAAAAGCACCGTGTACTAGTTTGTCCCTAAGATTACCACCTCTGCGATATGTGACAAGCAGGTAATAACCCACTAGGTGTCCCACTACCGGGTCTGCTTGCAGGGGGCCCCAGTTGTCTTTAAGGACCCTCCATATCTCCTTATGTGCCGTGTCAAACGTGCCAAGGATTCTAGCTTTGGAATTATCAGCACTGACAGTTCTAGGATGTAATAGACTGCATGATAGTATGCCTTTCTAAGTCGTTCTGCTGGGTACCCCCTCTGATTAAATCTGCTCCTCAAATCATTTGCAGCAATTCTAAAGTCGGACCATTCGGAACAATTACGCCTTGCCCGAAAATATTGTCCCTTTGGAATACTGCGCTTCAATGGGAGTGGGTGACTACTTTACTTTCCCATTGAAGCAATGTATTTGTAGCCGTAGGTTTCCTGTACATAATCAGCTGCCCCCTGCACTATATTTTCCTCTGTACATAGGGATATAATTCTGCTGGAAGCTAGTAATGTTCAGGGACAGACCAGTAACCTAATGGACCGCAGAGATGAGGGCATTTAAAAGGGGTTCTGCAGTTTGTTTAAACTGATGATCTATCCTCTGGATAGATCATCAGCATCTGATCGGTGGGGGTCCGACCCCCGCCAATCAGCTGTTTGAGAAGGCAGCAGCGCTGGCAGTAGTTTACCGCAGGCCCAGTGACATCACGACTAGTATCACTGGCCTGGGCGGGGCTAAGCCCCATTCAAGTGAACAGAGCTTAGCCCCGCCCAGGTCAGTTGATACTAGTCGTGACGTCACTGGGCCGGCGGTAAACAGTGAGAAGGCCGTGGCGCTGCTGGAGCGCCGCTGCCTTCTCAAACAGCTGATCAGCGGGGGTCCGACCCCTGCCATTTAGATGCTGATGATCTATCCAGAGGATAGATCATCAGATTAAACAAACTGCAGAACCCCTTTACTACCACAGCGCCATAGCCCCTTCACACCTTTTGGGTAGTGCTGTATATGTGGCCGCTCACCATTTTTAATTGCCCAAACCCCGACGCCCTCCAACTAGGTCTAAAGCAGGGATGGCCAACCTGTGGCTCTCCGGCAGTTGTAAAATTACAATTCCCAGCATGCCCTGCTGTAGGCTGATAGCTGTAGGCAGCCTAGGCATGCTGGGAGTTGTAGTTTTGCAACAGCTGGAGAGCCGCAGGTTGGCCATCCCTGGTCTAAAGGAAAGGAACATTGATGGGCACCATTATGCACATTTACATCCGGGGCGCGTGGGATTTAGCACACATTGCCATACATCTACTAGCACCCCCCCGTCATGGCAGAGGAGGTTCTAACAAAGGCTCCCATATCTGTATGCCCATTAGATCCTGCTAGAAGCAGAGAGTACAGTGAGTTACAGAAGTATTGCAGAAGATCTAGCAGCCCTACTGGGAAGAGCACAAAAGGCGATATAAATGTAAAAATGTACCTACTCCAGGTTTTGCGACTTTATTTTTACACCCCAGTTGCCAGTTTCTGAAAAGGGTGTGTGGAGAGGGCAGCGATTTGGGCAAGGCCAGTTATCATTAATTACACTAGAAACTGCGCCCCACACGAGCTGGAGCAGATTTCAGTCAGACGCAGGGACTGCCGGAGGAGACTAGGAGATTTGTGAAACTCACCTGTAAAATCTTTTTCTCGTCTTTTCCATTGGGGGACACAGACCATGGGTATAGCTTAGGTCATTACTAGGAGGAGACACTATGCAAATAAGAAAGAACAGCTCCTCCTCCACAGGCTATACCCCCATGCTCCAACAGGAGGACCTCGGTGCGTGCAAAAGCAGTAGGAGAAGGAGACCAAATATTAACAAAGAACAACAGAACATAGGAATACCGCCATCGGGCCGTTAACCATAAGATCCCAATAGAATAGAACCCACCCCTCCTGTAACAGACAAGAATGGGTGGGAGGTGTGTCCCCCAATGGAAAAGACGAGAAAAAGATTTTACAGGTGAGTTTCACAAAAAAATCTCCTTTTCTCGCCCATTCCATTGGGGGACACAGACCATGGGACGTCCTAGAGCAGTCCATGGGGTGGGAAGACCAACACCTCCAGAGGGAAAACGTCCAACGGTTAAAGAGGAACCACAGCCTGCAATACCTTGCGCCCAAGGACAGCATCAGCTGACGCCAGAGAGTGCAGCTGGTAGAACTTTGTAAAGGTATGTAAGGACGACCAGGTGGCCGCCTTACAAAGCTGTGATCTAGAGGCTCGATTGCGCCTAGCCCGGGAGGCCCCCACCGCCCTGGTGGAGTGCGCGGTAACCCCCGCTGGGGGAATGCTACCCCGGGACCTATAGGCCATGGCAATAGTGGACCGAATCCACCGAGTCACAGTGGCCTTGGAGGCCGCCAGACCCAGACGAGGCCCCTCGGGAACCACAAAAAGGGAGTCCGAGCAGCGAAATGGGGCAGTAACCGACAGGTACACCCGTAAAGCACGGACAACATCCAGAGAATGGAGAGCGCGCTCCTTGGGGTTCGCCGGGGCGGGGCAAAAGGATAGCAGGACTATGTCCTCGTTAAGGTGGAAGGCGGAAACCACCTTGGGCAAAAAAGGGACTGGGCGCAGTACCACCTTGTCCTTGTGGAAGACCAAAAAGGGCTCTTTAGAGGAAAGGGCGGCCAGCTCCGATACCCTCCTGATAGAGGTGATGGCCACCAAAAAGACCACCTGTAGGTGAGAAGACTCAGGGAAATGTCCCTCAGGGGCTCAAAAGGAGCCGCCTGGAGAGAAGACAGAACCAGGTTCAGATGCCAGGGGGGCAGAGGAGGGACATACGGAGGGACCGAATGCGCCACCCCCTGCAGGAAGGTCCTCACCGGACCTAGCAGAGGGAGAAAGCGCTGAAAGAAAATGGCCAGAGCGGAGACCTGACCCTTCAGAGAGCTCAGGGACATTCCTATCTCAAGACCCGACTGGAGAAAAGAGAGGACCACCGGAACGGAGAAATGAAGGGGAAAAACGCCTATCTTCTCGCAAAAGGCAAGAAAGGCCTTCCAGGTACGATAGTATATCCTGGAGGAAGCCGGTTTCCTGGCTTTGATCATGGTCTTTGCGACCGAGTCCGAGAAGCCCCCCTCTTCAAGATGGCGGTTTCAACAGCCACGCCGTTAAACAAAGTGGTTGTAAATTATGGTGGAAGAGAGGTCCTTGAGACAGCAGGTCCTCACTGAGAGGAAGAGGCCACGGAACATCCGCCAGCATCCGAGTGACCTCCGAGAACCAGGCGCGGCGAGGCCAATCGGGGACGATGAGGATGGTCGGGATTCCTTCTGCCGCGACCCTGCGAAGAACCTTTGGGAGTAGAGGCAGTGGTGGGAAGACAGAGGAGTGCGAAGTCTTGCCACGGAGACACCAGAGCGTCCACCCCGTACGCCTCCGGATCCCGAGCTCGGGCCAGGAACGTGGGAACCTTGTTGTTGAGCCTGGACGCCATCAAGTCCACGTCCGGGCGCCCCCAACAGCGACAGACGTCCTCGAATACGTCCGGAAGCAGAGACCACTCTCCCGGATCCACCCTGTTGCAGCTGAGAAAGTCCGCCGTCCAGTTTTCGACCCCTGGGATGTACACTGCAGACAACATTGGAACGTGAGCCTCCGCCCACTGGAGGATCCTCTTCACCTCCTGCGGGTTCCGCCCTGAGGATTGATGTAGGCCACGGCTGTGGCATTGTCCGACTGGATCCTTACTGGGAGACCCGCTAGGAGGGGGGTCCAATGAGACAGAGAGGAAAATTGCTCTGAGCTCCAATATGTTGGCTTCCACTTCTGAGCACACCCCCTGAACCGTCCGAGCCCGGAGAACACCGCCCCAACCCAGGAGACTGGCATCGGTGGTGATGACTGTCCGGGAGATTGGGAGGAAGGATATCCCCGATGTCAGCTTCTGAGGGGACAGCCACCACTGGAGGTCCATGCGAACCCGAGGAGGAAGGCGGATCCGAGAATCCAGACCCCTCGATGTCCTGTCCCAGAAGGACAGGATTGCCTGCTGCAGAGGCCGAGTGTGAAACTGGGCAAAGGGGACTGCCTCGAAGGAGGCCACTATAAGCCCCAGAACCTGCATGCACTCCCGGATGGAGAGACACAGGGAATGCAGAAGGCGAGACACTGACTCCCGTATCCGTGAGAACGTGCAATCTGGGAGGAATACCCAGGCTGCAGTAGTGTCCATAATCATCCCCAGGAAGGACACCCTCTGGGAAGGTTGGAGAGGACTTCGGGAAGTTGATCAGCCAGCCGAACTGTTGCAGAGTCTGAACAGTGATCCTGTCTTCGGCCTGGGGACGAGAGGGAGCCTTTATCAGAATGTCGTCCAGGTAGGGCAGCAGAGATATGCCCCTGGTACGGAGAAGCGCCATGATCGGCGCCAAGATCTTTGTGAATACCCGCGGGGCTGTCGCCAGCCCAAAAGGAAGGGCGACGGACTGATAATGACGGTCGCCAATGGCGAAGCGCAGGAACCTGTGGTGAGATTCTGCAATAGGGACATGCAGATAGGCGTCCCGGATGTCCCCCGATGCGAGGAACTCCCCTGGAAGAAGAGAAGCAATAACGGAGCGGAGGGACTCCATCCGGAACCTCCGCACCCGCAGGGACTTGTTTAACAGCGTCAGGTCTAGGACCGGACGCACTGATCCCTCCTTCTTTGGCACTACAAAGAGATTTGAGTAGAAAACTGCCCCCTGTTCCTCCAGAGGAACTGGGACAACTACTCCCCTGACCAGAAGGTAAGAAACCGTTTGTATAAAGGGCCGAGGCTCGGGCCGGATCCCCCGGAACACGAGACGGAAAGAAACGTTCCGGAGGTCTGGAAACTAATTCTATCTTGTAACCGGAAGTTACAATTTCCAGGGCCCAGGCATCTTGAACGTGAGCTCTACAGACATGCTGAAAGCTGAAAGGAGAGCAGACAGCCCCCCACCGCTTGCCCCAGAGGACTGCTTGGGAACCGCGGGGCGGGCAGAACTCCCCTGGAACTGTGCCAGCTGGGGCCAAGAAGGTTGAGGCTTAAAGGAAGGCTTCTTGCGGGAGTCCTGAGAGCCGCCGGAGGAAGGGGCTGTCGCAGACCTAGAGGAGGAGAAGCGCCGAAAGGACTGGTTTCTAGAGCCAGAGGGGCGAGCTCTGAAAGCGCGCTTGGATCTAGATTGGATAGAGATAATCCACGGCACACCAATGTTTTTTTTACTTTGCAAATTTATTGTAGGTACATATTGGTATTTCACAAGATTTTGTCAATATATGACTAGTCGCGCCATAACTGTGATATAAGCAAAAAATCACATATATATTTTTGTAGGCCTTGCTATGTCCCAACGTTTCGGTCCTGTCAAAGACCTTTCTCAAGGGATCTGAAAAGGAGTATAAATAAAGGTTTTATTTGGCGTCTCAAAATGGCGACCATAGTGCACTATTGACCCATATGAAAACATAAACAAATAGGAAGAATTTATATATATATATATATATATATATGCATGCATGTATGTATACATGTATGTACACGTGTATGCAATTACACACACACATACGCACACACCCATGCACAAAAAACCGCATGCAAACATATAGATCTCAGATTAATGACTTTAGTAAAGAGAGAGTAAAAGGTAGGTAAAGTAGGAGGGAGATTGAGGATATATGACTGGTCGAGTAGATGCTGTTTCTGATAAAGAGAGTACATGATAAATGAGATAAGGCTAGCGCATGAACCCTTACTCATCAGTAAGATATACTTTCAGAATTAGGAATCAATCTAAAAAGGTGGGTAAAATTTAGTATGGTGAGCTTAAAAACGTTATGTCTATAGATAAATGGAATAGCAGTTAGGATATGCGTATATAATATCTCGATCTGTAGTAATACATGAACTTACCAAGGCCGGTTGGTCGAACTGCATGGTGTAGGCGCTGCGTATGTGTACCTCTGGTGGCGTTTTAAGACGAGCGGCCGGAAGTCATGTGTCTGCTTTGACCTGTGTCCGGGTTCAGCGGGTCACATGATCGTCGGTGACGTCATGTGAGCAGCGCGGCCGCAGGACACAGTGGGGCATGCGCACTAAGTGCTGGGATGATAAGTAGAGGTCTAGCATTGTACTAGATATATGTGTTATATTACGTCTGGAGGGGTGAATAATGGTAATAATCGACTGGGGATCAGACAGCTGATTGATTCACAAGAAGGGGGAGGGGTTGTATGAGGAATATTAAAGATATTTGAAGTAGAGAGTGTTTGTAGTTCTATGCTGCTACTTGAATAAGGGAGAATAGGGACAGTTGTCGAAGTAGAAAAGGGGTCACATACATATATAAAAAGAAATAATTTGAAGCATGATGTAGCAATTCCTTTGATTCTCAGCATACTCAGATATAAAGTATAAAGAGAAAAGATGAAAAATAAATAACAAAAAAGCCAAAAAAACGAAAGGCGAAAAAACATTATATAGTTCTTAGATTTTATGAATGAATATATAAGCATATAGGTATCTATGCGTACTAAAATCTTATACTATATTCTAATCTATGATGAGGTGGAGGGGGTTGGGGGTGGGAAGGGGAAGGGGTGGAAGGGAAAGGTAGGAGGGGAGGCAAGGGGGGGGGGGGGGAAAGGGTGGGAGGGAAGGTGGAAAAGAGGGGGGAAAAAGGGGGAGGGGGGGGGGTTAGTTTTCTCACCAACTTGTATATTGACTATGTTTATAATCCAACTAGGGAGCCTGAAATAAAGGAGAGGTACATACGTATTAATATCAGAAGTAACATTATAGTACCATATCAGTCCACAATATTCAAAGATAAGTATAAATATTTAGAGATCACAGTAAAAGTCACACTCCTCTTGATACATTCCATCTAGAATTAGAATTGCAGCGATTCTTTCGCAATATAAGATTAAAGGCACATTTCAACCAGACAGACCCCATATCAACTTCATCACAAGCCAGTACCTCAGACCCTTTATCATTAAAAAACTTAAATCTGAGATTAAAAAGCACATTCATGCCTCCTAGAACCTACCACCCAGCAGAAACTTATATCTCCTTCACATACCAATCAATTCAACAGATTATTAAAGCCCAACAGACAGGTAAATTTAAACACACTAATAACCTCCCCATAGAAGAACAAAGGGCCATCACAGAATTACAAACCAATCAGGACATCATTATCAAACCGGCTGACAAAGGGGGAGCGATAGTAGTTATGAACAAGAGCATGTACATTAACGAAGTGCAAAATCAATTGAGAGACTCCACTACCTATGTGCCATTATCATCTAACCCAACAACTATGTTAGCCAACAAAATCCAGTCCGTCTTATCACATTATCAAGAACGAGGTATAATAGATAGTAAAACATCTACTTATTTAACCAAACAACACCCAATAATTCCAGTTTTTTATATCCTGCCCAAAATACATAAGAGTTTAGAGAACCCCCCCGGAAGACCAATCGTTGCCTCCACAGAATCCATCTTATCCCCTCTCTCCATTTATTTAGACCGCATACTTACCCCACTTATCAAGACGTCACGATCATTCCTATTAGACACCAATGACTTTATTTCCAAAATCAAACAGATCGTACCAGAATCAGATACCATACTGTTGACCATGGATGTCAACAGTCTATACACGTCCATCGAACACGACAAAGGCATCAAAGCCACAGCACATCTACTTTCCACTACCTCCACTTTAACTCCTACACAACAGGAATTCTGCTTATCCTTGCTTACTTTAGTGTTGAAAGAAAACTACTTCCTCTTTGGGGATCAGTACTATATTCAAAAACGGGGTACCGCAATGGGGGCCAATGTAGCCCCGCCTTATGCAAACGCCTTTATGATCCACTTTGAGGAACAGTTTGTCTACACACATCATCTTTTCCAACAGCACGCAAAAACATGGCTCCGATTTATCGACGACATTTTCTGTTTGTGGAAAGGTCCTATATCAAGTGCTTTACATTTTCATCATTACCTTGATAACATCTACCCTGAACTCGGGTTCACAGTCATAACCAATACTGAGAGAATTAGTTTTCTAGACACTCTAGTTCTGAAAGATCCATCAGGTCACATCCAATTTGACCTTTACAATAAACCAACGGACAGGAACAGCTTACTACATTATACCAGTAACCACTCTAGAGCCACCAAAGCGTCACTCCCTAAATCTCAACTCACAAGGTTAGAAAGAATAGTAACAGATCCATTAACATTACAACAGAGACAAGCGGATATGAAAACCAAATTCAGACAAAGGGGCTACCCTGACCAATTGATCACTAACAAATCGTCAACAAGCAAACAAACTACTCCACAAACCACCATTCCCCCACCACGGATACCATGCATTCTCACATATCATCCCCTGGCTCCAAAAATCCAACAAACAATCAGAAAACAATGGTCTATACTGTCACAAGCATACCCCGAGATTCCAGAATTCCAGTCTCCTCCTATCACCTGTTATAAAAGATCACAAAATATTAGGGACCACCTCATCCGTGCAGATATTGGACCTTTAGAAAAAATACCAAAGCAACGTTTTTTACAAAATCCGAAATATGGCACCTTCCCGTGCCTACATTGCGCACAGTGCTCGAGTGTGATTAAGGGTAACTTTATTACACATCCACACACGGGCAAAAGATTCCCTATCAAAGGCTACTATACCTGTGATTCCTCATTCGTTGTCTATCTAATTAAATGCCCTTGTGGACTTTGTTATGTGGGTGAAACCACGCAACAAATAAGGAACCGTATTTCCAAACACAAATCCACTGTTAGGACTGAACAATTACTGTTACCAATCCCAGCGCACTTTAAGGAACACCACCACCAGATTTCATCCTTACGCTACCAGGTCTTGGAACAAGTTAATACCCCACGGAGGGGTGGCAACAGGATTAAAACATTGAAAGAAAGAGAAAGCTTTTGGATACACCGACTGGACACTTTATCCCCGAGAGGCCTTAATCGGGAATGTGACTTTTACTGTGATCTCTAAATATTTATACTTATCTTTGAATATTGTGGACTGATATGGTACTATAATGTTACTTCTGATATTAATACGTATGTACCTCTCCTTTATTTCAGGCTCCCTAGTTGGATTATAAACATAGTCAATATACAAGTTGGTGAGAAAACTAACCCCCCCCCCTCCCCCTTTTTCCCCCCTCTTTTCCACATTCCCTCCCACCCTTTCCCCCCCCCCCCCCTTGCCTCCCCTCCTACCTTTCCCTTCCACCCCTTCCCCTTCCCACCCCCAACCCCCTCCACCTCATCATAGATTAGAATATAGTATAAGATTTTAGTACGCATAGATACCTATATGCTTATATATTCATTCATAAAATCTAAGAACTATATAATGTTTTTTCGCCTTTCGTTTTTTTGGCTTTTTTGTTATTTATTTTTCATCTTTTCTCTTTATACTTTATATCTGAGTATGCTGAGAATCAAAGGAATTGCTACATCATGCTTCAAATTATTTCTTTTTATATATGTATGTGACCCCTTTTCTACTTCGACAACTGTCCCTATTCTCCCTTATTCAAGTAGCAGCATAGAACTACAAACACTCTCTACTTCAAATATCTTTAATATTCCTCATACAACCCCTCCCCCTTCTTGTGAATCAATCAGCTGTCTGATCCCCAGTCGATTATTACCATTATTCACCCCTCCAGACGTAATATAACACATATATCTAGTACAATGCTAGACCTCTACTTATCATCCCAGCACTTAGTGCGCATGCCCCACTGTGTCCTGCGGCCGCGCTGCTCACATGACGTCACCGACGATCATGTGACCCGCTGAACCCGGACACAGGTCAAAGCAGACACATGACTTCCGGCCGCTCGTCTTAAAACGCCACCAGAGGTACACATACGCAGCGCCTACACCATGCAGTTCTACCAACCGGCCTTGGTAAGTTCATGTATTACTACAGATCGAGATATTATATACGCATATCCTAACTGCTATTCCATTTATCTATAGACATAACGTTTTTAAGCTCACCATACTAAATTTTACCCACCTTTTTAGATTGATTCCTAATTCTGAAAGTATATCTTACTGATGAGTAAGGGTTCATGCGCTAGCCTTATCTCATTTATCATGTACTCTCTTTATCAGAAACAGCATCTACTCGACCAGTCATATATCCTCAATCTCCCTCCTACTTTACCTACCTTTTACTCTCTCTTTACTAAAGTCATTAATCTGAGATCTATATGTTTGCATGCGGTTTTTTGTGCATGGGTGTGTGCGTATGTGTGTGTGTAATTGCATACACGTGTACATACATGTATACATACATGCATGCATATATATATATATATATATATATAAATTCTTCCTATTTGTTTATGTTTTCATATGGGTCAATAGTGCACTATGGTCGCCATTTTGAGACGCCAAATAAAACCTTTATTTATACTCCTTTTCAGATCCCTTGAGAAAGGTCTTTGACAGGACCGAAACGTTGGGACATAGCAAGGCCTACAAAAATATATATGTGATTTTTTGCTTATATCACAGTTATGGCGCGACTAGTCATATATTGACAAAATCTTGTGAAATACCAATATGTACCTACAATAAATTTGCAAAGTAAAAAAAACATTGGTGTGCCGTGGATTATCTCTATATATTCTGCGACTGAAGTCCTCTGCGAGCACCCACCACCATACCAAGGTGTGCGGATTCTACAATTTCCTACAATTGGATCTAGATTGGGGCAGGTGTGTACTCTTGCCCCCCGTAGCGTCAGAGATAATCTCATCCAGCTTAGCCCCGAAGAGCCTGGAGCCCGCAAAGGGGGAGGTTAGTGAGGGAGCGCTTGGAGGAAGCGTCGGCGTCCCAGACCTTCAACGTGACCGAGAGGGCCGAAATCCGCGCAAAGAGAGTGCTGACATCCAATGAGGCCTCACAGGGGAATGTTGTCGCCTGGGACATCTGAAGAATGAAGTTCAGGGTGTCCCCAGAGGCATCCTGCTCCGCGAGGTCCTGATAATGGCGCTGCAACCACACCAAAAGCGCCCCTGGCTACCCAGGCTGAGGCGAACGCGGGCCGCAGACCTGTGCCCGCCAGAGAAAAGATGGCTTTGGAAAGAGAGTCCAAACGCCTGTCAATGGAGTCCTGTAGGGAGGACCCGTCCAGGACTGGTATTGCCGTATTCTTAGCCAATCTGGCCACCGGCGGGTCGACCTTAGGAGGAGAAGACCACTGCCGCACGTTATCTGCCGGGAAAGGATAAAGAGTATCCATACACCTTGTAGCAGAAAAATGGTGATTAGGGCGTTCCCAAGCCTTCGAAAGGACCTTGGCGAACTCGCCATGAATGGGGAATGTGACTGCCTCCGGTTTCCTGGAGTGGAAGAGGGGGAATTCCTGGCTACTAGTAGAAGGAGGTTCCCCCTGGATGTCCAAGGTGTCACGTACCGCCGTGACCAAGTCTGCCACCATGGTGGAGAGCTTAGGTGAGGGTTCCGGCTCCGTGTCCTCGTCCGAGCCGGACCTTTCCCCTTCAGACCTGTAATCCCTGCGAGAGGGAGAGGCTGAACACGCCTCCAGGCGAGGGGGGGGGGGAGCAGAGTCATCTGAGGAGGGATGCTGCTGCGTACGCTGCCTCTTAACGGTCGAGCGTCCTCTGTGGGGGGCACCGGGAGGTGGAGTGGTGCTAACCACAGGGACTGCAGGCAGTGGATCAGTGGCCGCCATGCGTTCCATAAAGGCCATGGCCGCGCGCGAGACTTGGGCCAAGTCCGCGGCCGCCCTAGCTATGGCAACGGCCCAGGAGGGCTCCGAAGGGGCGGAGGAGGGACTAGGCTGGTTTGGTGGAGGGGGAGGTGGATGATCCTGTCCCGAGGACAAGGCAAGAGTCACAGCAGCCTGTAACCGACAGTGGCAAGCAGTAGACCTTACAGGATCCCAGTGGGACCTGAGGCGTCGCTTTAGATTTTTGGGAGGCCCCAGGTTTAGGCATGATGGTGGCAATACCGGAGTCAGGGTCTCCTACTGTTTTGCAGAACACTGCGAAAAAAATTGCGGTAAAAAATTGTGCGCGGGAACTCTGAAAAAAGGCAGACCCCGGCTCCGAAAATAGCGCCCACCGCCAGAATGCAGGGGACAAGAATGAATCCCTCCTCCCTCTCAACCAGCCGGCCCTCCCAGATCCACAGGTAAGCCCCTAAAGAACTGTGTCACAGTGTCAGCACGGGGGGAGGGGGAGATTGCAGGAGAGCCGGTGTACTTATCTGAGTCCTGCAGTCTTCACCCTCTGTACCGGACCAGCAGGGGGTCACCTCTTCAGTCATCTGGCACAAGGAGTGGCAGTGCACTGGTTAGAGGGCAGGATTAGGTGACCCTGGATCTGGTAGGCCACCGGAGACGCACCATGCGACCCTGCGTCCTCGGTTTAGAAAAAAACAGGAGCAGGAGTGTCACCTCCTTATCCGACACTAAGCTAAAACTGAGGTCCTCCTGTTGGAGCATGGGGGTATAGCCAGTGGAGGAGGAGCTGTTTTTTATTATTTGCATAGTGTCTTCTCCTAGTAATGGCCTAAGCTATACCCATGGTCTGTATCCCCCAATGGAATGGGCGAGAAATATCATTTATGAGTAGGCCCGCGCCTAGTCAGGAATTAGGTGCCTGCTCGGGCAGCGAATAGCTTATCAATAAGGGTACTTTCACACTAGCGTTAATCTTTTCCGGCACCGAGTTCCGTCCTAGAGGCTCTATACAGGAAAATAACTGATCATTTTTTTTCCCGATGCATTCTGAATGGAGAGCAATCCGTTCAGGATGCATCAGGATGTCTTCAGTTCAGTCTTTTAGATTTTTCAGGACGGAGATAATACCGCAGCATGCTACGGCCAAAATCCCGGAACACTTGCCATTGACATGCATTAATGCCGGATAAGGCACTGCGGTCTGCGCATGCTCAGATCGCAAAAAATGTGAAAAATAAATAAATGCCGGATCTGTTTTTCCGGATGACACCGGAGAGACGGCTCCGGTATTTCAATCCATTTGTCATACGGATCAGGATCCTGATCCGTCTGACAAATGCCATCAGTTTGCATACGTTTTGACGGATCCGTCGCCGGAACTGCCTGCCGGAATCCTATGCCGCAAGTACCCTAAGCTGTTCAAAAGGGCAATAAAAATTAGGATTCATCCCACTCCAAAAAAAAATTTAAAAAATAAAGTTTTTTTTTTTATTACCTGGACAGAAAAGAAAAGGACGGCTTTTAGAATGAAACAGAGGGAAAAAAAATCTGAGACTTTAAAGGCACTAAAGAAACTTCCAAATAAAGATAATTTTCAAAGAAAAAAAACTGCAGCGGGCGATACTTCCTCTCCCGTCCACCACCCTGCCATCCCTCCCATCCACCACCCTACCATCCCTCCCGTCCACCACCCTGCCATCCCTCCCGTCCACCACCCTGCCATCCCTCCCGTCCACCACCCTGCCATCCCTCCCGTCCACCCCTGTAGGGTCAGAAGTAATTCACCCGAAAACCAAGATGGCAAAATGTTCCTTTTATTTAAAATGCTAAACAGGTGAGACATGAATCATTATTCTCCAGTCCTTAAATAAAAAAAGTGCATAGAAAACCAACGTCCTTACAAATCTGTGTACAAGTATTTACAGTTTCTCCGCCGTCCACTTACATTTCATATTCTCAGAACAGCGTCGCGCTCGCCGCTCATCCCCCGGAGAAACAAAGAGTTGAAAAAATAAAATAAAATAAATCATAGGAAAGGAAAGAAAAGATGGAGTCCACCCGGAGAGGAGCGCCCCACTATACAAAGCCGGAAGGAGGAGTCGGGGGGAAGGGAGGGCTCTGGAAAGGTCATTAGCAGCAGAAGGATTAAAATGATTGTCACCCCCAAAAAGTCCTATTTTTTTTATTTTATTTTTTATTTCTTTGCTCCCCAACATTTGGGTCAGCTTATCCTATGGGAGTGATGGGATTTTGGAAAATACACTGGTTAAAAAAGAACATCCTTGCTGTTTGCCTGGCCTTAGCACAGCGCCCCCTATCTACAATATGCCATGAAACCCCCTGAAAATAGAAATGCACAAGGGGCAAACAAGGATCAGGAAGTAGCAGCGAGGGAGGGAACTATAGAGAGGACCCTGAGAGGAAGGAGAGGACCTGCCCTGGAGTCTTGCAGGGGACAGCAGGGCAGAGGGTAAAGTGCGGTTTCCGGTGATGCTCTCCTCTGCGCCGAGCCTCCATATTGTACGTACAGCCATCTGCACAGAGAGAAGCACCATTGATCTTTCTCAGCCCGGTCAAGGGAGGCTTTGGTGCGTCCGCCTTGGGAAGTGCCAGCACCTCCGCCGCCAGCCGCGTTCAGTTGAGGTACCGGCGACACTTCTTGGCACCGCAGTTGCAAGGAAGCTTGTTGCTGGCATCCTCGATGGGGAACTTGTAGTCGTAGGTCAGCTCCTCGCCGCGGTAAATGCTCCGGAGGGCGAAGATGACAATGTGCTTCTGGCCTTCCACATGGATGACCCTGGAGTAGCAGTTGGGCTCGCACGAGTGGTTGATGAAGCGCGCCGCGTTGCCGTGCATCGTAGCGTCCACCACATCAAAGTCATCGATGCGGAACATGTAACAACCGATGCCCTGGAAGGAAAGGCAAAGATCAGAGAAGTCAACGATTTCCCCCCCACCTCGCCTTTTCCAAGATCTTCGCTTGCTGTCAGCAAATGGAACGTTCTTGTTATAACCAGAAACTAGATCATCTTAGATTTTCTAAAATCGCAGGAGGAAAATCCACTGTTTGCAGAACCAGCAAAGCGGAAGACATGCTACAAATGTCATTCGCAGAGAAAACTGACCTGCGGGGTGGAATATAAATCTGCTGCTTGTCAGTTTGGGTTTCAGATTTTCACCATTTGCAATGCACAGGGGAGAACCTGATGCAATCACTGCATGCGACTCAGTAGCACAAATCTGCCCTTCCTGCCCAGGCTAATAGTTCCTACCTACACAAAACTGTAAAAAATCAGCAGATTAGAACAAGCTTCTAGTCTCCGGATGAAAACAAGAATGTTCTCATTCACTGACAGCAAGCAAGGAGCCAGTAGCTCCAAACGCTCCAGTCGTCCTTTCCTGACGAGCTCCATTTTCTCTTTGGCCATTTCTCTGGGTGACCTATGAGGCCGTCCTCACGGGGTTGTCACCCATCCTTCCCGAACAGCAGTAATACACCCTGTACCCTACTCAGGAGTCCAGGAAAGCTGGGTGTGAACGGCGCCATGTCAGTGTTATTTAAAGGGGAAGGAACGCACCTTGCTGTCGTAATATTTCTCCCTCTTGTCGGTCAGCACGGCGCGGATCACGATGCCCGAGTACTCAATGACCATTTCACCGACATCAATGTTTCTTTTGCAAAACAGCCCCCTGCCGTGGATCGCCGACCTTGAAGGGGAGAGGAAGAATAAAGTCGCGGCACGGAACCAAGGTGGCACGGAGACGAGCGGCAACAGCGTCACTTACCTGTACACTCCGACAGCTTCTTTGGAAGTCTTCTTCAGGTGTCGGAACCTCATGGCCATGGGGAGATCCAGACTGGTCGCTCGCCTGAAAACGCATTGAAGGCGTAACTATACTGGTGCATAAGACATAACTAAGTGACCCCCCCCCCCAAATCAGCCGTTCTACTACCTGGTGGATTTCAGCTGCACTTCCTCCTCCTCTTCCTCGTACACGCACAGTTCCGGCAGCGTGCGGTGCTGGGACGCCAGGAAATTGAACATATCAAAGGTGGATTTCCTGCAATAATAATAATTTTTAAAAAAATGAAACGCTAAAATTACCTAATTCTCATGTCTCAGAAAAGACAGGAGATCAGCGGCGCCTGCACGTACCTCATGTAGACCTCGCTACGGGCGCAGCCTGATGGATTGATCAGCAGCTCTTCCTCCTCAACCTCCTGCGGGTGGAAGAGAAACCTATATCCACGGCAGCGCTCTGCTCCGATGAGCTGCTCCAGGAGGAAGAGGACGGCGTCGTGCTGAACGCCCAGCATCCTTGATCCGCTCAGGCCTGAGGGGGGGAGAGAGGGTACGGGAAAGTTTAGTACATAGAGTACACCTCTTCCCCTGTAAAAGTGCCCCCCACCACTTCTTTCAGGACACCACTCACCTGAGAAGGACAACTGTCTGAGCCTGCCGACACCTCGCGCCTCTTGCACCTTTTCGACCACTTTTCTCCATGCCCCTAAAACAGGAGGACAAAATGTGAGAACACAAACCCTCTCCTTCCTCCTCTGCCGATCTATAAAATGGTGACATCAGCGCAATTTATGTAGGCCTTTAGTGATTGGAGTTGATTAACTGGGTACCAAAAAGGGCTCTCCATGGATATATCCGTGGTCGGATTAACTGAAGGGGGGCACCACATCAGAAACCACCCTCTATCAACACTAGAGGGCAGCAGCAGGACCCTGGTATGGTTGGGTCCTGGTCCTCCTTACAGACAGCTGCCGTCTCATCCCCCTACCACCCAAACCATCCGCGGAGCACGCGCTGACCATCTGCGCTGTCAGACTGGGTGTAGAATCCGTCCTCGCTGATTATTTCGAAGCGCAGGTGGGGGCTGCCTCTCCTCGGTAACAGGTTCTCCTTCTCTTCCAGAAAACAGTCCTCAAAGTCGTCAAAATTGGGAGAAAAATCTGTCAAGATATAAAAAGGAGATTTTTTTGTGAAACTCACCTGTAAAATCTTTTTCTCGTTGTTTCCATTGGGGGACACAGACCATGGGTATAGCTTCAGGTATCAGTAGGAGGGACACTAAGCAAAAGAAAGAGCTCCTCCTCCTCCTCGGGCTATACCCCCAGGCTCCACCAGGAGGAACTCAGGCGTTGCAAAAGCAGTAGGAGAAGGAGAAAGAATCCAAATAATGGAAACCATCAAACCAAGGCCCAGAGGCCCAACCACAAACAGAACAGAACCCCTCCTGCAGCAAGCAGAATGGGCGGGAGCCGTGTCCCCCAATGGAAACGAGAAAAAGATTTTACAGGTGAGTTTCACAAAAAATCTCCTTTTCTCGTACATTCCATTGGGGGACACAGACCATGGGACGTCCTAAAGCAGTCCATGGGGTGGGAAAAAACATCAACACCGCCAGGAAAAAACGTCCAACTGTCAGAACGGAACCACAGCCTGCAAAACCTTGCGGCCCAAGACAGCATCAGCTGAGGCCAGCAAAAGTAACTGGTAAAACTTAGGAAAGGTATGTAAGGACGACCAGGTAGCCGCCTTACACAACTGAGACGCAGAAGCACGATTGCGTCTTGCCCAGGAAGCTCCCACCGCCCCAGTGGAGTGAGCGAAAATCCGCGACGGGGGAACCTTGCCACGAGCGCGATAAGCGGATCCATCTCGCCACAGGGATACCACCTTGGGCAAAAAGGATTGAACAGGACGGAGTACCACTTTATCCTGATGAAAAAACAGAAAAGGCTCCTGGCAGGAAGGAGCGGCCAGCTCCGATACTCGCCCAATGGAAGTTATGGTCACAAGGAAGACCACCTTCCAGGTAATCAGAGTCAGGGAGACCCCCCTCAAAAGGGAGCTGACTGAAGAGCGCGGAGGACCAAATTGAGATCCCCTAGAGGCAAAGGGGGGACGTACGGAGGAGCCGAACGAGCCACCCCCTGCAGGAAGGTCTTCACAGGACCCAGGAGAGCGAGAGATCTTTGAAAGAAGACCGCTAAGGCCGAAACTTGGCCCGTCAGGGAGCCCAGGGACAGCCCCAGCTCAAGGCCAGACTGAAGGAAAGAAAGAATCACCGCAATGGAAAAAACGAAGGGGAGGGAACCCCGAGTTCTCACAAAAAAGCAGGAAGGCCTTCTAGGTACGGTAGTAAATCCTGGAGGAAGCCGGCTTCCTTGCCCTAACCATGGTTCTAACTACAGAATCCGAGAACCCCCTCTTCTTCAGGATGGAGGTTTCAACAGCCACGCCGTGAAACGAAGAGACCGTAAATTCCGGTGGAAGAGCGGTCCTTGAGACAGGAGATCTTCCCTGTCGGGAAAAGGCCATGGGGCGTCTGCCAGCATCCGGGCGACGTCCGAGAACCATGCGCGACGAGGCCAATCCGGGGCGAGAGAATGGACGGAATACCTTCCGCCTCGATCCTGCGTAGAACCTTCGGCAGCAGAGGAAGTGGAGGGGAGACATAAAGGAGGCTGAAGTCCTTCCAAGGAGCCACCAGCGCGTCCCCCTTGTGCACCTTGGGATCCCGAGAGCGAGCCAGGAACACCGTAACTTTGTTGTTGAGCCTCGACGCCATCAAGTCCACGTCTGGATGGCCCCACCGGTGACAGACGTCTTCGAATACGCTTGGATGCAGAGACCACTCGCCTAGATCCACCCTGTTGCGGCTTAGGAAGTCCGCTGTCCAGTTGACGACTCCCGGGATGTAAACCGCCGACAACAGCGGAACATGAGATCCTCCTCACTTCCTGCATCACCGCCCGGCTGCGGGTCCCACCTTGGTGATTGATGTAAGCCACAGCCGTGGCATTGTCTGACTGAACCCGCACCGGACGGCCGGCAAGGAGAGGGGTCCAATGGGAGAGGGAGTGACAAACCGCTCCCAGTTCTAGGATGTTGATCGGGAGGCGGGATTCCGCCTCTGACCAAACCCCCTGGGCCGTAAGGGATCGGAGAACGCCGCCCCAACCCAGGAGACTGGCATCTGTGGTGACAATCGCCAAGAGACCGGGAGAAAGGACCTCCCTGACCTCAGATTCTGAAGGGACAGCCACCAAGGGAGAGATGCCCGAACCCGCAGAGACAGACGGACGCGAGCGTCCAGACCCTGAGAGGTCTTGTCACAGAGGTAAAGGATCTCATGTTGAAGCGATCGAGTGTGAAATTGGGCAAATGGAACGGCCTCGAAGGAGGCCACCATAAGACCCAGGACCCGCATGCACTCCCAAATGGAGAGGCACGGGGAGCGCAGGAGGTGCGACACCGCCCCCTGGATCTGGGAGGACTTGGAGTCCGGAAGATACACTTTGGCAGCCGAGGTATCCAGGACCATCCCTAGGAAGGAGAGTCTCTGGGAGGGAAGGAGAGATGACTTTGGGAAGTTGATCAGCCACCCAAATTGTTCCAGTGTCCGAACGGTGATCCGGACGCTGTCCTCGGCCTGCAGTAGCGAGGGGGCCTTCATCAGAATGTCGTCTAGATAAGGCAGCACAGTAATGCCCCTGGAGCGAAAAAGCGCCTTAAGCGGTGCGAGGATCTTGATAAAGACCCGCGGGGCAGTTGCTAACCCAAAAGGAAGAGCGTCAAACTGATAGTGCCTGTTGCCAATGGCGAAGCACAGAAAACGTTGGCGACATTCTGCGATAGGGACGTGCAGATAGGTGTCCTGGATGTCCCCAGATGCGAGGAACTCCCCTGGAAGCAGAGAAGCAATAACGGAGCGTAGGGACTCCATCCGAAATCTCCGTACCCGCAGAAGATTGTTGAGTAGCTTCAGAACCAGGATCGGCCGCACCGACCCCTCCTTCTTTGGGACCACAAACAGGTTTGAATAGAATCCTATTCCTTGTTCCTCTAGGGGAACTGGGGCGATAACCCCCCTGTCTAGCAGGGAAGGTACTGTCCTTAAGAGGATCCCCCGGAACACGAGAAGGGAAAAATCGTTCCGGCGGTCTGGACGCGAACTCAATCTTGTAACCCGAAGTTACAACTTCTAGCGCCCAGGCGTCCTGAACATGAGCCCTCCAGACCTGCTGGTAAGAGAGCAGGCGGCCCCCCCACCGCAAGGGGTGGGGGCATCCCTACATGTGGAGGCCTGCTTGGGAGCAGCAGGATGTGCTGACTGCGTCTTCTGGCGCCAGTAAGACTGGGGCCTAAAGGAGGGCTTCTTGCGGGAGTCCTGAGACCCCCCCGCGGAGGAAGCCGGAGACGCCCTGTTGTTAGGGAAGCGACGAAATGACTGGTACCGGGAACCAGAAGCCCTGGACCGAAAGGAGCGCTTGGCTCTGGGCTGGGGCAGATGAGTGCTCTTGCCTCCTGTCGCGGCAGAGATAAATTCGTCCAAACAGTCTGGACCCTTCAAAGGGAAGGTGAGCAAGGGAACGCTTAGAAGAAACGTCCGCATCCCACACTTTTAACCAGACCTCTCTGCGCTGAATGACAGAGGGCAGAGATGCGGGCAAAGCGGGAACCAATGTCCCTGGAAGCCTCGCATAGGAAGATGGAAGCCTGAGACACTTGGTGAATCAGATCCAGCATGTCAGCAGACGCATCTTGTTCCGGCAGATCTTGGTGGAGGCGCTGTGACCACACTGACAGGGCTCTGGCAACCCAAGCAGAGGCAAAGGCAGGCCGCAGGGACGTGCCCGCCAGAGAGAATCCAGACGCCTGTCCACCGCGTCCTGTAAAGAGGAGCCATCTAGGACAGGAAGGGCCGTATTCTTGGCTAATCTGGCCACCGGGGTTCCACCTTAGGGGGAGAAGACCACTTCTCCACACTATCCTCCGGATACAGCATTTCCATGCGTTTGGTGGCAGAAAACTTTTGATGAGGGCGATTCCAGGCCTTCGCTATGACCGTGGAAAATTCCCCATGGACCGGAAGCACTACCGTCCCAGGCTCTTTAGATGGAAAAAAGGGAGAACTCCCGACTAGTGGAAGGAGGAGAATCCCCGTGGAGATTAAAGGTGTTACGGACAGCTGCTACCAAGTCAGCCACCAAGGTGGAAAGCTTAGGTGGGGTGTCCCGCTCCGCGACATCATCTGAGCCAGACAATTCCCCTTCAGACTTGTGCTCCCTAGGGGTGGGAGAATAGTCCGCATGCACCACTAGGCTAGGGGGGAAAGCGGAGTCAGCCGAGGATGGACGCTGCCTCTTAACGGTCGAGTGTCCTCTACAGGAACCACTGAGTGGAGATGGAGTGGTTGGAGCTACAGGATTAGCCATTGGCATACGGTCCATAAAGGACATGGCTGCCTTGGCAACTAGGGCGAAGGGGGGGGGGGGGGGGGGGGATGAGTACTGTCCTGAAGTCTTCTCCCTCTGAAAGTGACCAGCAGAGTTCACCTCTTCAGACGTCTGACTCAGAAGTGCAGTGCTCTGGGTGGAGGGCAGCATAGGTGACCCAAAAGCTGGTGGGATACCGGAGCTAACAGGTCGAGCCCGGATCCACTTTTATTCTGGGGGGGAAATGGAGGCGGCCAGGCAACGTCCAAAGAACGGCGGCGGGCACTCCATGGGGGACCAGGAAAACGCCATGCTGACCTGTGTCCCCATCTAGAAAAGAAAATAACAAACCGGAGTAGAATAGTGAGAGTGTCAATCAACCTCCTTCATCCAGACACTAAGCAAAGACTGAGTTTCTCCTGCTGGAGCCGGGGGGTATAGCCCGAGGAGGAGGAGCTCTTTTATTTGTATAGTGTCCCTGCTACTGATACCTCAAGCTATACCCATGGTCTGTGTCCCCCAATGGAATGTACGAGAAAAAAATTGTTAGAAGGGTAATGGGAACGCTGCAACGCCCCCCCCTCCCCCTTTCCCCCGGACGTCCGGTTATACCTGGGGCGTGCTCGGAGCCGGGGGACTCTTTGGCCGACTCTGCTGTCGGATATTCAGTTTTCACATCAACAGTGAGATCTAAATGAAGCCTAAAAATAATGGGAGAAAAACCTTTAGGGTCCATTCACACGTACGCAAAATGGGTGCAGAACAGTTGCGGACCCATTTTCAATGGGGCTGGAATATGCTGTCCACATCCACATTTGCGGATCCGCACTTTCGTTCCGCAAAAAAATAGAACATGTCCTATTCTTGTCCGCAAATTGCGGACAAGAAGAGGCATTTTCTATGAGAGTGCCGTGATGTGCGGTCTGCAAAATGCGGAACGCACATTGTCGATGTCAGTGTTTTGTGGATCCGCAAAACACATACGGACGTGTGAATGGACCCTTAATAAAATGCATGAAAACCAAAAGCAGCGCCCGTTACCCGATACAGCAGGAGCCGGCGCCGTACACAGCGCAAGACTCACCCGTTCATGTCCATTCTGGGATCCTCCTCCTCTAACAAGTCAAAGTCCAAAAACTCCTGGAACGGCGGTTCTCGGATCTTACGTTTTTGTCTGTAATAGACAAATCAGCAGTAAGAACATAGACCAGACATGAAGGATACCAGAACCTGCCTTCTCCCAGCTGATGATTTGTTACAATGTATCAGGGCAGGCTGTAGACAGACTGATAGGTGGTAACAAATCCTCAACCTGGGAGTTTTCAACTCTGAAGCAGGAAGAATAGTGAGTGCAGCTCTGGAGTATAATACAGGATGTAACTCAGGATCAGTACAGGATAAGTAATGTATGTACACAGTGACTCCACCAGCAGAATAGTGAGTGCAGCTCTGGAGTATAATACAGGATGTAACTCAGGATCAGTACAGGATAAGTAATGTATGTACACAGTGACTCCACCAGCAGAATAGTGAGTGCAGCTCTGGAGTATAATACAGGATGTAACTCAGGATCAGTACAGGATAAGTAATGTAATGTATGTGCACAGTGACTGCACCAGCAGAATAGTGAGTGCAGCTCTGGAGTATAATACAGGATCACTACAGTATGCTCTGTGGTGACATAGCACACGTACCTTGCATTAGTTGTCTTCTGCGATGTGCAATTTATATTCAGTGCCACGGACTGCGTTAACATCTGTGGGTTCAGTGCTTCCAGTTTATTAGTCAAGTCAAGTTTCACTTTCTTGGTGGAAGAACAAGCGATGAAGTCGCTGCCGATTCTCTTAATGCTGATGGGTGGTATCTGGAGTGGTTTGGGGGGCGCAGGTTGTAGGACAGGCAGTTGTACTTGTGCCTGAGGTTGAGGATGTGGTTGGGCAGGGGTAGGCGCAACACTGAGTAGTCCTGTATTCATAGAGAGGCCCTGCAGAACGCACGTCTGAGGGATGCCAGTGATTGCCGGGGCCATCATCGTCTGAGCCCCCAGAGTAAGCTGCCCCGTCCCTTGCACCACATTTAGCATTGGAAGGACACGAAACGTCCATTGCGGTGAGGCTGCAGAAGAGGTCTGTATTAAAAAGTTGCTAAGATTTGGGGACTGGGATGTAGGAGGAAGTTTGGCTGCAGTAGTCTGAGGAAGACAAGGGATGGGAACTCTGTTGTTAATTAGAGGGGCCACCTTACCGGACATTGCGGGGGCTACCCGGGTGATTTGGACAGAGTCAGATTTCGCAGTGTCCTGAGGCAGGCTGGTACTTCCCGCCATGTTGCTGCCCTGTACATTTATTATCTGGCCTGTTTGTTTGTTGAGGAAAAAAATGTTTGATCCCGAGTTGCTGAGGGCGACTGATGAAGGCTCGACGGGGCACGGGGAGCCATTGGAGGGCATGGCCAATAGCGGACGACACACCCTTTGCACTTGTGGCGGGTCCCTGAGTGGTGGCGGTCCTTGTGTTACGCATTCTGTTCCATTTAACAGCGAGGCAGATGTAACCCCATTCTGGATGATGGCGGCAGAGGTGGTGGCGGCTGTAGAGGACAGCTGCTGCGACTGCGCTGCCATCGCAGAGTCCCCCACTGCCTTTAACACAAACTCCACTATCTCAGATGGCAAGTGGGAGGGGAAGGGTCTATTGTGTCCCTGCGATGTGTCCTCACTATCTGTACTGTCATGGATGCCATCAAGCTGTTCAATATGTCCAGACATCGCAGTAGACAGTAGTGGGCTCAACGGTTCCTGGGACACCACCGTCCGCGCCAGCCCATAGTACGTGTCACCCGCTTCCTCCTCCGAGCTACTCCCAACGTCAGATTCATCCGCCGGAGCCGTATGCTGAGCTCCGCACTGCGACAGACCGGTGACAGACTTCGATGACGGCACATCACCCATGCCGCACAGCATCAGGGTCTCGTTCTCAGCAGACGATCGGCGAGTAACAGGCAGAGGGGAGGTGGATGGCGGCCGCCCAGAAGACTGACGAGTGGCTCTGGGTGAAGGAGCCGGTGGTCGTCGGCTCCTGCGAAGAGGCGTCACCTCGGGATCACTGACCGTTAGGATGTGGTGGGATAACGAGGAAGACGACGGACTCCCTGAAAAAAAAGGAAAAAATTATTGCAAAAAGCACAAAATCCTAGAAAGTGAAAGGAGGACGATGTCTGCACCATCTCCTCACCTGGTGACGGCAGCGGGCGGGAAGAGCCTCCGAGTGGCCGGCGGGATGGAGAGAAGTTTGGAGTCTTCATTCGCGCACCGCTGAAGGAGCGAGGGGGGACTGCTGCAGTGACGGGCTCTAATGGGAGATGGCAAAGGAGTGGGACCCTTTCTGGTGTAGGAGGATCAGGTGACACTTTCTTTGCTGAAACGAGGGGAAAAAAACAAAAAAACACGTTCAGGATCCCTCCTGTGAGCGCCACACATTGTATAGTGGCTGCGCTTGGTATCACGCTCAGCCCCATTTACTTCAATGGGGCAGAGCTGCGCCTAGGCCACGTGACGTTACATGGCCTAGGACAAGGATGCTCAACTTGCGTTCCTCCAGCTGTTGCAAAACTACAACTCCCAGCATGCCCTAATAGCTGTAGGCTGTCCAGGCATGTTGGGAATTGCAGTTTTGCACCAGCTGGAGGGCCGCAGGTTGGGCATCGCTGGCCTAGGAAAAGCTGGAGAAGGCCACGGCGCTACTGTGAGCATTGGTGCCTTCTCAAACAGCTTATCAGCAGGGGTCCCGGGTGTTGGACCCCCACCGGTTTAGGATCCAATCCTGTCCATTGCAGCGGGTAGATGTTGTGCCGGGCCCATCTAACAGGTAGCTTCTACTACACTATCAGAATCGCCTCTCCTGGGCAGAAGAATTCAGGACAGTGAAGGAGCCAGCTATAGTATAAACGTGCACTGCCACCCATCTGCTGAAGGCTTGGAAGGCTCAAAGCAGTCGCACCCCCAGACGTACAATACAAGATTATATGTGATTAAGTGCAGACGCATGCTACCATGGCTGACCGGCAGAGAAAAGCACTATATGTAGCAGCACCTCTTCTCCGTGCGGATGTACGTGGCATACAGTGCTCCTGAACCCAAACCTTGATGGATGCAGTTTTGCAAGAAGGGGTTAAAGCGGGTTCTCTTTTAAACCGGCCACCCCTCTGATCAAAGCGGGTCCAATGAGCAATCTGAAGGTGCAGCATCCCATTTACTGGTTTCACAGACGCAGCAGCTTGCCCGTGCCCAGCACCGCAGCTCTGTCCCATTGAAGTGAATGAGGCGGTGCTTTTGTATCACTACGGCACTGTACGTACAAAGGAGGAGATGCGGCAACAGCCTTGAAGTGAATCACTTGGCAAGGAAGGAAACGGCGAGGGGTCATAAGGCACCGGTTTGTTCTCCCCTAATGGACGGCTCATCAGTGTGATCCCAGGCTTTGTGTGTGGGTGCTGCCCTCTGCTGGTATGTCAACAGACTTGCAATAGGAGCCATGGTGGTTACCTGGGACAGCTCCTGGGCTGTGGCTGTGAATGATCGTCCTATTGTCACCATGACCGTCCAGTTCTTCTGGGGGAAGATCACCCTCTTTTGGGCGATGCTCGACTACCCTGCATTTGTACCAGCAGCGCCGCTTGGCATCCAGCGTGCTCCAGTATAAGCGAGAACACCTGGAAGAGAAGGACAGATACAGGCAACCAAACGTACCCCCTCACTCATCAAACTGGTATCACTCCTGAGACACTTACTGGTAACCTACGGGGAAAATCTTCCCTTCCGACACAGATAGATCAGTCAGCATGCCCATGGTGTCTATCTTCATAGAGCCTTAAAAAAAAAAAAAAAAAATTTACTCTTGGTTACTGACTGCAGTAACTCCTGTCCTATTCTCCAGTCACATCCAGAGCTGCATTCACAATTCGGCTATATGCCCTGGGAAACAGACTATGGTTTATCTGCATTCCTTAGACATGTGACCTTGCTTCCGTTTAACTCAATGAACTGCTCTCTGGTGACAGGAACCCCACTGAGTTCTGAAAGCAGCTTTGGATGTGACTGGTGCATAAAGCGGATCAGTCCAAAATGCAGCACTAGGAGGGGGAAGTGTGGTTTCTCTTACCGATCATCATGTGGATATTCTCCGGTTCTAGACCCTGAAGAAACTTCCTTCTGAAGTTGATCCCGTCGAAGTCCACGTAGACTCTGCGCAGAACGTCAAAGCCGTCGTCGGCGACCGTCTGCACACAAGCACAGGAGAAGAGAATGTCAGCCTCAGTGATCTGCGCATACATTGTCCCCCCCACCATCCATGATCTGCCCCTGGGAATAGCAGATATTGGGTGAACAGGACTGCCCCCTTCTATGGGGGAGAGGACAACATGGGCTCCGGGGTCTCACCGTTCCGTCCAGCAGACTTGTGTGCTTCTGACAGAACATCTTCTTGTCGTCCTGAAAGCTGCAGCGGTTGGCTCGGGCGCACATGAAATGGAAATTACTTTGGCAGGTGGACAGACAGCAGCCGACCGTGGCGCCGATCTTCATGCAGTCCTCGCAACGCTGTCGGTAACAGAAGACGAGAAGCGTTAGGGTGGAAAATGGGGACAAGAGCTGACGCTTTACGGGAGCCGTCTAGTCTTCTGCAAGTAAAGTGTATCTGCTGAAGAAGGACGAGCAAGACCGAACAATGAATGCTACCATTCACTAAAAGCAAGCAGAGGTCTAAAAGATGGTGAGGAATTGAAATGGAAAGTATAATAGGAGGGTGCAGAGCTACTTAACGTATAATAAGACCGGGTTCAACCACGCAAGACGGATCCACGTTCCTGATGCAGTCGCCCTCCTATGAGCCAAATAAGGGGTCTCAAGAAGACAATCCCCCCCCCACGGAGTCCGCAGACCTTAAAGGGGTTGTCCCAAGATATAAAAGTATCCTCAATACACAGCGTTGGGGATAAGCCTGTGATCAGTAGGGGGTGACGGCAGGTGGACAACGAGGGATACCCCCTTTAATAATGTATATAGGCAGCCTGTAAATGTACAGCCCCTTTTAACTATTGAAGTCTGCAAGGTGAAATTACCTTTAAGGAGCTATCCCTTACCCTATAATTAGCTGGTAAGTGTTTGATTGACAAGGGTCCAACTTCTGGGGCCCCTGCTCCCCATTTAATGGCGTAGCCAGCATGCAAGCGTGACCGCCGCTTCATTTAACTCTATGGAACTACTGGGGATGGCTGAATACAACTGCACGGCCATCTCCGGCAGCCGCGGAAAGCTCGCCTGTGTGACCGCAGCTTCATTCAGGAACAATTGGCCCCTGTTCTCACAAGCTGCAGGGGCCCAAGCAGTCAGACCCCCACCAATCAGACACCCTGTGGATACGTTTTCTTCACGGGATAACCCTTAAAATGCCTCCGGCTTCTATAAACCATGTCTGAAAATGGAGGATGAAGGGGAGTTGATATGATAACCGAAACTAACAAGCGCTCACCAGCTGCCGTCCTCGAGCCACAGCGGCGTGCACGTTTCTCAGGGAGCCGTCATTCTCCTCGAAGACTTCGGCCGACCAGATAGCACAGTTGATGTGGGTCCACTCGTTCTGGCCAATGTAAAGTAGTCTTCCGGCATCCTAGGTGGTCAAGACAACAGCAAGGTAAGTAACAGTCGCAGGTACAGGTCGTTTTGGCCTCAAGGAAAGCTGGGCGACAAGCCTGACAGGGCTCATGCCTCGCACCCAGATTGGACAGTAGGGAGTCTGGGAAACAAGGCAGACATAATGGCGGTCACCCGCGCCATAATGGCGGTTACCTTGGGGTCGTCGTCTCCGTACTTCAGACACAAGGCGCACTGGCGGGAATCTTTCTCCGTCTCTCTCCCCGGCTCAGTCACCGCTTCTTTCTTCACTGAAAAGAGCAGAACAGGAGTAAAGAAAGTGAAAGAAAAAAGGAGCACCGTGCAGCGAGTGGGGGTTACATGCGTTACATGCCAGTACCTTTCTGGGGGGACATGGGGTGCGGCCTGATTCCATTGCTTGACTGCGAGCCATCGTCTCTCTCCCGCCAATGGGCGTAAGTATGATCCGGATAAGGAGGCAGCACGGCGTGAGGAAGGAGCCCGCTGGAGGAGAGAAGGAAGACGTCAGCACTGCAGCCCCAGCCTACTCAAGAGACCGTCACATGGAGTGAAGTCTCTGCAGACGGCATGTTATAAAGCAGGGGGAGCGGCGCAGAACAACGCCTAGTTTAATGGGGAAAATAGATACTAGTTTGTATTTTGGTCATTTATATCCGTGATCATTTTGGATTTAGGAGTCCAGTGGGCGGACCTATCAGTGACTGACAGCAACTTCTGTGCACAGTATCACCGCGGAGGACTATACCGAGTAGGAATCAGAACATGCTGCCTGCAGACTGCATTTCATGGTGACAGGTTCCCTTTAAATAGCAATTCCCTAATATAATGCAATCCATGACATATTTAGTCACATAATAAGATAAAGTGATACCTACTTGTTTACAGATCTGTGATTTTTCTCCCAGTACTTGGAGTCTTCAACATTGAACCAGCTGAAACTTTTCTCCATCAACTGCAAATAAATACAGTATGTGAAAAAGTGACTGCATTTACATCCTATATTATACTCCAGAGCTGCACCCACTATTCTGCTGGTGCAGTCACTGTGTACATGCATTACTTATCCTGTACTGATCCTGAGTTACATCCTGTATTATACTCCAGAGCTGCACTCACTATTCTGCTGGTGCAGTCACTGTGTACATACATTACTTATCCTGTACTGATCCTGAGTTACATCCTGTATTATACTCCAGAGCTGCACTCACTATTCTGCTGGTGGAGTCACTGTGTACATACATTACATTACTTATCCTGCACTGATCCTGAGTTACATTCTGTATTATACTCCAGAGCTGCACTCACTATTCTGCTGGTGCAGTCACTGTGTACATGCATTACATTACTTATCCTGTACTGATCCTGAGTTACATCCTGTATTATACTCCAGATCTGCACTCACTATTCTGCTGGTGGAGTCACTGTGTACATACATTACATTACTTATCCTGTACTGATCCTGAGTTACATTCTGTATTATACTCCAGAGCTGCACTCACTATTCTGCTGGTGCAGTCACTGTGTACATGCATTACATTACTTATCCTGTACTGATCCTAGTTTACATATTGTATTATACTCCAGAGCTGCACTCACTATTCTGCTGGTGCAGTCACTGTGTACATACATTACTTATCCTGTACTGATCCTGAGTTTTACAGCAAGACACGGAGGCTTCGTATTGCTTTCTCCTTCTTTACTGACCACCAATAGCAGCAAAGAGAAAAAAAATTACATACAAGGAACCATAGCAACCAAGGTCCCTCCCCACTGGCCCCTATAATAGGCCGCTCTTCCTCTGTAACTTCCTCTTTCTTTGCTGCTGCCACCAAGTTAAGTACACCTTCTATGCTTGTGTCATTGATGTTTTGGTGTCTATCGCGCTGTATACCCCAGGGTGACTAACCCTGCTTGCTTGCAGCGCTCCCTTTTTGCTTTATGTGTTTTGCCTCTTGCTGGGGCGGCTAGTTTAGTTCCCCTGCGCTTATCACCGCGCTAGATTGCTTCCACTGGCGCTTTCCCGCGTCTCCCCCCCCTTCACTTCCTTACTCCCTTATCCCAGGGAGGGTTCGCTGCCCTGGCCACTTCATTTGGGCTCAGATGGACCTACCGGATCGTTAGTGCGGTTCCCGGAGTTTGGTGGGCGGGTCCTCCGTCCCTTCCAGCTGCCGCACCGTCCCTGACTCTTCCGGATCAGAGGGGCCGCGAGATCTCGGCGGCCATCTTGGGATTGGCTGCCGCTATTCGCGGGCTTTCGGGGGCGGAGTTACAGCGTCTCCTGTTTCCTCCAGACATTCGTCCCCTGCACCCGACACGGTCGGCGGCTCCTGCTCCCTCTGCTAGCTAGCGTCCAGCGCTTCTCCCAGGCATCTCTGCTCTACCCAGTGGGTTTAATATTAGTCCGGTTTGCACTTTGACCAGGCCATATTGTAGGGATGTCGGTACCTACTCCCCCTCATACTGCCAGTAGGCCCCCCTCCCCCCCTGAGGGATTCAACTCCACTGAGGTGGATGCACAGGCGCTGGCCCTGCAGCGCTCTGTATCTGATGAGATTATGGCAGCCATGGGCTCCATGTCGTCCATACTGTCACAGACCATTACCCAGGCTCTGTCCGTCCCACCTTCTAGTGTACCTTTGCAGGACCCCATTGACACACTGCAGCCTACCTCTAATGACCCTCCTGTGGCACAGGAGATTTTGACTGGTGCGCATCTTGCCACCCCAGAGACCGTGCTTAGCTCACGGAAAAAGGGCCTCTTCACGCCAGGCAGAACGGGCGCGGACATGGAAATGCGCTAGCGCGCAATCACCGGAATTGTCTGACTCCGATAGAGCATCAGACGAGGAGGCATTTGCGGACATGGATTATGAGGCGGATGTCACCCCCCCAGTTCAGGGCCCCTCGGCTGCCGCTACGGCGGCCTCCTCTGCCAAGGATGTGGTGCCCCCTTCTAACGCTACCCGCTCTGTGGCGGTGCTAGACGACTCAGGAGAACCTATGTTCGACCCCGAGTCTTTACATCACCCGCGTTCGGCGGAATGGCTCCCCTCCCCTCATGTGGGGGCTTATTTGGAACATTGGGTGCGTCACTCTCTTACCCGCGAGTCACGTAACAAACTCAGAGCAGAGCGTCCCAGGCCATTGGTACCCAATAGGGTGTGTGACACCCCAATAGTGGATCCCAAGATGGCTCAATTTCTGGCCAAGACTGGCTGGAACTCAAAAAAGGGCCTGGATTCAGCGCTCCGCAGCTGCCAGGACAAGATTTTAGATGTCCTTGGTCCACTGACCAAGATCTTGGAGATGGCCGAGACAGCTAGGAATGAGGAATCCCCAATAGACCCCGAGGAATTACGGGGCTGAACCCAGAGGGCCATATGCCTTACCGGTAACGCCAATACGGCAGTGGCGATTGAGAGGCGCAAGTCTATCTTGTTTAAAATAGACCCGAAGCTGGCTAATTTGGCGCTCACTGAGGCGGGAAAGGAAGCCCAGGGCCTCCTTTTCGGCGAGTCCTTCATTAAGGATATCAGCCGTTTTGTGGGCACCTTTACTGCGCTTGACAAGGCCCAGAGCTCGATGCGCAGAGTATTCCAGGGACGGGTCTCTCATCGGGCCGGCAGTGGTAGGGGCCGCCTGTCCGGCCGTGCTAGTTTCCAGGCCCGTGGAGCGAATAGAGGCTCCGGTGGACAACGTCCATCTTTCCAGGATCAACGTAACCCGTCTCCCTTCTTCGCCTCCAGAGGAAATCAGTGGCGTTCTCGTTCCTTCCGGGGCAACCCCAACCATCGCAGACCCTTGGGTAAGTCTTCCCCAAATTGGGGATTCTATGGTACCTTGTGTAGATGGCAGACTCCAACTCTTTTCTCATGCTTGGAGTCTCATCACCTCAGACCCGTGGATCCTGACCACGGTCAGGGGATTTCACATAGAGCTCACGGGGTCTCCCTACCTTATTCCCTCCCCTCCGCCTGTCCCCCTGTCACGCCCAGATTGCGTTCTGGTGGACGCGGAGCTGTGCTCCCTCAGACAAAAGCGGGCGATAGAACGAGCGTCCCCTGCACGGGGGACTGTGATCAGCAATATCTTTCTCGTTCAGAAGTAGGGTGGACAGATGAGGCCAGTCATCAATCTTCGCGCGCTGAATGCAGTAGTTTGCTACAGTCATTTCAAAATGGAAGGGATCCACCTTCTTCGGGACTTGTTAGTTCCTGGGGACTGGATGGTAAAGCTGGACCTGAAGGATGCCTACCTGACGGTCCCAGGGGCCACTCATTCCAGGGACTTGCTCCAGTTCAGGTAGAATGGCGAGGTCTGGAGGTTCACCTGTCTGCCATTCGGACTGTCTTCAGCTCCTTGGTGCTTCACCAAGTTGCTGCGTCCAGTCGTGTCATGGTTGAGGACTCGGGGCGTCCGCCTCATTATTTACCTGGACGACATCCTTCTGATGCACGAGTCCAGGGTGGGATTACTGGAACATCACCAGTGGACGTCGGATTTGCTTTCGGATCTCGGATTCCTCCTCAACATAGAGAAGTCCTGCCTCATCCCGGCTCAGAGGATGGAATTCTTGGGATTCACGGTGGATTCTCTCGCGGAGTCCCTCAGTCTGCCGACAGCAAAGTTGCGGGCAATCCGCAAAGAATTGAGACATGCGCTCCTCATACCCCGTCTCTCATTGCGTCACCTGGCCCGCATCATCGGTCTATTAGCCTCGTCCATTCAGGCAGTGTTTCCAGCCCCGTTACATTACCGTGCG
This sequence comes from Bufo bufo, assembly GCF_905171765.1. NCBI lineage: Eukaryota > Metazoa > Chordata > Amphibia > Anura > Bufonidae > Bufo > Bufo bufo. The sequence continues at coordinate 41,590,769 of NC_053389.1, forward strand.
CTTCAGCGACTGAAGATCGCCCATCTTCGGACCGGTGCATCCTTTGCGGACACGGTGGTTCTGGACTCGGAGGCCCGAGAGGAGTTGAGTTGGTGGATCGCCAATCTGGAGGCGTGGAACGGCAGAGCGATCTTCAGGTTCCTGCCGGAATTGACCATAGAATCGGATGCGAGCCTCCAGGGTTGGGGTGCCCATTGCAATGGTGTATCCACGGGGGGCCCCTGGTCAGCGGAGGAGTCCCTTCTGCACATCAATGCGTTGGAGCTCCTGGCGGGATCTTTTGCGGTGAAGAGTTTCTCCAACGGGATCGCCAACGCGTGCATCAAGCTACGGATGGACAATATATCGGCAGTCCAGTATGTCAACCGTTTGGGGGGTACCCGCTCGGCAACTTTGGCTCATTTGGCCAAAGACTTTTGGTCCTTTTGCCTGTCCAGAGACATCATGGTACAGGCAGAGTACTTACCGGGGCAGAACAACGTTCAGGCGGATTGGAACTCGCGCTACCTATCGGATGGCAGCGATTGGCAGTTGGATCCTCGGGTCTTCTCAGCCATTTCGGGATTGTGGGGTCCGATGTCTATCGACCTGTTCGCATCGAGACTGACCAGACAACTCACCCGGTTTTACAGCTGGCGTCCGGACCCGGAGGCATTAGCAGTGGATGCGTTTCTCCAAGATTGGTCGGTATCCCGCCTGTACGCGTTTCCTCCATTCTCGATGATTCCGAGGACACTCTTGCAGGTGATTCGTTATCGGGCGGACCTGGTTCTGGTGGTCCCGTTCTGGGGGTCTCAGGTCTGGTTCCCCTCGTTGCTGAGGATACTAGTGGAGATTCCTGTTCTTCTCCCGACCCGGTCGGATCTCCTCCGCAACCCTCTGGGTCTACAACATCCCCTTCTACTCGACGGATCCCTGCGGCTGCTGGCATGCCAGATCTCCGGACACCTGGATCGTTCGAGGGAGTTTCGGCAGCAACTCAACAGCTATTGGACAGTGCATGGGCTCCCGGCACTAGGAAGTCGTACTGGGCAGCCTGAAGAACTTGGGCTAACTGGTGCGTGGAACGGGACTTTGATCCCGTTTCGGCACCTGTAGCCCACCTGCTAGAATTTCTCACCTCTCTCTTCGAGGCGGGGAAGGCGTATCGGACCATTAACCTTTTCAGGTCCGCTATTTCTTCTACCCACGCGGGCTACGAGGGCGTCGCGGCCGGCCAACAGCCTTCGGTTTCTCGCCTCTTAAGGGGGGCTCGTTTGTCTCGTCCCCCGCGACCTCGTTTTTCCACAACATGGGACGTTTCCCTGGTCCTTGCCTTCTTGGCCCGGGAATTCTGACCTCACACTTAGGCTCAGTTCACACCTGAGCGTTCTGAAAGGAGCGCTCTGTATGCGCGATTGTATGGGCGTTTACAAGCGCGCATACAGAGACAAGTGTACACACAGTGTCGCGCGTTCCCGAAAGTCTATGTACGGGAACGCGCGACAAGCGCCCAAAAAAACGCTCCTGTACTTGTGTGAGCGTCGGGCGTTTTACAGCGCGATCGTACGCGCTGTAAAACGCCCAGGTGAGAACCATTCCCATAGGGAAGCATTGGTTTCTCCTTGTTGAGCGTTTTACAGCACGTAGGAACGCGCTGTAAAACGCTCAGGTGTGAACTGAGCCTTAGGCAATTGTCAGCTAAATTGTTGGCGTTATTTTGCCTTATTTCGTGCAAGAGGGTCTCGGATGTGAGGGCTCTTGATTACGACGCGCGTTCCTTTACCCCGGAGGGGGTTACTTTCAACATCTCGCGTCGCACCAAGACTAGCATACGTTTCGTGTCCTACCCCAGTTTTCCTTCCTCCCCGGTCTTATGTCCCGTGGCGTGCCTTAGGGAATACGAGTCCAGGACGCTGGCGCATCGGTCTCCGGCCAGCTCTCAGTTGTTCATTTCTATTCGTCATCCTTTTGGACCGGTTTCTAGCCCTACGTTAGCACGCTGGCTTAAATGGGTCATGTCATTAGTGGGTGTTGACACGTCTATCTTCACGGCCCGTTCTGCGCGTGGAGCCTCTGCCACCGCCTTGGCGGTTTCGGGGGCCAGATTGGAGGATGGAGGATGTTTCGGGGGCCACGTTCAGGGAGTTCTATTTCCGTCATCCATCTAATTTGTTTGCTTCTATTATAGACGGGCTTTGAACTTGCAATATGAAGCCTCCGTGTCTTGCTGTAAAACTAAATGATTTTCCTATTTCATGACGTAAAGTCATAGTTTTATTAAAGACACGGAGGCGAGTATTGCCCGCCCTGGTTCCCTCCCTTGGGGTTTTCTCGCGGTTTTGTTACAGGGGTCATGTATCATGGTCTCTATGTATTATTAACCTTTTAAGTTATTTTGTTTTAGGTTTTTATTGTCCTAATGGCAATGTTTCATTGCCATTGTATTTCATGTTATTTATTACAATTTATATTGTTTTCTGTCACCTGTTGAGTCAGTTGCGTAGATGGCTTCCGGACATTCTGTCCTGATATGTTTGTTTCACCTAGACCTATGGTCTGTTTTATTTTCCAGGATGAAGTCTTTCCGTTATAAGATGCCGTGTTACCGGTGGATGTTTTCTACAGTTTAGCCAGGTTGGCTAGTTGATTGCGCTTCATGGGCGTTGGACTTTCCGTTCCAGTTAAAGTTCGGAGTTATCGTTGGGATGTTCGTGATGTCAGCACCAGATGTTCAAAGAAAGGAAGTTACAGAGGAAGAGCGGCCTATTATAGGGGCCAGTGGGGAGGGACCTTGGTTGCTATGGTTCCTTGTATGTAAATTTTCTTTGCTGCTATTGGTGGTCAGTAAAGAAGGAGAAAGCAATACGAAGCCTCCGTGTCTTTAATAAAACTATGACTTTAAGTCATGAAATGGGAAAATCATTTAGTTACATCCTGTATTATACTCCAGAGCTGCACTCACTATACTGCTTGTGGAGTCACTGTGTACATACATTACTTATCCTGTACTGATCCTGAGTTACATCCTGTATTATACTCCAGAGCTGCACTCACTATACTGCTTGTGGAGTCACTGTGTACATACATTACTTATCCTGTACTGATCCTGAGTTACATTCTGTATTATACTCCAGAGCTGCACTCACTATTCTGCTGGTGCAGTCACCTTGTACATACATTACTTATGCTGAGTTACATCCTGTATTATACTTCAGAGCTGCACTCACTATTCTGCTGGTGCAGTCACTGTGTACATACATTACTTATCCTGTACTGATCCTGAGTTACATCCTATATTATACTCCAGAGCCGCACTCACTATTCTGCTGGTGGAGTCACTGTGTACATACATTACATTACTTATCCTGTACTGATCCGGAGTTACATCCTATATTATACTCCAGAGCTGCACTCACTATACTGCTGGTGGAGACACTGTGTACATACATTACTTATCCTGTACTGATCCTGAGTTACATCCTGTATTATACTCCAGAGCTGCACTCACTATTCTGCTGGTGGAATCACTGTGTACATACATTACTTATCCTGTACTGATCCTGAGTTACATCCTATATTATACTCCAGAGCTGCACTCACTATTCTGCTGGTGGAGACACTGTGTACACAGATAACGATACAGGAAGAACAATCAGAACAGGGTAATAACTGAGGGGATAGTCACATAGCGTCACTTACCTTGATGTACAGGGCTTTCACAGCTTCTCCATGTTCATCTAATTGGCCGCTTTTCATGGTTTGTTGGATTACCCAAACCAAGTCATCATTGAAAGTCGCCTGAGGAGACAGCAAGGGGAAGAACTTACAGACGAGAAGGGGAGGGGTGGGTGGGAAATCACAATGAAGTTCGGGAAGAATACTCACTATCGAGTTGTAGCATCCTTCCTCTAACAGGTGGCCTAGGGACTCTAGATCGCAGGGTGTATGGTGACACTTCAGCTGGTCTTCTCCACTTTGACACTGTAACAAAGCAGAGGTGTGATCACATGCTAAATGTATGTTGTAGCCACCACTAGATGGAGCTCAGGAGCTTACTGAAAGCTAATGGAGAGGAATTGTGTGCATCTGTATCTAAAGAGCTCCCTCTAGTGGTGGCTGCAAGCAGCCATGATTTACATAATTTAACGGGCATCCATCAGCAGATTTGTACCTAAAAAACTGGCTGAACTGTTGCATGTGCGCGTGGGAGCTGAAGGCATCTGTGTTGGTCCCATGTTCATATGTGTACACATTGCTGGTTTTAATATATGCAAATGAGCCTCTTTGAGCAACGGAGGCGTTGCCATTACACCTCCAGGCTCTGATCTCTCTGCAACGGCATGCTCCATGCACTTTGATTGATAGGGCCAGGTGTGATGACGTTTTCATTGCCTGGCCCTGTCAGTCAAAGTCTGGAGGGTGCAGCAGTTGCAGAGAGAGCAGAGCCTCTAGGTGTAACGGCAACGCCCCTGTTGCTCCTAGATGCTCATTTGCATATATTAAAGCATCATTTTTCCCAGCCATGTGGGCACATATGAACACGGGACCAACACAGATGCCTTCAGCTGCCAAGTGCACATGTAACAGGTCAGCCAGTGTCATAGGTGCAAAACTGCTGACAGATGCTCTTAAAGGGGTTATTATCCAGGCTTACTGGATCACTCTTATTGCTATGTTATTTAATTTTCCAATATACTTTTGATATCAATATCTCACATTTTTAGGATCTCCGCTTGCTGTCATTTAATAAAAACACACAGAATGGGGGTCCAATGTCCACCACTAGAGTGGAGTGGTGGTCGAGCATACGTGTTCCCACTGCAAAGTCTGTGGGTCACACTCCACAATCCCCATCAGTCCCATAGACTTTGAATATCCAGAGATACTTATGGCCCCCATTGGTTACCCAATCCCTCTGTCAAACTCCTTAGAAGCTGTGGGGTTAATAGAAGCTTCTCCGATCCCAGCCATTACAGTAGGAGCTACTGTGATTTAACTGTACAGCAAGGGGTTAATGGCCGCTGGATCTTACCGAGAAGTAACCTACCTGAATACACTGCATGAGCGGCGTGGACATTTGGGAGGTCACCAGTCCCTGCAGGACCTCATGGAGGCCGGCAGTCAGCTCGGAAAGCATCGCCCCCCGCCATAGCGCACTGCTTTCGCCCAAACACGGGGGGCAGTTGTACACCACGCTGTCGGGTAGGTTAGACAGGATCTCGTATCCCTCGTCTGGAAGATGAAATCGTAAAGATAAACGCAGGTGAAACAAAAGGAAAAAAAGAGCTCCGCGCGCAGACGTGGCGGCACTCACCTGAGAGCCCCTCACACTTGGAGTGCACCCACTTCACACATTTCACGCACTGTATCATCTTGCTCTCGTAGTCGTTTTCTTCGTAGCATCGATTGCAGATGGGGCAGAAATTTCCTGTATGGAGAGAGGACGAGATGGGGCGCGTCACAGACACAAGTGAGAGGGGGGGGGGGGGGGGGCGCACGTCAGAGAGGACGTGAGAGGGGGGGGGGCGCGTCAGAGAGGACGTGAGAGGGGGGGGGGGGGGGCGCGTCACAGACACAAGTGAGGGGGGGGGGGCGCGTCACAGACACAAGTGAGGGGGGGGGCGCGTCACAGACACAAGTGAGGGGGGGGGGGCGCGTCACAGACACAAGTGAGGGGGGGGGGCGCGTCACAGACACAAGTGAGGGGGGGGGGCGCGTCACAGACACAAGTGAGGGGGGGGGGGCGCGTCACAGACACAAGTGAGGGGGGGGGGCGCGTCACAGACACAAGGGAGGGGGGGGGGGCGCGTCACAGACACAAGTGAGGGGGGGGGGGCGCGTCACAGACACAAGTGAGGGCGCGTCACAGACACAAGTGAGGGGGGGGGGCGCGTCACAGACACAAGTGAGGGGGGGGGGGCGCGTCACAGACACAAGTGAGGGGGGGGGGGGCGCGTCACAGACACAAGTGAGGGGGGGCGCGTCACAGACACAAGTGAGGGGGGGCGCGTCACAGACACAAGTGAGGGGGGGGCGCGTCACAGACACAAGTGAGGGGGGGCGCGTCACAGACACAAGTGAGGGGGGGAGCGTCACAGACACAAGTGAGGGGGGGCGCGTCACAGACACAAGTGAGGGGGGGCGCGTCACAGACACAAGTGAGGGGGGGCGCGTCACAGACACAAGTGAGGGGGGGGGCGCGTCACAGACACAAGTGAGGGGGGGGCGCGTCACAGACACAAGTGAGGGGGGGGGCGCGTCACAGACACAAGTGAGGGGGGGGGCGCGTCACAGACACAAGTGAGGGGGGGGCGCGTCACAGACACAAGTGAGGGGGGGGCGTCACAGACACAAGTGAGGGGGGGGCGTCACAGACACAAGTGAGGGGGGGGCGTCACAGACACAAGTGAGGGGGGGCGCGTCACAGACACAAGTAAGGGGGGGGGGGCGCGTCACAGACACAAGTGAGGGGGGGCGCGTCAGACACAAGTGAGGGGGGGCGCGTCACAGACACAAGTGAGGGGGGCAGGGGACTCACCTTTATTGTAAAGGTTGGAGCATTCTGTGCACAGGTTACCACCTTCTGTTAACTCCATATCTGCGTCCACAGCAGGAGACGCTCCGCAGCTCTTGCAACGAATGCAGGATGAGCAGAGCTGCAAAGCAAAAAACAAACGTGCTGCCATTGTGCTTAGGCATTGGGGGGGGGGGTTCTGCCTGTGACCACCACTAGAGGGAGCTTAACCGAGTTCAATGAGAGCTGTATCCATCTGTATGCAGGGAGCTCCCTCTAGTGGTGGCTGCAGCTAGCCACAAATTTATCATTCAACTTTATGGCTGGGTGAAGGAAAGCAGCAGATTTGGAGCTCTGTATCAGAAAAACACAGCACCAACCCCTACAAGGGTACATGATGAAAGTAATCGGCACAGAACTTTGGACCAATTTAGAATAAAAGAAGAATACTGTACGTTTTCCTATGAGGACTATCATGGGACATTGACCATAGTCATGGATGGGGGGGGGGGGAAGGGGAACCAAACTTACCCAGCCTTTCCTGCTGCGGGGAGGTTTGACGGAATAATTTGGACCCAGACAGTTTATGTGGTAGTTTGTCTGACAAAGTTCACACTCCAGTAAAGGCTGAAAGAGACAAATGAGTCTGAAATTAGTCTGTTCAGCGAATAAAGAAGTGCCATTTTCTAATACACTTTGCGCTTTCATCGATCACTATTTGCAATATCCGTGCTTGCTGTCAGTGAATGGAGGCTAACTTTCCTATGTGTAGAGGCAGAAAAGCCTGTCCTATACTGGTCTTTGTAGCAGGGGGCTCATTACCAGAGACGCCTCATAACGCATGTAAAAAAAATTCACTGACAGCAAACACAGATTTATACGGTGAAAGAAAGTCTATTAGAAAACCGCACTGACTAAATAGCAGGGCACCAGTGTAAAGGTAGGGTCCCACGTAGCCGCCATGGCACAAATCAATCTCACCAGCGCCTCCATGTCGGCCCCCTAACCAAGACAGCACCGTTGATGTGGATACCACAGAGGGGAGAGCGGCCTCACCTTTTTGGCCTTCCCTTTGCGTCCGCACACGTTGCAGAACTTGCATCGTTGGCAGCACCAGCCGTCCTCCTGCTCGGGTAGAGGCCGCTCGGACTCTTCCAGGCAGAATGTGTGGAAAGGTTCACAGCACACCTGACAGTACAAGAACTGCAGAGAAGGACGAGGGGGTCAGGGACGGAGGTGCAAAGACAAAGGAAAGGGTCGTCTGCGAGGCGGTGGGCAGCGTACCTGATGATGCCCGCGACTGGCGCACAGCAGGCACACATGTGTCGGCGTTATGGGCACAGAGGTCAGGATGCTGAGTCCCCCCATCAGCCACACGTTCTGCAAGTCACAGTCCTCCTGAAAAGACACAAGCAGGATGTCAGACCAAGCAAGGGGCACCTGGAGGGGTAAGGGGGCACAGACCTGCAAGAACGAGACAATGGGCGAACCCCTGGCAGAAACATTTTTGGCCAATGCAAAATTCAATTCTCCGGATGCTCGATGTAATGGGGGCAGGGTGGATTTGATTTAAATCACGATTTAAATCACTAGTCAGTAAGGCTTGATTTAAATCATAGTTTTCTACATGAAGACTAATTCTTGCTGGTATAACTTCTAATATGCAAGTAGATGAAGATTTAAACAACTTTTCATATTAGTTTGATTAGGTTGATTCTGCATTCATAGGTTTGTAGAAGTTAGGATTAAGGTATTTTTCTCAACTCTGTTCATGTTATAACATTTTTGCTGTGAAGAAGAGGCATGTGATCTCTGCTGAGTCAAATTCAGTTTTGAGAACTGCAAAAGTAAACCAAGCATCTGTGATAATATCTTGTAGGCAGAGAAACTGCCCAATAATCTTACAAAAACCTCTGGAAGAGCATGACATTGTGAATGGATTAATGGAATTTATTAACCTAAAAAAAATACACCTATAGAAACATAGAATGTGTCGGCAGATAAGAACCATTTGGCCCATCTAGTCTGCCCAATATATCTGAATACTATGAATAGCCCCTGGCCCTATCTTATATGAAGGATGGCCTTGTGCCTATCCCATGCATGCTTAAACTCCTTCACTGTATTTGCAGCTGCCACTTCTGCAGGAAGGCTATTCCATGCATCTACTACTCTCTCAGTAAAGTAATACTTCCTGATATTACTTTTAAACCTTTGCCCCTCTAATTTAAAACTGTGTCCTCTTGTAGCAGTTTTTCTTCTTTTAAATATTCTCTCCTCCTTTACCTTGTTGATTCCCTTTATGTATTTAGCAGTTTCTATCATATCCCCTCTGTCTCGTCTTTCTTCCGAGCTATACATGTTAAGGTCCTTTAATCTTTCCTGGTAAGTTTTATCCTGCAATCCATGTACCAGTTTAGTAGCTCTTCTCTGAACTCTCTCCAAAGTATCAATATCCTTCTGGAGATATGGCCTCCAGTACTGAGCACAATACTCCAGATGAGGTCTCACTAGTGCTCTGTAGAGCGGCATGAGCGCCTCCCTCTGTCTACTAGTAATGCCTCTCCCTATACACCCCAGCATTCTGCTAGCATTTCCTGCTGCTCTATGACATTGTTTGCCTACCTTTAAGTCTTCTGAAATAATGACCCCTAAATCCCTTTCCTCAGATACTGAGGTTAGGACTGTATCACTGATTTTATATTCTGCTCTTGGGTTTTTACGCCCCAGGTGCATTATCTTGCACTTATCAACATTACATTTTAGTTGCCAGATTTTTGACCATTCCTCTAGTTTTCCTAAATCCTTTTCCATTTGGTGTATCCCTCCAGGAACATCAACCCTGTGACAAATCTTTGTGTCATCAGCAAAAAGACACACCTTACCATCGAGGCCTTCTGCAATTTCGCTGATAAAGATATTAAACAATATGGGTCCCAGAACAGATCCCTGAGGTACCCCACTGGTAACAAGACCTTGGTCTGAATATACTCCACTGACTACAACCCTCTGTTGTCTGTCCCTCAGCCACTGCCTAATCCATTCAACAATATGGGAGTCCACGTACAGCCTTATTCTACATAATTAAAAAACTAATCTTTATTTCATGATGGAATAACCTTTGTATGGTAATATATTTTCCTCAAAAAGCATTTTATATAAAAAAAAAAATATCTGATTTAAATCAAAAAAATTTGATTTTTTTTAAAAAAATCATTGATTTTTATCCACCCTGAATGGGGGCGATTTTCTGTCGGGCTTTGCACAGTAGGGAAGATATTCTCCTCACCCACCCCGACACTTCTGACCCATACAAAATAACCTTGTGATCACCATGTCCTGCGCAGGAGATAATGCGGTCACATAACTACACAAGGACATTGCTGGCATCAGAGGCAAATCGCCACATGAGCAATATGGCGTAACGTCCCAGAAAGTCCTTTAACCCCTTCCTGCAATAGGACATAATAGTCAAGTGGATGGCACAAGCACAGCAGCAGTTTCCATGCCATTAGCTGTAATATACAATAATAGTGGGAGGGGGCTCTGTCCACAGGGTAGGAGATGAGTGGCTGGGGTTCGACACTAGGACCCCCCACGATCATGAGGGGTCTCCTGTGTAACCACTGCTCATTTGCATCTATGAGACTATGGAGTATAGTGAATGGTGCGGTGGCCACACCTGTGGAGCATAGTGGCGTACCTACCATGGGGGCACTGCTACAGGTTGTTGAGCAGAATTTCTTTCATCCGGAAATGAAACCACAGCATTTTTTTTCTGTAGCCACCACAAGAGGGAGCTCCGTGCATAGATATTTTCCAGCTTCCATTGAATTCAAGGATAACTGTACAAAATTCTTATGCACGACGCTCCCCCTAGTGGTGGCTGCAGGTTAAATGACGAGAAGCAGAGGATTTGGAGGTTTCAGGAAATTTATCAATGTATTTATGCCCATTGTGTGGCAGCAGAAGCGCCATAGTTATGAGGCACCCGCTCCACTTTTTCCAAAACAGAAGAAGTCAATTAAAATGTATTTGAGGGCGATTTAAAAAAAAATTTAATAAAAAATATAAAAAAAAATCCTCGACTTAACCACTTCCCATCTGGGCCATTTGCCCCCTTCCTGACCAGGCCTAATTTTTCAAATCTGACATCTCACTTTATGTGGTAATAACTATGAAACGCCTTTAATTATCCAAGTCATTCAGAGACTGTTTTCTCACGACACATTGTACTTCACGATAGTCATAAATTTGAGTCAATATATTTTTACTTTTATTTATGAAAAAATCCCAAATTTACCAAAGTTTTTTAAAAATTCGCAATTTTCTAAACTTCAATTTCTCTGCTTTTAAAACAGAAAGTGATGCCTCATAAAATATTTATTACTTAACATTCCCCATATGTCTACTTTATGTTGGCATCATTTTGGAAATGTCATTTTATTTTTTTAGGACGTTAGAAGGCTTAGAAGCAATTCTTCAAATTTTTAAGAAAATTGCCAAAACCCACTTTTTAAAAAGAGGACCTTTCACTAGAACAGAAAATCTAAACTAACTATACAGACATGGAGAGCGGCGCCCGGGGATATCACTGCACTTACTATTATCCCTGGGCGCCGCTCCGTTCTCCCGCTATGCCCTCCGGTATCTCCGGTCACTAAGTTATGGTAGGCGGAGTCTGCCCTTGTTCTGCTGTAGCGCTGGCCAATCGCAGCGCAGAGCTCACAGCCTGGGAGGTTATTTTCTCCCAGGCTGTGAGCTCTGCAATGCGATTGGCCAGTACTACAGCAGAACAAGGGCAGACTCCGCCTACCATAACTTAGTGACCGGAGATACCGGAGGGCATAGCGGGAGAACGGAGCGGCGCCCAGGGATAATAGTAAGTGCAGGGAGATCCCCGGGCGCCGCCTTTCACTAGATTTTCTATTCTAGTGAAAGGTCCTCTTTAACAGGTCTGAAGTCTGTTTGTGGGGCCTACATAGTGGAAAGCTCCATAAATGACCCCATTGTAGAAACTACACCCCTCAAGTTACTTAAAACCAATTTTACAAACTTTGTTAACCCTTTAGGCGTTCCACAAGAATTAAAGGAAAAATGGAGATCAAATTTTTAAATTTCACTTTTTTGGCAAATTTTCCATTTTAATCCAATTTTTTCTTTAACACATCGAGGGTTAACAGCCAAACAAAACTCAATATTTATTACCCAGATTCTGCGGTTTACAGAAACACCCCACATGTGGTCATAAACTGCTGTATGGGCACACGGCAGGGCGCAGAAGAAAAGGAACTCCACATGGTTTTTAGATGCCATGTCCCATTTGAAGCCCCCCTGATGCACCCTTACAGTAGAAACTCCCAAGAAGTGATCCCATTTTGGAAACTAGGGGATAAGGTGCCAGTTTTATTGGTACTATTTTTGGGTACATATGATTTTTTGATCATTCATTATAGCACTTTATGGGGCAAGGTGACCAAAAAAATTGGTTGTTTTAGCACAGTTTTTATTTATTTATTTTTACAGCAGTCACCTGAGGGGTTCGGTCAAGTAACATTGTTATAGAGCAGATTGTTACGGATGTGGCGATACCTAATATGTATACTTTTTCTTATTTATTTAAGTTTTACACAATAATAGCATTTTTGAAACAAAAAAAAATTATGTTTTAATGTGTCCATGTTCTAAGAGCTATAGTTTTTTTTTTTTTTTTGAGAGATTTTCTTATGTAGGGGCTCATTTTTTGCAGGATGAGGTGACTGTCTTATTGGTACCATTTTGTGGGACATACGCGTTTTTGATAACTTGATGTTGCACTTTTTGTGATGTAAGGTGACAAAAATGGCCTTTTTTTGCCATTATTTTATGGTGTTTATCGGACTGGGTCAATCATGTGATATATTTATAGAGCCGACCGTCACGGATGCGGCAATACCAAATATGTCTGGTTTATTTTTTCTATTTAAAAAAAAATAATTTTTTTATTCCTTTCATTTTTTTCTTTTTTTTTGCACTTTTCGTCCCCCATAAGGTCATACAAGACCTCTGGGGGACATTTACTTCACTTTTTTTTTTTTTTTTACTATTGATTACTCCTGTAACTGGGGCTGACATAACCCCAGTTACAGGAGAAATGCACCCCCCAGAGAGGCTGTACAGCGCAATACAGCCTCAGTGCAGGGCTGATCGAGGTCTCCGAAAGACCTCACACAGCTCCGGCACTCTCCGATCCCGGCAATCACATGACCGCCGGGCCGGAAAAGGAAGCGCATAGCTCGGTGAGCGCTGTGTATGCAGCGATCTAGAAAGCAGGGACACCTGGGCACTGTCCCTGCCTTCTCTCTGGGTTGCCCTCCTGTCACTGACAGCGGGCAACCCGATCAGCATGCAGCTGCGATCTCTGAATGGACGTTCAGGAACGTCCATTCAGAAATATAGAACCACCTCCCGGACGTTTTTAGTCTATGGGCGGACGGGAGGAGGTTAATAAAAGTTGTAAATCTGACAGGACGAGGGCGTAATCAAGCTTTGGTGCAGGACCCTATGACTGTGGAGGAGCACCATTCACCAGGTGATCAGTGAGGCTCACAGAGGGCACACCCCCAGCGATTAGAGACTTTGCCCCTATAGCCTGTGGGCAGGGGATAAACATTTTAGTGGGAAATAAAGGGGGTCTACTGTCCAGGACCGCTCTTCTAGGGGAGCAGCTGCCAAGTAACACTTCAAGGGGGTAACAAACCTTGAAATCCACGCGTAAGCGATGCGTTCCATCAGAAGATTTGATCTTCGTTGATGAACCATTCACCATAAAGTCCTAGAGGGAGGGAAACGGAAGAGGTTAGAAAGGACGAGACCCAACCCACACCACAAGGCCCTCATATCCCCTGCTAGTGAGGGGGGGGGGGGGGGACGACTCACCAGCTCCGGCCCAGACCTGGCTCGGAGGATCAGGGGCTGCTGCGGGGTTCTGCGGGGTTTACTCTGCTCCTCCGAGTCCTGGGGAAGCAAATCTGTGACATGAGAAGAAACAGATTTTTTTCCCCTAGAAATCACGTTGTTAATCTCTATGTGTGGGGGACAAACAAAGCAAATTAGCTGAAGACACTCGCTCGACCTCAAGAGGTTCTATCATAACTATCACAGCAGACAAGGCTGAACGGACCGAGCGGCTCCAGCGCCTCCTCCGCATGATAAAAGGCTGGAGGAAAGGGCTTTCCCTTTAAATAGATTGTGCAACTTCCTAATAAGACTCGGTAGCAGTCCCTCACCAGTGTTTAGATCTCTGCTTGCTGAGAATATTCTTATTCATAACTTGCCTGATCCTTCTCAGAGCCGAGGGTGCGTAGACCACCCACTGACACACTGTAACAAACTATCAGGGCAGCTGAGTGTAGGATAGTCTACATGGGGCACATAGCTTGTTACAATGTATCAGTGCAGGTAAAAGGCATGCTTTTTATTGGGGGTATCCCCATCTCGTAATGCGATTGCGTGCTGCAAGGAATGGAGGGGGGGGGGTTGACCCCTAGGACTTAGTAGAATGAAGGGGCCACAGCGCTAAGGTCCCTTCACCATTCTCCTCTGCAGGATCAGGGAACTGCAACCAAGCGCCATTAGGATTCTGGGGTGCTGCTGTGCCTACAAAAATATGAAGGGGGTCACAGCACTGCAGCCCCCTTCATTCTCAGGATCGGTGGGGGTCCCCGAGGTCAGACCTCCCCACTGATCATAATGACATCACTTTAGAAGAAAGACACACAGCGGATGATCAAGCCTGGAGAGGACTGTAGCAAAGCGTCAGCTGTGAGAAGTATTACGCTGGCATGTTACCATTCACTGACAGAGAGCAGAGATCTTGAAAACGGTGTGGAAATGAACCAAGAGAGTTGCCAGGAGGTGCTCAGTTCATTTTCGCCTCAGTTACTCAGGTACAGAACACCTCTAGCAGTAAAGACCGCGCGGATGTGCTCGCCCTTACCAGACTCCCGTCTCTGTTTGCGGCGGGGGGCGCTGGGGCTCGGATCGTAGTCTGAATCTTCAGAATCGGGGAAGAGGTCGTAGCAGGGGCGTTGTCTCACACAGCGGCGGCTAGATTTGCGCTGGGTCATCTGTCCGGTTTCCAATCGATCGGAGGGTTCGGTGTCTTCGTTTCGAAATGTATCGGGAAAAGATTCGTCTGATTCGGAGACGCTGTAGCGGGTGGGCGGGAGGTGCCTGATCACTTTCCGTCCTGCAAGGGGAGGGAGGGGGCGGCGGGGGAGTTAAAAAAAAATATATATAAAATTTTGGTATTTTAAAGCTATAATGACCCCTCTCACAATTTAAGTAAAGGACTGCAATTTCTGCTTGCTGTCACTGAATGGAAAAACAGTACTGCAATGTTATGGACGGCTGAGAGGCTGCTACAGTGTACCAGAAGAGGTGAATAGCTGTACATTTCCGCTCACCTTTGTGCGACTGTCTCTGCAGCCTGCGCGCTTCGATCACATCACATCTCTTGTTCCTATGGGGAGAGAGAGGGGAAACTGCTGAGAGGGAGAACGGCCGCCAAACCCCCGAAATTTCTCTATATAAAAGATCCCCGATACAATTCAAATGCCGTCACTGCGCGGTGTATGACGCCACCATTTATAAAACCTCTATTACGTTATTAAAGGGGTTGTTCAGGCACAAATACGGATGACCTATCAGATCAATCCGACCTCCGGCACTCTCGCCAATTAGCTATTGAAGGGGGGGGGGGGGGGGGGGTTGCAGCATTCATAGCGACCACTTTGGCCACATGCCCTTTCTGCAACTCAGTCCCAGCTGCAATACCTAGAACAGCCACTATACACCGCACGGCGCTGTGCTTGGTATACTATGAAGATGATGCAGCTGCCTGGGGAGTGTTAGGAGTCGGACCCCCACCAATTTGATATTGCTGACCTATCCTGGGGAGGCCGTCGATATTTAAGTGCCAGAGATGCCCTTTAATCCTGACGTCAAGCGGAACCCTCAGTAAACGGATGACACACTCACACACAACATTGCTTCTTGGTGTTGGGGCCTCCAAACTTGGTTTTGTCCAGGCAGTTGACGCAGGTCCCGCAGTCCTCCGTCACCAGACAACCTTTGCATTTTCCACACCTGGTCATGCGGAGCCGGGCCCTGGACGTGGGTCTTGGTCTACGCGGGGGTGGAGGCGGCGGCTGCCTCACTGGCCTCTGTTTCACCACGGTGACGGTCTCCGGCTCGGAGGCGGAGGAATGGTCTGGAAACCAGAGAGAGAGATGAGTACAGCTGCAGACGGGAGCCGCCGGTCCTTCTCAGGACCAAAATAACAAGTGCTCACCCTCAGGAGCGGCCGGGGGTTGGGAGGCCTCCCGCTCGCACAGCGGCAGGGCGCTCAGCCTGGGGATGTCCTCCGGGATCATGGCGCGGGGCTGGCCCAGGGCCACAGCAGGGTGTCTGCACACGTGTTTAATGCGGGGTCCTTGTACAGGAGAGTCCTGGCCCTGGTGAAGGAGGAAGAATTTTTTTTATAAAATAGTGAAATTCGGTTTGCAGCAACATCGGGGACTGGTCCCGATAACCAAAGATCACAAGGATCATTCATTACCTGAGCGGCGGCAGACTTGGTGCCATTTTCACCCTGAGAGGAATCTGCAGCCGCTGCCTAAAAATGGACAAGAACCAGAGAAGCAAGTTTATCACATCACTGACTGACTACTCTGGATGCTGCCTGCTCCTGAAATACTCTGTGCTGCTAGAAAATTCTTCTATGTAATCGCCTAGATCAGCACACTTCTACGCTGAAATACTCTGTGCTGCTGGAGTCTCATACTTCTCAGTCTGACATCAAAGTCAATGCACTCCTCTCCAGAAATACTCTGTGCTGCTGGAAAATTCCTCTATGTCACTGCTTAGATCAGCATACTTCTATGCTGAAATACTCTGTGCTGTGCCCACAGGATCAACACACTAACCTCCTGATACACTCTGCGCTGCCGGACAAGATTTTCCTCCTGCTCAATACGTGGCCTTTCACAAGATCAGCACACTCCTCCTCTTCTGAAATAATCTGTGCTGCTGGAAACCCAGCCTCTTTCGCTAGGTTTCCTCCCACAAGGTTCAACCCAGTCCTCCAGAAATACTCTGTGCTGCTCTTCCCCTCCCACGAGATCAGCACACTCCTCTTCTAAAATACTCTGTGTTGCTGGAGACCACGCTCCTTACAGTATGAGGCCTCTAACAAGATCAGCATGGTTCTCTCCTGAAATACTCTGTGCTGCTTTCCCCCACAGCTCCTTTCACTGTTTCACACCGCAGTGTCAGCAAACTATTTTCCTAAAATACTCTGCGCTGCTCGTTCCCACAAGATCAGCACACTCCTCCCCTGACATACTCTGTGCTGCCAAGAACCCAGCACCAACTATGTGACTTCCCACAAAATCACCAGATCCCTCTCCTGAAACTCTCTGTGCTGCACCTTCCACTGCAATTCCCTACCAGACGACGGTTGTAACCCTCACCAGGTCCACGGTCTTCTGCTTGTCTATCTTGAAGAGCTGTATTTTGGCCTTTTCCAGGAGGCTGATGACCTTCTTGTCAGTACCGGAGAGAGTAATTTCATTTGGCGGGAACGAGGTGCCCTCTTCCTGGGACAGTGACCCCACACAAGAGGTACCATGGGATTTCACAACCATTTTGCACACGGCTCGGGCAGCGCTTTGGGCGCACAGAGTCATGGCTCCGATCTCCAGGGGTTTGTTGGAAGAGTCAAGCAGCTCGTTCTGCTGCAGGTTGCCAGTCGGCTTCTCGGATCTCAAGCTTGAGAGCAGCTCTGCTGGCTCAGAACGCACTTCACTGCTCTTGAGGTTCGATGCCGTCACCTCCGAAGAGTTGCAAGGGACTTCCATGTTTCCAGAAAGAGTGTCCACAAACAGAGGTAAAGCCAAGTGGTTCGCCCTTCTTCCCGAAGGCTGCAAATCACCAGGTTTAGCCGTGGCGGAAACCAGCACTTCTGGTGAAGAGGCGACAACGGCGGAACAGTGATCTGTTAGATGCGTCTTGGCCTCCTTGTCATGGAGTGAAACAGACTGGTAAATCTTCAAGTGCGCTTCACTGGGCGTGAATTGAGGAGCACGGAGGAGAGGAGAACGTTTGGTAGACTCCAGTTTGGGAGGAACATTGGATGGAAGAGGGGAAGAAGGAGTAGAAGCTGGAGGGCTGGGTTTTAAGGGGTCATCCGGTGAGGTCGGAGACTGCAGACGAAAGACAGGCTGACTGGAACTTGGCGCCTCCTGGACCTCCAAAACGTTTGATGATCTCCAACAAAACGTCGGTGCCCGGAGGATGTTTTTGCGAACAGTTTCAGAAGGGGCGGACTGTGGAGCAGTGGAAGGAGGAGATGTAGCTGTCTGGGTGGAGTCCGTATGGGGAGATGTTGGAGGTAGCAAGTTGAGGTGGTCCTCGTCATTAAAAAGACTAAAACGAGGGTCAGAAGGAGGAAGAGCATCGGAGAGCACCTGTTTCTCCAACTCTGCCATGGTGAGGGTGGGCTTGGAAAGAACCTTCTTTGCCTGGTTCTCGGTGGCCTGTGACTCCGAATCGTCCATGAATCTACGAGGCATTTTGATGACGCGGGAAGGTCTTGCACTGACTGAAGGCTTGAGGAAGACTTCGCTGTCGATGCCTGAAGTCTCTGCTTTGGAAGACTGAGCTTGTGGTTTAGGCTCAGTCTTGCTCTCCACTTCCACCAACTTAACTATCAGCCTCCGGGCGGATGTGTGCTGCGACCTCCTTGAACTCCTCGACTTCGCTTTCATAATTTTTATCTTTATTTGCGGAAGTGGAATTTCTGACAAGGCAGGAGACACGTCTCGTAAACCGATTTGTTCCTTTACTGGTGCTGAACTCTGCGTCATCTCCATCTCCGGAGGTTCTGGAGGAGCTTCTGCAGTCTCCACCTGAGAATCGGAATCGCTACTTTTGTCAAAACATTTCTCCTCCAATTCAACCATCTCTTGATTGTTCGCTTCATCGTTTTCTTGGGGGACCGAACTTTGGGAACCATCTTGGCTGTCGTTCATGGTTTGATCAGTGGTTTCATCCTTTATGGGCATTGTTACTTCTACGGCTGGTTTACAGTCAGTCACTGGAAGATCGGGGTCAATCAGTAGTATCTTGTCTTTTTCATCCTCCTTGACGTCGTTTTCAAGTGTTGCTGTTTCTGCCACTTCTCCTTCTGGTTGACTCTCTTGCCTACATCCCCCTCTTAGCTTCCACTTGACTTTAGGAATGTATCGGTCCCTTAGTCCCCTTCGTTTCTTCTGCTCTTTGGCCACCACTACACAATCAGAGCTCTGCTCCTCAATCTCTCCTTCCCTGGAGCTACAACTTATCAGATTTTTTGGTTCATCCAAGCTGACGACAACAGGTTCGGAGGTCCCACTGAGATTCGTCTCGGTAGTTGTGTCCATGGAATCATCTCCTGAAGACACTGGCTTCCTCGTATCACCAGCATTGGTACTGACAGGGTCCGAAGAAAAATCTTTAAGAGGTTCATAGATACTACTCTCCTCAGCAGGTGCGTCTTGGAGGGAGTCCTTTTCATCCTGTTGAGTTTCCAAGGAGCTTGCTTTGCATCGACTAGTCCGAGAGCGGCGTCTAGGACCAGCCGGTCTTCTGTTCCTCTGCTGGCGTCTGTTACGGGCAGGAGGATCAGGGGCGCTATTCAGCTGTTTGGGGGGAGTGGCATGATCGGGAGGGGAAAGGCGGGGAGATAAAGCAGTGCTGTGATTGGTTGAGGATTTTGGCGTTTCCTTTGAAGAATACAGTAACGTAGAAGAATGCAAACTATACAAGGAAGGATCCAGTTGAGTCAGATGCACCCGGACAATCTTCTCAGGGGTGAAACTCTGTTTTATATTGGACAGTACCAGGCTCGTCGGCTGCTTAACCGGAGTGGCGGGGCACTCGCGCTTCAAGGGCGCAGCGGGGCTCTCTTGCTTAGCGCTAGGACTTCTTGGCGTGGAGCAAGACACTGCAGATGGGGGAGGAGAGCTTGGCGGGGCTTTAGATTTGTGACCTGTGAAAGGAGGGAAAAGTATAAAATCAAAAAGGGAAGAAAATCATAACAATATGCTGCATTAATAGAAGAATTAAAGGGCCAGTACCCCTTTATAAAAGTGCTGAAGCGTAATAAGGCTACTTTCACACTAGCGTTCGGGGCTCCGCTTGTGAGCTCCGTTTGAAGGCTCTCACAAGCGGCCCCGAACGGATCCGTCCAGCCCCAATGCATTCTGAGTGGATGCGGATCCGCTCAGAATGCATCAGTATGGCACCGTTTGGCCTCCGCTCAGCAGGCGGACACCTGAACGCAGCTTGCAGCGTTTTCGTGTCCGCCTGGCCGTGCGGAGGCAAACTGATCCGTCCAGACTTACAATGCAAGTCAATGGGGACGGATCCGTTTGACGTTGACACAATAAGGTGCAATTTCAAACGGATCCGTCCCCCATTGACTTTCAATGTAAAGTCAGGAGTCCCTATTAATATACCATCAGATCGGAGTTTTCTCCAATCCGCTGGTATATTTTAACTTGAAGCGTCCCCATCACCATGGGAACGCCTCTATGTTAGAATATACCATCGGATTTGAGTTACATCGTGAAACTCAGATCCGACAGTATATTCTAACACAGAGGCGTTCCCATGGTGATGGGGACGCTTCAAGTTAGAATATACTGATAACTGTGTACATGACTGCCCCTGCAGACCCCCCCCCCCTCCTCCTGTATTTAACTTATTGGTGACCAGTGCGGCCCCCCTCCCTCTATATTCATTGGTGGCCAGTGCGGCCCCCCCCCCCCCCCTCCCTCGTATTAATTGTAACCAGTGCGGCCCCCCTCCCTCTATATTCATTAGTGGCCAGTGCGGATTCCCAGTATTAAATATGACCAGTGCGGCCCCCCTCCCTCTATATTCATTGGTGGCCAGTGTGGATTCCCAGTATTGTGACCAGTGCGGCGTCTACTCTTCCCCCCGATCGGAGTCCCAGTTTAATCGCTGGGGCTCTGATCGGTTACCATGGCAGCCAAGACGCTATTGCAGTCTTGGCTGCCATGGTTACTTAGCAATAAATAGAAGCATTATACTTACCTGCGATGTCTGTGACCGGCCGGGAGCCCCTCCTACTGGTAAGTGACAGGTCTGTGCTATAGGCAATGCGCCGCACAGACCTTTCACTTACCAGTAGGAGGAGCTCCCGGCCGGTCACAGACATCGCAGATCGCAGGTAAGTATAATGCTTCTATTTATTGCTAAGTAACCATGGCAACCAAGACTGCAATAGCGTCTTGGCTGCCATGGTAACCGATCAGAGCCCCAGCTATTAAACTGGGACTCCGATCGGAACTCCCCGCTGCCACCAATGATGGGGGGGGGGGGGGGGGAGGCCGCACTGGTCACAATACTGGGAATCCGCACTGGCCACCAATGAATAGAGGGAAGGGGGCCGCACTGGTCATATTTAATACTGGGAATACGCACTGGCCACCAATGAATATAGAGGGAGGGGGGCCACACTGGTCACATTTAATACTGGGGAGGGAGGGGGGGCCCGCACTGGCCACCAATGAATATAGAGGGAGGGGGCCGCACTGGTCACATTTAATACTGGGGAGGGTGCTGCGGATCACAGCCCCCTGTAAGAGATCGGGTGCTGCCAGGCAGCAGTCATGTACACCGTGCTTTTAGTATATTCTAACTTGAAGCGTCCCCATCACCATGGGAACGCTTCTGTGTTTAGAATATACTGTCGGATCTGAGTTTTCCAAAGTGAAAAATCTGATCTGAAATAAACAGTTATGCAGACGGATCCGTTCTGAACGGATGAAAGTGTTTGCATTATAGCAGCGGATCCGTCTGTGCAGACTCCAGACGGATCCGCTCCTAACGCAGGTGTGAAAGTAGCCTAAGAAGAGTGGCTGATATCAGTCACACACAGATGGAAATGTCTCTGCACCAAGACACGTGACACGGTGATCAGGGGGGCAGGGAGGTCTCTACATCAGCAATGCCACTGAAGAACATTGCAGTCAGCGCGTCCCCCCGGGGTCTGATGGCTGATAACAGGGGGCAATAGACTGTATTCACCTGCCCTATAGTCCGACCCCCCAGCCTGGGATGGCTGATAACAGGGGGAAACATAATGGATTCCACAAATAAAAAGAACCATAAAATGTTGGGTCCCTTTAAATATCTCTTCACTACCATAAGATAAAGACAGGAGACTCCCTCTGGCCTGACCTTGGGGCCCATTAGAAGCAGAGAATGGTAGACTGCTGGAGGCACTGGATACAATGTATCGCTCCAGCTTCCAATCTGTGGTCACATGACTCACCAGGGACAGGAGGTCGGGAAGGGGGTCACAGGGGTGGGGGGGTTTATGCCTCATGCACACGACCGTGGGTCTGTGTCCGATCCACATTTCTACTGATGGGATGATGGGAGTGATAACATTGCGGGATGCACGCGGTCAGTATCTGTATTTCGTGGATCCGCGGCTTGTGGAGCGAGAAACGGGCACAGTCGTGTGCAGGAGGCCTGGCGGTGGGCCGGTCATATATCGCTATAAATTTTGCACAGGGGGGGGGGGGGGCCTTCACCTTTTTTCAATCTCAGAGCCAGGCGCCGAGGACTCCGGACGAGCTCATCATCACTGAACCCCTCAAATTCTTCCTGCAAAAGACAAAACGAGGCATTGGTTACGGCTGCGGCATTGTACACAGAGCCCCGCCCCCACCGCGGAAACTCCGCTGAATTGCTGCCATTACATCACCTAAAGGAGGCACCCACTGACCACGACTGACATTTACATTATAACTCTGTCTCCCGCCTAAAACATAAACTGTCAGTCTTCACTACAGTTCTGGTATTCTATTCAGAGAAACGGACGACTATGACGAGTCACCGGCACATCTGTCGGGGGGGGGGGGGGGGGGGGGCTCCTGAAGAGATATGCAGCGTCAGACATGGAGTATATCATCAGGTCTACAGCGCCACACCTGGGAGAGAGAGACTGCGCTGCAATACCAGGCACGGCCATGCGCAAGAGAGAGGCGCTGCTTCTGGAAACCAAAGCAGATCCCCGTTTATAATCCCGGAAAGACCCTCCTCGTGTAAGAAAAACGTCTGCGACTTTCTAACAAACCTTGCGTTTTAGCTCCAAACTATCTGCAGGATCTCTGCTTGCAGTCACTGAATGGGAACATTCCCTTGATGACTTTAGCATTTCTACAGATCCAGTACTTCCCACAGCTGAGGTTGTGGTGACCCTGTATCCAATCTCTCCCTGACCGTTTGTAACAATGTATCAGTGCAGGTAAAACACATCAGGCTGGAATCCACACGGAATGCAACTGTAGCAAACCCTCAGCAGTGCAGAGCATTAGGTCCTCTGAATATAAACATGCACAGGTCACTCACTTTTTCCCAGAAAAAAAAAAAAACAACTCCTAGGCTAGTATCACATTTGCCGCACAGACGGAGGACCCCGGATGGAATATATATATATATATATATCAGTTAGTTATAGTATACGATCTACAGATGGCCGTCCCTTCAACCATTCAGTGCAGCGCAGGTTTAACCCTTAACGAGCTCCCACCACTGTGGACGAGAGTGACCGTGATAACATGATCGGGGACTTGGGGGGGACCCATTTGTCGTCAGCCCCGGGAACCCAAAACAGGCCTCTCTTCATACTTAAAGGGATTGGCCGAGCATGGAGTGGCGGTCAAACATGCGCACTACCACTCCCATCATCTCTACAGGACTGGTGAAAATGGCCGAGTGCAGCAGACACATCTCAGTCAGTCCCATAAAGATGAATGGAGCGCCCACATTCAGCCGCCACTGCGTTCAGAAAGGGTATACAGGACCCCCATGCTTGTGATTGGTGGGGAACCCCCACCGATTGGACTACTATCCCCTATCCTGTGGCTAGGGGAACTCTTAGAACAACCCCTTTAAGTTGGCCTTCCTCTTGAGATGGCCGTCGGCTACTGTACCTTCTACATCCCAATACACATGCATGCTGAAACCAGCTGAGCAATGGGGAGAGAGGAATAAACTGCTGCCGATGCAGGACACTGGTCTGACGTTCCACCGCTCACTGGTCGGCCTCCTGTGCAATCGCATTTTGTGCAAAATTTTAATGCAATATTACACAAATTGTTGCACTTTTATTTACTTCCCTGCCCCATCCAGTGGTCTTCTGGTTCCGGTCAGTCTACTTCCACATGGAAGGAATGAGGTGAGCAGCTGCAGGCACTGACGTGGCCCTCAGTGGCACGTCACCTCTGAGGCCAGTCATTGGCTGCAAACCACCCACGTGACCCAATCCGTGCTGAAGGCGAGAGACGGGGACTGGAAAAGCAGTGAAGAGACCTCGGGAGCAGGCCTGTCCTCAGGATAGGTCATCAATATCAGATCAGTGGGGGTCCGACTCCTAGGATGCCCACCGATCAGCTGTACGGAGAGGCTGCGGCGCCCTGTGATGTCACACGGCCTAGGATCAGGAGGTGGGCAATCTGCGGCACTCCAGCTGTTGTGAAACTACAACTCCCAGCATGACCCATTTATTTCTATGAGAGTTCCGAGATGAGCAGAGCAAGTATCCATGCTGAGAGTTGTAGTTTTGCAACAGCTGAAGCGCTGCAAGTTGCCCAACCCTGGCCTAGGTGCAGCTTAGTGAATAGGGCTGAGCTGCAATACCATGCACAGCCACTAACCATTAGACGGCGGTGTACTTGGTAATCTCACCAGAGTGCTACGGCCTCCTCAAACAGCTGATCGGAGCGGGGCCAGGAATCAGACCCCCCCCCCCCCCCCCCGACCTGTCCTGAGGATAGGTCATCAATATGCAAATCCTAGAGAATCCCTTTAAGCCATAGCTCTTTCCCGCCAAGTCCCCCCCATGGAGTTAGGCGCAGTGGATTATTGGAGGCTCCTGCATTATAAAGATGTCTAACGAGATGTCACATTTTGTACCGAAAACGTGCCCGATTCTGGAGCAGCCACAGGAGGACGTGGGCCTGAGGGGAGCTGATGGGGGATAAAACTAGACAAAAATGTAATTAAAAAAGCTGCAAAAATAAAAAAATTATTACAGAACGCAATTTTTGTCCACATTAAAAAAAGAGCAAGAAAAAAATTACACTAATAAAAAGGTATCTGCATAAAATGTGGGGGATTTGACGAAAATTTATAGAAAAAATGATTTATGTGCGCCCCAAAAGATAGGCAAAAAAACTTCTCCCACATAAAACAAGGAACATAGAGCCGTGTCAATGGGGAGGGACAAAGCTGCAGTACCCAAAATGGACAGAGGGGCGCGCAGCGCTCGCCTTCTGCTGATTGGCGGGGTACTACTCCATCTGCTAGCCATGGCTTATCCTAAGGATTATTTCTATATATTTTTATCCTGGAAAACCCCTTTAAGCCCCAAACAACTCGAGCTCTGTTCATCCTGAGACACCTGGTTCATAAACATAATGCCAGAACTACAGTATAGACTGACACAGTATGAATGAAACAAGGTGGGGGACATCCAGGACCTGGAGATAATACGAGAAGATGTCATCTGATATTTCCAGGTTCTCTGCCGCTAATGACGGCGACTACAGAAAACTTCTGTTACCACAGCGACGTCATCTAATATACAGCACGACACCGGGGCCACAAGCCTAAAAAAAACTCCCTAATACTGCAATCCACCGCAACATAAACCGCGAGCCACACAACAGCAAAAAGGCTCAAAAGACTCAGAGTCACATCATCATCTAGAGAGGAGAAGAGCGACCACAGACACAGCAGAACCCAGACCGGACATCAGTCTACATATACTCATCCCGACTTACTCCAGAGCTGCACTCACTGTTCTGCTGGTGCAGTCACTGTGTACATGCATTACTTATCCTGTACTGATCCTGAGTTACATCCTGTATTATACTCCAGAGCTGCACTCACTATTCTGCTGGTGCAGTCACTGTGTACATACATTACATTACTTATCCTGTACAGATCCTGAGTTACATCCTGTATTATACTCCAGAGCTGCACTCACTGTTCTGCTGGTGCAGTCACTGTGTACATACATTACATTACTTATCCTGTACTGATCCTGAGTTACATCCTGTATTATACTCCAGAGCTGCACTCACTATTCTGCTGGTGCAGTCACTGTGTACATACATTACATTACTTATCCTGTACTGATCCTGAGTTACATCCTGTATTATACTCCAGAGCTGCACTCACTATTCTGCTGGGGCAGTCACTGTGTACATACATTATATTACTTATCCTGTACTGATCCTGAGTTACATCCTGTATTATACTCCAGAGCTGCACTCACTATTCTGCTGGTGCAGTCACTGTGAACAGACATTACATTACTTATCCTGTACTGATCCTGAGTTACATCCTGTATTATACTCCAGAGCTGCACTCACTATTCTGCTGGTGCAGTCACTGTGTACATACATTACATTACTTATCCTGTACTGATCCTGAGTTACATCCTGTATTATACTCCATAGCTGCACTCACTATTCTGCTGGTGAAGTCACTGTGTACATACATTACATTACTTATCCTGTACTGATCCTGAGTTACATCCTGTATTATACTCCAGAGCTGCACTCACTATTCTGCTGGTGAAGTCACTGTGTACATACATTACTTATCCTGAGTTACATCCTGTATTATACTCCAGAGCTGCACTCACTATTCTGCTGGTGAAGTCACTGTGTACATACATTACATTACTTATCCTGTACTGATCCTGAGTTACATCCTGTATTATACTCCAGAGCTGCACTCACTATTCTGCTGGTGAAGTCACTGTGTACATACATTACTTATCCTGAGTTACATCCTGTATTATACTCCAGAGCTGCACTCACTATTCTGCTGGCGGAGTTACTGAAAACAAGCTTGTTGCCTGCAGAATAGTGAATGCAGCTCTGGATGTAGCCCAGGATTAGTAATGTATGTACACAGTGGTATTGGTATGGATTGCACTGATCAGACCTAGTTATATCTATAATTACAAATCACTGACACTAGCATTATATTCGTCAGAAGGCATAAATCCCAATAACACAGACTAAATTGTTCCCTGTGGGAAGGTCAGAGGTGACGATCTCATCATCGTTCTGCAGATTACACTTCTTCTGCCTCTGCCTTTTCCAGAACGAACAACTGTGATTTGTACCTGAACTACAAGTACTACAACCCTCACCCGGTCAGAGGAAGACCTGCTGTCTCCTCCTGTAATAACCAGCAACCAATATCACAACCCCGGTCAGAATCATAATGTCTATGGACATCGTCACAGAGGGAATTGCAAGCTCTTGGGCAAAGTTATGCAACGTGAGGGATGATTTAAAGGGACAGCCACGCAGTACAATCCAGGGGGGGGGGGGGGCGCTCTGGGATATA
This sequence comes from Bufo bufo, assembly GCF_905171765.1. Lineage (NCBI taxonomy): Eukaryota > Metazoa > Chordata > Amphibia > Anura > Bufonidae > Bufo > Bufo bufo. The sequence continues at coordinate 41,617,755 of NC_053389.1, forward strand.
AAGGAGTGATTATATGGGGGGTATAAAGGAGTGATCATATGGGGGGCTGGGATATAAAGGAGTGATCATATGGGGGGGGCTGCGATATAAAGGAGTGATCATATGGGGGGGTATAAAGGAGTGATCATATGGGGGGGCTGTGATATAAAGGAGTGATCATATGGGGGGGTATAAAGGAGTGATCATATGGGGGGGTATAAAGGAGTGATCATATGGGGGGGGCTGCGATATAAAGGAGTGATCATATGGGGGGGCTGCGATATAAAGGAGTGATCATATGGGGGGGGGGGGGTCACTGCATCCCCTGTCACTCATACCATTGATGACCATCACAGATGTGGCTGATAACAGGGAGCAATAGCCTGCCAGCAGCAGTGACTGAGGGGTGGTGTCCCTTTAAATAACCCATATGATGCCCATCGGGCCCCATCCCTGGCTCTGCAGGGGCCCCTGTCAGGAGCGGACTGCCCGATAGAACGCTGGTGACACCAGATACAATGTATCATCGCTGCCGCCTCCACTCTGCGGTCACATGACCCAGCTCCGGGGCTTTGCCTGTGACAGCCGAGTGGCCCCTGGCAGCTCTGTAGCCCGGCTCTAGCCCTCCGCCCACCTCGGCGCTGTCACTCTCCCGGCCACAGGCCCCCGCCAGGCGCTTCATGTTCAGGTGGAGTTCGAGGATCCGGAGATGAACGGGGTCTACGGTCTCCGCTGCTCTCCCAGCGATGTAAAACGGGACCCGAACCCTGTCCGCCCGGTTCCCGCTTCTCCCCACCCACGGCCGGCCCGGAAAGCGGCCCCGAACCGAGCCCGAGGCTCCGGGACCAGCCGAGGCCGCAGCCGCCATCTTGATCCGCACTGGGAACTACAATAATACAGCGGAGCGCGCCGGCGCCAAAGTCTCTGCCGCCTCTAGGCTCGGGGAACCCTGGGACATGTAGTCCTTACGAATAGGAATTGAGTAGAGCTCAGTGGGATGGAAGACTGCTGTTCCCGGCAAGCACCGCGCGCGACGTCTCGGCGTACGGCACTGAAGAAGCGCAGGGGGAGGCGGGAAATGTAGTCATGGCCGAACGGCTCGGTTTATAAGAAGAAAGAAGCCTCTGGCCGCAATAGGCGCTCTCCGCCGAGACTCTGCAGTGAGCGGAGGCAACGAAGGGCGGCATACGGCGAAGTAAAAGGGAGCTTCTAAAGAAGCCTTCTCCGTAATGGCCGAACTGCTGCATGTACAGGTGAAACGCGAGGCATGCCGGGCATTGTAGTTTTTACTGTTACATTAATCATTGTGGTCTATGGCGGGGTGGACTACAAGAGCCAGACGCAGAAGAAATGGGAGCCGCTGTGCATTATGGGGATTGAGTCTAATATAGTTTCGACTTCCGTTTACATGAATGGAAAATGTGGCCCGCTGGAACTACAGCTCCCGGCAGGCTGTGCGGCTCCGTGTCTTCCGTTACTTGTGACATGCGGTTATTAGCGCTGAAATTTCCCGCTAAACGAAGTGTGAACCCAGCCATAGACCTGGAAAATGTCACAAATTATAGACTGTTTATGTAATTATTGCAGGGCCCTTTATAATGGCAGTCCGTGCTATTGTGTAGAGAGCATATAGCCAATAAAGTTATTCAGATATTTTGTGTCCTTGGTTCATTCTCATGATTCTAGTCATGGAGTCACAGAAATGCAAAAGACTCAGTGGCTGTAGTGTTCATGTCATACGTCCGCTGTAAAAATAAAGTTTCCTGGCGGAGCTTGATCGCGCTGCAGAATGGCCGCATGTGTTTGAGCTCCTGAAAAGATCTGGCCAACTATAATGGCACTTTCACACTAGTATTTTTCTTTTCCGGCGCTGAGTTCCGTCCTAGGGGCTCAATACCGGAAAAGAACTGATCAGTTTTATCCCCATGCATTCTGAATGGAGAGCAATCCGTTCAGGATGCATCAGGATGTCTTCAGTTCAGTCTTTTTGACTGATCAGGACGGAGATAATACCGCAGCATGCTACGGTTTTATCTCTGGCCAAAAAAACTGAAGACTTGCCTGATAGGAATGTATTAGTGCCGCATTCAGAATGCCGGATCCGTTTTCCCGGATGACACCAGAAAGACGGATCCGGCATTTTAATGCATTTTTCTGACTGATCAGGCATTTTTAAGACTGATCAGGATCCTGATCAGTCTTACAAATGCCATCGGTTGGCATACGTTTTGCCGGCGATGGAACTGCTTGCCGGATCACTCTGTCGCAAGTGTGAAAGTAGCCTAACCCTTATTTCAGCTCTCCCTCCTGCTAAAAATGGGGAAAAGCAACAGTAAAAAGTCCAGAGATAATGGGGACTACACCCCAGTTCGGACTAGGCAGCCAGACCTAGAGAAATTCCTCAAAAAGAAGATCGCGTTGCCGCCTGAAGACGCTGCCAAGATGGCGCCGGAGAGAACACACCACACAGAAGCAGATGACCTCTCCGAGACAGGTAGCGTGTCCGGCGCCTCGGAGGGCAGATTCACCCATAAAGACCCTCCGGTGTCTAAAGCGATTCTCAGGGATGTTCTCGAGTCCGCGCTCTCACCCCTGAAAAGGGACCTGTCCGAGATATAAGACGACCTACGGCATTTGGGGCACAGAGTTGTGGCACTTGAAAGCACTCAGGAAGCCATCCTCCAATTTGGCGAGGAGACGAAGACGGTGCTCCAGACTCACAAAGACCTGAAAATCGCAGGCGGAATATACGGCTGCGGGGCCTACCTGAGTCAGTGGCTCCAGAAGCATTACCAGCTGCCGCAAGAGAGATCTTTAGTCCTCTGTTGGGGCCAGATAGAGCCGCCTCAATTGTGGCTGAAAGAATCCCCAGAGCCCTCCGCCCGAAACCCAAGCATAATGAGCCGCCGAGAGATGTCATCTGAGGCCTACTCAGCTTTGTGGACACTGCGGCCCTTCTAAAAAGTAGCAGGGAGGCCTCCCCAACTCAAGTAGGGTAGTTTCAATACCAAATTTTTAATTATTTTTCGATACCATAAAAAAAAAAAGCAGCGTGCATTCCGTATTTTATGGAACGTCCGTCCCATAATAGAACAGTCCTATCCTATTTTTTTTTGGGGGGGGGGGGGACAAGGTGACTAACAAAAAAAAATGGCGAATTGCACGGTTTTTATAAAAAAAAATTATTTAACAGTGTTCACCGCATAAGAGAGATTTTTTAAATTTTTTGGACGTGGCGATATGTGATATTTTATTTATTTATTGTTTATATATTTTATATGTAAAATTGGGAAAGAGGGTGATTTATACTATTTTGGTGTATTTTTTTAACTTTTTTTTTTTTACAGTTTATTTAATAACTATTTCCCCCCCCCTTAGGGGCTAGAATCTGGGATCTTTTAATCCCTTGTCCTATTCACCCTAGTAGATCTCTATTAGGGTGAATAGGATCTCGCACTCTCCCTGCTGCCCTGTGCATAGTACACACAGCAGCAGGGAGCTGACCATGGCAGCCAGGGCTTCAGGAGCGTCCTGGCTGCCATGGTAACAGATCGGAGCCCCGCGATTACACTGCTGGGGCTCCGATCACCACTGCCACCAGTGAGGGGACTCTGTGGCCACTGCCACCAACAATTTTAATACTGGGGAGGGGGAGCACTGCGGCACCAATGATAATTAACGTTTGATATACAAATACAGCCGGCGGCAGAAACACATTGCCGGCACCTGACCTTTGACAGGGTGCTGCGATCAGCGGCAGTTAACCCCTCGGGTACGGCACCTGAGGGGTTAATTGCCACGGATCGCAGCACCCTGTCAGAGGCAGGGTGTCGGCAATGTGTTTCTGCCGCTTGTATTTGTAATGTATTAAACGTTAGTTATCATTGGTGGCGCAGTGGCCACAGCCCCTCCCCTCCTCCGCCCCTCTGCGCTCTCATTGGCAGCAGCAGCAGCACAGGGGGAGGGAGAGACTGCTTCCTTCTCCCCGTGCTGCTGAGGGGACATGGCCGCGCTGAGAGCAGCACGCTCCATGTTCTCTGATACTGGGCTGTGCAGTACCACAGCCTAGTATCGATAAAAGGCAAATCCCGTTATCGAGCCCTTGGTTCCAGAATTAAAAAGAAACGTTCAGCTGCGTTAGATTCCCTACTGTCCTGCATCTCTAAGCGCATCGATACCGGGACAAAAGTATCGACTGGGTATCGAAAGTTCGATACCCGAAACAACCCTAAACTCAAGTATGAGGATTCTGATATATTGATGTTCCAAGACTTAGCGGCCTCTACACTAGCAAATCGCAGGCTACTGCGACCTCTCCTAGAGGCACTGAAGACGTCTGCCGCCCCCTTCCGCTGGCTGTATCCGTTTGGCCTAGCCATCTTAAAGAATGGTAAACAGATCACCATCAGGTCTCCTTCAGGACTTCCATGCAGCTTGGGATCCACTAGGTATTTATCCCATAGATCTTCCGTCCTGGATGCCCGCGGACCAGGGAGGTCCACTTCCTTTGCCTCCCCAACGAGAAGCATGGCACCTAGTCTCCCCAGGAGATGCAGAGAGAGCCAGTCTCAGGAATCTGTCCAAAGCCAAGACCTGAGTTGGAGAGATGCCATATCGGAGATTAACCATCATGCACTCCCACTCACCTTTCAGAACGATGTTGCAACCGGGACTACACACGCAGTGAGTGCCACCTTGGCCTAGGCCGAGACACTTCTTCACGCCTGCCTTGGCCCTAAAGGCCGTGAGGACTTAACCCTGTTGTCCTCTTAACGCTTTCTTTTAAGTTCCTGCCAGAAGGACCATCATTTTTGTTCACTGTACTCTTTGTTCTTTACTCTTGATGTTTTAATAATGTTATACCAGGTATATGCTATACTGGGGTTGTGGTCAGTCTGAGATCCCGTTTTGGTTCCTTCTTCCCCCGTGATGGCTCTTTTTTGGCCCTCAGGAGCTTTACAAGTCCCTCCACCTGTGAAGACATCTTACTTGATCGATGCTGCAGGTGTAATTTCGCCTAAGGCTACTTTCACACTTGCGTTCAGAGCGGGTCCGTCTGGTATCTGCACAGACGGATCCGCACCTATAATGCAAACGCTTAGATCCGTTCAGAACGGATCCGTTTGCATTACCATGAACAAAAAAAAATAAAAAAAATTTTTTATTTTTTTTTGTTCATGGTAATGCAAACGGATCCGTTTTTAATTTACATTGAAAGTCAATGGGGGACGGATCCGTTTGAAGATTGAGCCATACTGTGTCAACTTCAAACGGATCCGTCCCCATTGACTTACATTGTAAGTCTGGACGGATCCGTTTGGCTCCGCACGGCCAGGCGGACACCCGAACGCTGCAAGCTGCGTTCAGGGGTCCGCCTGCGGAGCGGAGGACAAACGGAGCCAGACTGATGCATTCTGAGCGGATCCGCATCCATTCAGAATGCATTAGGGCTGGACGGATCCGTTTGGGGCCGCTTGTGAGAGCCTTCAAACGGAGCTCACAAGCGGACACCCAAACGCTAGTGTGAAAGTAGCCTTACAGGTGCTTGTTAGAGTATTCCCCTCCCCAAGCTATCCAACTTGTAGTCATTTACCATGCATTTTATTCTCATATTCAAATGTCCTACTCCTCCTTTCCTCTCCTCATCCGTGTTGGGCATATACGTTTTAATTATCATTACCTTTGCATTCCAACATGGCATCTGTTGTAGTTGCATCACTGAACGCTAGAGGTCTGAACAAGCCATGCAAGCGCTCACAAGTCATCTCACTTCTGCGCAAAGACAAATCTGCAATCGTGTTCATCCAGGAATCACATTTCAAGACAGACAAGGTACCACACCTCCCTTCCAAACAATATTCCCACTGGTTCCATAGCACATATCCCTCTGCCAGCAGAGGCATTAGCATTGCTATCCATAAACAAATTCCCTTTAAACACACCGCTGTTATAGCTGATCTCGAAGGTCGATACCTTTTTGTTAGGGGTACAATTGCAGGTACCCAAGTCACGCTTGCAAACTTATATGCCCCCAATAACCGCGGAGCGCAGTGGCTCATTCAGACACTCAGAATGCTCTCCTCTATTAAGGAAGGAATTATTATACTGGGCGACACTTTAACCTCCCTTTGGAACCCGCACTAGACTCCTCTACTAAACGTTCTCGCACCACTTATAAACTACTGGGCAGAATCCAGAGGGTTCTAAAAGACCTACAAGTAACGGACGTATGGAGGACTTTGAATCCTTCCACACTAGATTACACCTTCTTCTCATATAGTAGCACCACTTACCACAGACTAGACTACCTTTTCTTATCACCCCCCCACCTAAATGCTGTAGAATCAGCAAAGATAGGGAACATCACGCTGTCCGACCATGCCCCAATCTTCCTTACCGTAACCTTGGGTAACCTCCCCCAGAGGGAATGGAACTGGCGTCTCAATGAGACACTAATTGCGGATCCGTCTCACATTGATCGTATCAGAGCCTCTCTACTAGAATACTTCAAGCTCAACACCACCCCTCAAATATCCCCCCCCCCCCCCTATTTTGTGGGAAGCCCACAAATCGGTGATTCGAGGGGAATTCATAGCCCTTGGTTCCAGAATTAAAAAGAAACGTTCAGCGGTGTTAAATTCCTTACTGTCCCGCATCTCTAAGCTGGAAACGACATATAAAAAGACCTCTGCCGAAGCAACGACTTTGGAACTCGCAAAACTACACTCCGAGCTAAAAAAACATGCTTAATGTCGCCTCAGCGAAGACCCTACTTCGGGCCAAATTTAAGTCATCTGCCCATGGCGACAGGGGCAACAAACTGATGTCCGCATGGGTGAAAAAGCAGCAATCCGAGTCCTTCATCTCTGCCATAAAAAGTCCAAATGGTTGTACTTATAAATCCACCCCAGACATTGCAAGAGTCTTCCAACAATTTTACACAGCCCTTTACAATATCCCTACCCCAGACGCAACCTCCCCAATTTCAGTGACTTCGGCCTCAGAAAATTTTCTCTCATCTCTGCAATTACCTAACCTTTCACAGACAGCTGTAGCGCAACTGACCGCACCCATCACTGAGGGAGAGGTACGTCGTGTCTTGGCTTCTATACCATCAGGTAAGAGTCCTGGACCAGACGGCCCTACCATTCAATACTACAAGACCTTTAGGGACACCCTCATTCCACATTTCCACACCATGTGCAATTCTTTACTCCAAGGCACCAAACTTCCGCCTCATGCTTTGGAGGCCCATATTACTATTATACACAAAGAGAAGAAAGATCTTCTGGATTGTCAGAGTTATCGCCCGATTTCACTGCGTAATGCTGATGTTAAGTGGTGGGCGAAGATCTTAGCTCAACGCCTCCAAAAAATACTCCCATGCATCATCGGTAGTGAGCAAGTGGGTTTTGTTACTGGCAGACAGGGTAAAGAAAACATCATACGCTTGACACGCGTGATCTCTTGGGCCAAGCACACCAACACCCCTCTCGCACTACTTAGCACTGACGCAGAGAAAGCGTTGGACAGAGTAAGCTGGCCCTTTATGGAATCTGCTTTGCAGAAATTTGGCAAACCACAGACATTTATCACTGCAATCCTTTCTCTATACACCAACCCCTCTGCCAGAATCAAGATCAACGGTACATTATCTCCCTCTTCCCAGATACTAAATGGTACACGTCAAGGATGCCCCCTTTCCCCAGCCCTATTTATAATAGTCATGGAGACGCTTTTGCAAAAGATCAGACAAGACCCGCACGTTAAAGGGATTACTAAAGATAAGCACACTCACCTGACGGCGGATGACCTGCTTATCCTGACTTCTAATCCCCTAACATCCTTCCCAATACTACTAGACATCTTTAGAGAATTTGGCTTTATATCTAACTTCAAAATCAATTACGACAAGTCAGAAGCGATAAATATCTCCTCCACTATCCAAAAACTCAAGTGATCAACCCCCTTTCCCTTGCCGTCAAAAAGCATCCAATACCTAGGATTACACATCTCTGCGAACCCGAAAGAGCTGATTGCTCCGAACTTTATACCCCTTTTACATTCAGTACGTATTCAGCTTAGAACTATAAAAATCCCATTTATCTCCTGTATTGGAAGGAAGAACTTCCTTAAGACTTATATAGTTCCCAAGTTCCTCTGTCTTTTGCAAACTCTTCCCATATGGCCTCCACTCTCACACTTCTCTGAAATTAGCAAACTCTTTTCTTTCCCCTAGAATCGCCTACTCCATCCTCACTAGAGAAAAGAGATTCAGTGGCTTTGGGCTACCCGACCTACTCACATACTATAAGGCAACACAACTGTCTAGAGGCATCACACTAATCGCACCCCACCACCTTAACCTTTGCACCGACTTAGAAAAACAACTCCTGACAATGGGAGAGAAGCTAACTCTGTGGGGATAAGTCAGGATACTTCTAACACCCCTTTTATTTCCCCCCTCATCAAAGGACTCTTAAAACTGTGGCCCTCCTTCTACAAATCAAAATAGATCAATTTCCCGCTTCCCAATACCCCCCTAGCCTATCTCCACCCGCAGGTTCTTTAGCCCTCTGGAGTTTGGTCTAAGTTGGACAAGGTCCCGATGAAAGAGATTCTTCAGTCAGATGGGAAAGTGGATTGGGATAAGATTTTGAATCTTCCCAAGACTCTCGAAGCACCTTTCCTACACCTGCTGAACTTTCGCAGGGATGTGAGGAACCTGAAACTACCTGACTTGCGACACGGTGCTCCCACCTGGCTTGAGACACTAACCGTTCTGGACAATCCACCTAAACATCTGTTGTTTCATATATAAATCTCTTCTGCCAACTTATATTTTCTCACTGCCTGGGAAACTGAACTTGGAATTAGCCTTTCAGTGTCACGGCTGAGGATGGGGGAAATCCTCAGCCGTGTGAAGCCCGGTGATGTTACGGCTGCTTGGCCATGAAGACAGGATTAGGGAGCAGGTCACCTCCTAAACGCATCCCTAACCTGACCCTGGCTCCTAGCTACATGAGCCAACCTTGATGGTAGGAGGGCCCATGCTCCGGAACCTAAAAGTCCCTGCTAGCCCTCAAGATGACCCTCACCTAGGAGCTGAGTAAGACAAGCCCACTCCTCCTAGACACGGAGGAGCAGGAGTCTCAACGGCCATGCTGCAGGAAAAGGGGAGACATAAACAGCTCTATGGATATGGCAGGTGAACAAGGAGTTCCACCTACCTGCCACAGCCTTGCTGACTGGATCCCTGTGTTAGCTGGGTGCAGATCACAAGCGCATCCCTACACAGGGACCCAGATCCATAGCTGCACAAAATCACATATAAAACATCACACGGACATCACACATAACTGGAAATAACTAAAGCACAATATGGTTATGACATTAAGGTTTATGACCACAGGGGTGGCTCTTACTGGCAGGTAAGAAATACATGAGGCTGCTCTCAGCTAAGCATGGCTGAAGCAACCTGCAGGCCTACAAAAGCAGTGAGGCTTTATAGGCCAAGAAGCCACACCCCACAGTCGGACACACCCAGTGATCACACACACTAGGAAGGGGATTAACCCTTCCAAAACCAGGCAAGGGAAAACACCACTTAAAGGGGACGTGCACACAATAACATAAAACACAAGTGCACACATACACACCTCACACAAAACCGCATGCGCAGCGTAGCGAGCTGCATGGCACAGCTCAGCCTGCTACGCTGCCACATACATACTGTTGCCAGCGGCAACCACAGGTGAGGCCAATACCACAGCCCTCACCTGTGATTGAACACCAATGAAAACCGCTGACAACCGCATGCGGTTCAGGAGTCACGGTCATAGCCATGGCCGTGACACTCCCACCCCTCAAAGCCCCCCCACCAAAAAAAGACACGTGAGGGACTCAGACAAGGGGATAGGAGAAGGGGACGTCCACTCTCAGTGCCGGTTCTAAAAAGGGGTCGCTGTCAGCTGCATCCTCTCCCGGCTCACACTAGCCAGTCCGACGAGGACTGCAGCCCGCACCAGCAACAAAGAGAAAAGAACCACTGAGAGATGGACGAGGGGACTCTCCACTCACGTCCCCACTCCAGTCGCTGCCAGCAGACACTCCTAACCAGCACGCAGCCGGACCACTTACGGAGTGCTGCTAGCAGACGACCAGAGATGGGAACATGGAGAGGGACGAGGGATCCCCAACACGGACACGGAAGGTAAGGTGGCGGGGAATAAGCCACCAACCGTGCCGTTAACGGAGAACCCCCAGGAACGCTCTCCCTCCGGAGAACGCGCATGCAGGCCACAAGGATATGGCACTGCATGCTGCACCCTCTTTCGAAGGTATGCATACCGCATACCAGACACACACCACGTGTAATAAAATCAGGGGGACGCCAAACGAGGCAACGGTGAAGGGATGGCGGGGAAACGCCACTCACCGCGCCGTCAGCAGCGAAACCCCCAGAACGCTCTCCCTCCGAAGAGCGCGCATGTAACCCTTCCGCAGAGGGCGGTACATGCTTCACCCTCTTTCGAGGGATGCATACTCCCACCCCTCAAAGCCCCTCCCAACAAAAAAGGGGAAGGTTGGTGAGGCTTAGAAACAGTGGGAGGGGGGGAGGGGAAAGACAAACAAAAGGGGACACCAACACGGACAACGGTGAGCGAGGAATGGTGGGGAATGCCACTCACCGCGCCGTAAATGGTGAGCCCCATAACGCTCTCCCTCCGGAGAACGCGCATGCACCCCATCCGTAGACAGCAGTGCATGCTTTACCCTCTTTCGAGGGATCGCCACGTAAGAAGCGACTGTGGTCATACTGTCACGGCTGAGGATGGGGGAAATCCTCAGCCGTGTGAAGCCCGGTGATGTTACGGCTGCTTGGCCATGAAGACAGGATTAGGGAGCAGGTCACCTCCTAAACGCATCCCTAACCTGACCCTGGCTCCTAGCTACATGAGCCAACCTTGATGGTAGGAGGGCCCATGCTCCGGAACCTAAAAGTCCCTGCTAGCCCTCAAGATGACCCTCACCTAGGAGCTGAGTAAGACAAGCCCACTCCTCCTAGACACGGAGGAGCAGGAGTCTCAACGGCCATGCTGCAGGAAAAGGGGAGACATAAACAGCTCTATGGATATGGCAGGTGAACAAGGAGTTCCACCTACCTGCCACAGCCTTGCTGACTGGATCCCTGTGTTAGCTGGGTGCAGATCACAAGCGCATCCCTACACAGGGACCCAGATCCATAGCTGCACAAAATCACATATAAAACATCACACGGACATCACACATAACTGGAAATAACTAAAGCACAATATGGTTATGACATTAAGGTTTATGACCACAGGGGTGGCTCTTACTGGCAGGTAAGAAATACATGAGGCTGCTCTCAGCTAAGCATGGCTGAAGCAACCTGCAGGCCTACAAAAGCAGTGAGGCTTTATAGGCCAAGAAGCCACACCCCACAGTCGGACACACCCAGTGATCACACACACTAGGAAGGGGATTAACCCTTCCAAAACCAGGGAAGGGAAAACACCACTTAAAGGGGACGTGCACACAATAACATAAAACACAAGTGCACACATACACACCTCACACAAAACCGCATGCGCAGCGTAGCGAGCTGCATGGCACAGCTCAGCCTGCTACGCTGCCACATACATACTGTTGCCAGCGGCAACCACAGGTGAGGCCAATACCACAGCCCTCACCTGTGATTGAACACCAATGAAAACCGCTGACAACCGCATGCGGTTCAGGAGTCACGGTCATAGCCATGGCCGTGACATTCAGAACCTGAAAAAGCCCTTATACTTGCCCACTCTCACGGATTTACCAGATGTATCAAGATACAGGATATAAATTACTTACTAGGTGGTACAAGACCCCAGTATTCCTCCACAAGTTAAACCCGGAGATCTCAGAGGCATGTTGGAGATGTGGTCAATGAGCTGGGACCCTATCTCTCACCGCCAGTTCTGTGAGAAGGTCTGTTAGACGTTCTTCTCTACCTCTTGCATGAGGTTCTTTGTTTTGGTTTCACTTTGTCATCTCCTTTCCTTCTCCCAGCGTCACCTATTTACACTAATTGTCTCCCTTTATATTCCCTCCCATACTGCCTCACTGTGCGGTTTATACTTCTTCCTGGATGAATTGTTCACTGCTGGATGCTGCTACTGCTGATTCCTCAGATAAGTCCTTTTCCTTTATTTGTGTTTCCTTGCTGGCTTCATTCTAGGTGACCCTGACTCCGTCCGTATTAAGTGCAGGAAGCCGGTGGACGTGTCCCCTCACTATTATAGGGTTTTCAGGTGTCACACAGTATAAGGTACGTGGGCATGCAATCGTCTATCATAAAGACCTTTGCATGGGCATAGCAGTCAGGGAGAGCTCTAGGGGTTTTATAGGGCTCACCCATATGCTCCTTAGTTTGTGATCAAACCAGTCGGATGTTTATTTATAAGTTCCAGCTTTCTGCAACACCATCCGTGACACTATCTCACATCTGGTGGGACTGCCCCATTATTCGACCATTCTGGTACGAGATAGAGAAAGTAACAAACCAAATATGCTCTACAACCCTATCTCTAGAATCTAAATTGGTCCTACTCTGGTGTACGTCCAGAGATTTTAATGCTAACCTGATATAATTTAACTACTATGCTATTGACGGCAGCGAAGATGCTTATTCCTCCTATGTGGAGAAGAAACTCGGCACCTACATTGTCAATGTGGGTAGAGAAAGTTGACCAACTTTTTAAAGATTTTTATCAACACAATGTTCAAGTACCAAAATACCCAAAATATCAAAGTTTATTATTATCACATTAAAAACATACATACATATATACAGACATGTGGAAACAAAATAAAGTGCCAAAAAGCGACAGCTCGCATATATCCTGAGACACCACAATATGATATTAATCATGGACTAACATCTGAAATACGTGATAATCTGGGCATATATCTATATCCTCTCAGACTGTCCTTGCAACCAAATGTGGTGCATGTCATGTGGTCAAGGTGTTGCACAGATACCACCCTATAACACCAATACTTGGTATGGCCCATATAAGTGTTATTCCCACTAACCACTGAGCCTCACCAACACTACCTCTTCCCCTTTTGTGCCTTCCCCAACCCCCCTGCCCTCTCAAGGACCTTCTGTTTTTTCTCTTCTCATGTTTCACCCATGGCCGTGAATCATCACATGTCCAGCAGCACCTGAATTACGCCTCTTGGTCTCCTCAGGTCATCTCCGGGAGATCTGCTCATTCATCATATTTGTACCTATATTTTCTGTTGTTGTTCTCGTATTTTGCATTTTGTAAACGTTGCACTACGGACGGTCTCTCATTTTGATGTTCATGACTTACTTTTGTTTTTTTTATTTTGTACATCTTTGCTTATAAACCCCCTTTCTCAATAAAAAAGAGATTTATCAATAAAAAAAAAGTTTCCTGTTCTTTTAACCTTGTATACGTTTTTATTTTTCTTAAAGGTGTGGTCCTGAAAACGCAGCTTTTCCATATACCCTTTTGTGTGAGGAACTGACATGGGACAGAAATGCTCCAGATTTTCCCTCTGTATTTGCAGATGAGGATAGACCAGGCGTCATCTTAAGGGCTCATTCTCACGACCGTATTCTTTTTTGCGGACCCACAAAACACGGATACTGGCCACGTTTTTTGCGGATTGAAATGCCTATTCTTGTGCCCAAAAATGGACAAGAATAGGACACGTTCTATCTTTTTTCGGCCCTATTGAAATGAATGGACACGCAAAATTGCGGAACGGATGCAGACACAAAAAAAAAAAAAAACAGCTGTGTGAATGGGACCTAACACTGAGAATATTCGGACCTGAGTAGCAGACTGTGTCAGGGCGTGGACTGATCACTGATTTGTTGCAAGTTTTCCTCTTCTGAGTTCAATGGGGACATTGTAGTCTGCGACTGTCACGACCGCTACCCCAGCAGCAGTCGTGTCGCACCAGACGGAGGGGAAGGGGGACCCTTATCTACGGATGGGAATAGTATGGCCACCCCTGACTAACCCTAAGCTGGCACCTGTCTGCCCTAATACCCTAGACGGGGTGTGAACCCGTGCGGCGAGCAGGATGCCTAAACCCTCAGTCACCCTAAAGCCTAGAGTGGGGAAAGGCCGATGGGAGCACTAGTCACCATCACTCATGTCTAGGAGAACAGCAGGGGAAGACAGCAACAAACAAACTATATTAGAGATAGACTTATCCAGTCACGAGCAGAGAAGGCGATCCCAATCACGACAGTCCACGCCGGACAAGAGCTCCACAGCAACACCATCAAACGATCTCCTTCAAAGGTCAGAATAGAACTGGAAGTAAGGACTATATCTGGCAATGACTGCAAGTGAAAGTGAAACTAATATAGTAGCTGGGAATGGCAGACAGGACTCACCTGAGAAGGATGCCTACAAACTCCCAGTCAGGACAAAAAGGTTCACAAGGCAAAACCCAGATAACATACCCTGAACCACGGAGCAAACTCACAAGCTATCGCGAGTAGCAAGTCGCTGCGACCTTCTCCTCCCAGACCTGTCTGGATCAGTCACAGTCGTGACAGCGACAAAATCTAATTGCACAGTAAAAAATTTGCACAGTAAAAAAATGAAAAAATATGGGTGTTTTAAAGGGGATTGTTCACCCCCTGGGGTCTTTCAGGCCAACACCCCCCTCCCCAGTTTAGCCAGGCCTGTGGAGGAATTATACAGCAGCCATGTACAGCAGATACAAACACCTCTCCGGCTATATACTGATCACCAGCCTCCCCCAGGGTTGAGTCTACCACCCCCCATCTCGGTTACCCTCTGGGCAGAAGTCCATCACAGCCCCTGTAGACTTTGGCGCTCACAGGTCTGAAGGAAGGCTCAACGGTATCCCTCACACCATCCTGCAAACAGTCCCTTCCCATGGCCTGGACCATCCCAGCCCACTAGTCTAAAATGGCAACCACTCACAGTGCTTTCGATGGCTTTCTTCAGGCCTTGCAAGATGATACCATGATGACACTTCACGTCTGTTTATCTCCCAAAAGCACATTGGGTGGCCCACCTCACAAACTCAGGCCTCCAGTCAATCCAACCTTTCTCCTAATGAAGAAGGCATCTCAGATCACTGACGTTCCCCTGATGCTACAGCCTCCAGCAAGAGTGATGCAAATCTCAAGTCCAAGCTACCATAGACCTCAAGAGGCATCGTCAGTGCAAGGCACACACAACTAGGCCTCCCAACCATCCCCGATCCAGTGGGATAGTACTGGATTTTGTGCATTGTCCCTGGAAGCCTGCTGCATGTCCCATCTTCTGATACCTAAAAAGTGACTGCACGGTGTCCCCCACAGGGTTAGTACTTATATGAGGGAACTACAGGCAGAAGCCGAAATATGTGCAGATAACAGAAGTAATGATAGTACCACGTCGTCATGTGTGAGCAGTGGCAGCATCTTCAACGTAACGGTGGGGAATGCAACTTCCTCCACTGTATAGCTGCTGTGCTGCACCAGTCCAGCTGCCGAGCAGGACCTTGGAAATATACCGACTGTATGGCAGAAGAGAAACCCCCATTCACTGATTTCATAGCGGATGCAGGCAGAGATAACCCTGTGTGCCACTGTGATTCCACCATTTATTATATATATGCATAATGAGTCAGAGCTTCTCAAACTTTTTCTATTCGGGCTTCACTAGCCAGTCCATGTTGATGTAGGTGCTTGTCGAACCACAGACAGCAGTATTGTCTCCCTTCTCACCCCTCCTCCAGTGGCAGTAGCATTGTCCCCTGTTCATCTCCTCTCTTACTGGCAACAGTATTGTCCCACTTCCCACGCCTCCTTCACTGGCAGCAGCATTGTCCCCTATCTAACTCCTCTCACTGGCAGCAGCATTGCCCCCTTCCACCATTGGCAACAGCACTGTCCCCCTTTCCCATTGGAAGCAGAATTGTAATATGCAGTATATAGATTTATAGCACAAAGTTATCTAGCATTTAGCTAACAGGAGCTTGAAAGAGATTCTTAGTCAAACAATAAAAAGGGGTCATCAGGTAATTGATAATGATGACCTATTCTTACGATAGGTCATCATTATCAGATCGGCGGGGATCCGAGTCCCGCTGTTTAAGGGAGCCACCACACCCGCTTAGTTCTGGTGAGTGCTGCAAGCTTCCAGCAGTTCTACAAGCACAGTGATGTATATAGTACAGCAGCTGTGCTTGGTATTGCAGCTCAGCCCCATTGACTTCTGAATGAAAGCTGGAATCTCATTGGTTCCTATGGGCAGCTCCGACATTTCTTTTTCAGCCTCAGGGCTGAATGGTGTCTTTAATGTAGGTCCTCACACTACATCCTTATCAGCACCCAACATGCAGCCCATATCTTGTTATCTCAACCACAAGCTGCGCTCAAGAACTGCGTAGAGACCGGGGTCACTGAGGAAAAGATACAAGAATGGGGCGAAGAGATGAAGGCAATTAAATAGTTCCATCTTAGGCGCTGGCTATACAGCAACTTTGGTCATGTGCCATCAAGTCTGACTGCAAAGTGCCCAGGTCCTATCATCACCTCCCCCCATCTACTTCTTGAAAGTTGGTATGAGGCGTGTTTGGCGTGGCGCTGTGCATTATGGCCAAACACCTCCACTTTTGTCTCACCTGTCCAAAGAACATTGTTCCAGAAGCCTTGTGGTTTGTTCAAGATGCAACTTTGTCAATTTAAACCGCTGTATTAATGTGAATTCTGAGATTTGGGAAAAATAGGCTTGACATGCATAAAAGTTTGCTCAACTATGATAAAAGATATATTATACAAAAGATAATATATATCGAGTAAAGTAAGTAACAATCACCAAAGCTTGTGAACAAATGAACAAGCTCCCCATCAACCAGGGCTTAACATGGCACCCGGCCGACGGCCATTTGATACAAAGATAGGTGATGGTAGAAAGAAAAAACTTACCCTAATGATGTCTTCAGTGGAGCTGAGCTCTTTGTTACATAGCTAAATGTTTTATAGCCTCCTGGCTCCTCCTAAAGGTCTTCAGTGTGCAGTACTCAATGTAGAATTCAGTAAGTGGGACTTTAGGAACGTGGCCAGGTATCAAGCACCACAAACCAACCAATCATCACCCCCTCCATGTGTTTGGCGTGGCGCTGTGCATTATGGCCAGACACCTCCACTTTTGTCTTATCTGTCTAAAAAACAGTGTTCCAGAAACCTTGTGGTTTGTTCAGATGCAACTTTGCAAATTTAAACCATTGTATTAACGTGAATTCTGAGATTTGGGAAAAAATTGGCTTAACATGACTTAGGTGCATAAAAGTTTACTCAATTATGATAAAAAAGATATATATACAAAATATAACATACAGAGGAAAGTACCAAAGCTGTGAACAAATGAGCGAGCTCCCTATCGACCAAGGCACAACATGGCACCCAGCCGACGCCTATATTATACAAAGAAAGATGATGGTAGCAGGAGAAAACTTACCCTTAAAGATGTGTTCAATGGAGCTGAGCTCTTTGTTATATAGCTAGATGTTTTCTAGCCTCCTGGCTCCTGATGAAGGTCTTCAGTGTGCAGTACTCAATGTACAATTCAGTACATGCGAAGTCAGGAACTCGGCCAGGTATCAAGCACCACAAACCAACGACATTACAAGGAATTAAAGAGAAAAGAAGCACCAAAATACCTTGCTATACAACCGTGCTGCCATGTTCTTTTTAGAAAGAAGATGCTTTCTGCTTTCTCCTGGCAGTCTATCCAGACCAACCATACTTGTTCGGTCTTTTTCTAATTGTACTGAACTTGAACGTTTAACATGCTAACTGATGCCTGAAGAGTTTTAAATTTGCAATTTCTCTGAGCATTGCTCGGTCTGACCTTGGGGTGAATTGGATGGAACATCCACCCCTGGGAAGTTTGTCAGCTGTCTTCAATGGTTTCCACTTGTGAATAACCCTTTTCAGTGTAGAATGATAGACTTTAAATTGTTTGGCAATGGACTTATAAGCTTTCCAGGATTGATGGGCGGAAACATTGCTTCTCTTAGATCATTGCTGATGTCTTTCCTCCTTAGCATAGTGTAAACACATGCCTGAATACTCCAGACCAGCAAACTGCCAAAACGTCTGCTTTTATGGAGGTGGTTACACTTGATGATCAATTAAGGTCATTTGATTAGCATCACCTGGCTACTACTTAACCTCTGCCCATTATATTGACTCTCTGCTGCCTGACCTAATCTCTGCTTTACCTCCGTATTGAACCCTCACTCCCTAACCTCCTGACCTCAGACTGTTTACTGGATTTTATGTATCCTGTAAGCCCTGACGTCAGCCTGTCTCTAACTATAATTCTTCCTGACTCCTCGGTGTCCTGCAGCGGTATCTCTTGACCCCTGTGGGTCAGCTGTCAATCACACAGAGACTACTCCATAAGGTAGCGGCCTGGTAGTGTCCCTGCAGCGAAGCCTAGATCCCTGTACAGACGTTAAAGGGTGAACAAGAGGGGCCTGCCAGGATAACACCCTTAGGAGTGGCCCGAAGGCTGACATAGTGGTTCCACACCCACTGCAGTAACACTTACTAATATTCTTTAAGTAAATTAGGGCATTTAAGCCCCTGGGAAAATCCAAACCTGCTGGGTCCACCCATATCTGGGTGGGGCTTACATATGCCCCACCCATTTTTGGCACTGGGCAGCCTGGATTTTCCAGCATTATCTCTGAAAATTAAAGAGTAACTGCCATTTCACTTTTTTTTTTGCTAATCTGTAGGGACAGTGACAGGGAACTTTTTTGTAATATATTTTATTTAGGGAAAACGTTTATTTGTGGTAGAACTGGGGTTGAAATGTCCCTTAGCAGCGCTCTTTCAAATGAGCATTGCTAAGGGCCAGCCGTCTTCTATCAGCATAGGATAGGTGGGCTGTGCGGGAGCTGCGGGCCTCTGCCTGCCCTGCTCCCTTACAGTGTCACGGTCCCTCCAATGACAGAGGTTAGAAGATCTGAGAGACTGGCTGCAGGTGAGGTTATCTGACAGTCTCTCTGTTTTCACTTGTTGCAGTGTTGTTGGTAATGACCACACCTCTTGTCTCAGGTGCAGCTTGTGGTCATTACTGCTCCTCTATTTAGTCTGGACTCACACTTCTTACCATGCAGTTGATATTCTCTGCCTGGAGTTGGAAGAGCTGGTGTGTGGTCCTCATCTGAGTTCCTGCCCATCCATTTTCTATTGAAGATAAATGTATTTCTCTTTGTATTTTGTTGTTCCCATTTGCTCGTTCTTTACTAGGCCTCAGGGAGACGCTGGTTCGTTCATCTGGGAAGGAACCAGTAGTCTCAGACCCTGTCACTACTCCTAGGGATAGTAAGGGTTACTAGGGCCTAGGTTTACGGTTTATGAATATTCCCACCTTCAGGGTCTATTTATACTGACAGGAGTCAGGGCTAGGTTTAGGGTTTTCATAGGTGGTTACCGTTTCCATTTCCCTAGCATTGAGGCCTAGTTCCTGGTCATTTTCCTTCTGTTGTCCTTCTGGTGTTCCTCCCCTCCCTTTACACCGTGATATACAGCCTGGTGGAGAAAAGAGCCTTATGTGTTTAAAGTAAATCTACATTCCCCCTTCTTATAAAATGTGAACTTCTATACTATGTACATGCTCACTGAACAGGGCTGTCATTTAGGGAAAAAGGGGGAATGTAGATTTACTTTAAACACATAAG
Source organism: Bufo bufo (assembly GCF_905171765.1). Lineage (NCBI taxonomy): Eukaryota > Metazoa > Chordata > Amphibia > Anura > Bufonidae > Bufo > Bufo bufo. The sequence goes on from NC_053389.1 coordinate 41,637,498, forward strand.
GCTCTTTTCTCCACCAGGCTGTGAGGGAGCAGGGCAGGCAGAGGCCGCAGCTCCTGCACAGCCCACCTATCCTATGCTGATAGAAGACGGCTGGCCCTTAGCAATGCTCATTTGAAAGAGGGACATTTCAGCCCCAATTTTCTACCACAAATAAATGTTTTCCCTAAATAAAGTATATTACAAAAAAGTTCCCTGTCACGGTCCCTACATATTAACAAAAAAAAATAAAAATGAAACTGCAGTTACACTTTAACCTGTTCCGGACATAGGGCGTACCGGTACACCCTCTGGTACGTCCTATGTATTTCCGATCTGCGGTTTGATGCGTTTCCGGGTTATTCGGGTCTCTGGGGACCCGATAACCCGGAACAGGATGGTGATCGTGGTGTGATAAAACACCACCAATCACCATCCTTAGATCCTGAGAGGTGATGGTGACATCACCTCTCAGGATCGCTCGCATTGGTCGGCCGGGCGGGTGGGCAGTTCAAATTACTGCAGCGCTCCTCTCCTCCTCATTTTTAGTCCGGAGCCCGAGGAGAGAGGAGCGTTGCATCGTGTCTTAGAGCCAGCACCCCCCCCATCTGTTCAGAGCCCAGGATTCAGCACCCCATCTGTGCCCCAGCACCCCATCTGTGCCCCAGCACCCCCAGGTTTTTAGGGAAAGGCTAGGGACAAGTTATATTAGGCAGGGATATTTAGGGAAAGTTAGTTGAAGAAAGAAAAAAAAAACAGTTTTGCTTGCATCACCCTAAATTGGGTGTCTGGGGTCCACAGCACAGCTGTATGACCCTAGACCCCCCAGGGGTGCTGCAGCTTGCCCCCTGCCCCCCCCCACAACTTTTTTGGGGTGCAGTTTTTTTGTGTGCGTACGCTGACTGTGGCCGGCACTCTTAGCGTCTGGCCACTGTTAGCGCATCGCACACCCGATTTTGAATATTTTATTATTTTTTTCAAATTTTTTCCCCTTTTTTTAGTTAGTCTTTTTTTTTTTAATAGGAAAATGAGCGAGCACTCATACACTTGGCAACCAGATTGACATGTGCAGAAAATATTTATTAAATCCCCATAAAATACAAGTAATAAAATTTATAAGAACAATGTAGCAATAATATACAACATTACAGTCACATATATTGTGGTAGATATGATCGACACTATATTCATATGGCTCAATAGTGTCGATAAATTCAATAATATATATCACACCAAAAAACTTCAAGTATATGCTGTTATTTGGGAAAGAGGGGTTATTATCTTCTAGCGCTCTATCCCAATTTGGGAAACTGAATGTCACTGAAAATGCTGTAGGTGCATTCACTGGGAGCGCAATATGTTCATAAAGTGTCCACAGGAATCCTGATAATGTGAAAAGTCTCTTATAGCTGATCCTTTTAAGCTCGATATGAGCTTTGGATTTAAGAAAACTTTAGATTGATATTTGGCTTACCGTCTAGCGTCTGCTGTCTCCCTATTGCTTCAATGGAGCTTTAAATATTTGCCGGCTTATTCAGTCGCTCCATACAGCAAGCTGGTTTAAATTTTGCGGGAGTTCCAAAGATCGCGGGAGTTGCCACTCTGTTCCGCAATTTCCTTTGGTGCAGCTTTCGACGATAAGAATAGTTAATCCTTTACTCTAGAGATTTTCTTCTGTATGGCCATACAGTATTATCGGAGGCTTTTCAATGCAGGTACATCACTTGTTTCACCATTTATCAACACTATTGAGTCATATGAATATAGTGTCGATCATATCTACCACAATATATGTGACTGTAATGTTGTATATTATTGCTACATTGTTCTTATAAATTTTATTACTTGTATTTTATGGGGATTTAATAAATATTTTCTGCACATGTCAATCTGGTTGCCAAGTGTATGAGTGCTCGCTCATTTTCCTATTACTATATTTGCCTTTTAAGAGAGGGTGGGATGATTCCCTCTATATGAGCTTGCAGCACCATACCTTAACTACTTGCTAGTGAGCCACCACAACCTACCACAATTTTTTTTTATCTGTTAGGTTTAGGGTGAGTTTGCGAACACCCGTGGCCCCACACACACTCACACCAAATAAAGATTTACACGTACGTACACGCACACACACACTCCCCAATGGCCCGCCGGACGTTCTCGGCCGAGGAGGCATACGCCCAGCTTGCCTCCGAGTCCGAGAGTCCCAGTGAGGATGAGGATGACCCCACTTTCCTGTTGTCATCCGCGTCCTCCTCATCATCCAGCGATGATGAGACGCCGCCAGGCGGAGCAAAGGGACCGCCATGCTAGAGACCCTGTGGCCCACCATACTGGTACTAGTTTTCCGGCCCACCAGTTAAATCCACCAAAGCCCCCTGCCGGTGAACTTGTCTGGTGTACCCCAGAGCGTTATGAGCCCGTGATTCCTGATTTTGAAGGCCAACCAGGAATCCAGATTTCCACGGTGGGCTTCACTGAATATGACTTTTTTTGTCTTTTTTTCAGTGACCACTTTGTAAATCTAATGGTGGAGCAAACAAACCTGTACGCCCAACAGTTCGTTGCTCAACACCCGGGCTCCTTTTTGGCCAGGCCCGGTGGCTGGACTCCAGTCAGTGCAGCCAAGATGAGGACATTTTGGGGCCTCGTGCTGCATATGGGCCTGGTCAAGAAACCTAGTGTCAGGCATTACTATAGTGGGGACGTCCTCTACCAGACCCCACTCCACAGTACGGCCATGACACGTACCCGGTTTGAGGCCATCCGGAAATGCCTGCATTATTCAGATAATGCAGCATGTCCCCCCCAAGGTGATCCTGCCTATGACCGCCTGTACAAAATCAGGCCGGTCATCGATCACTTTGGGGCCAAATTTGTACAGGCCTATGTACCTGGAAGGGAGGTCGCGGTTAATGAGTCTCTCATTGCTTTCAAGGGGAGACTCCTTTTCTGCCAGTATGTTCCCTCTAAGCGGGCGAGGTATGGCGTGAAGCTGTACAAACTTTGTGAGAGTACCTCAGGGTACACTTACAAGTTTCATGTGTACGAGGGGCGAGATTCCCGTATTCAACCCCCAGAATGTCCCCCCACTCTGGGTGTTAGCGGGAAACTTGTGTGGGACATTAGGCACCCACTGCTAGATAAGGGTTACCACCTGTACGTGGATAACTTTTATACTAGTATCCCCTTGTTCCAGTCCCTCGCCCCCAGATCCACGTCCGCTTGTGGGACCGTGCGGAAAAAAAAAAAACGCGGCCTCCCTACCTACCCCCTCCAGGTACCTATCCCCAGGGGTTAGACACGTGCCCTTACCACTGGAAACCTGTTGCTGGTCAGAGGGATGTCCTTATACTGTCCACAATGGTAACGGCATCACCCCTGTCCCTGTGCGAGGTACCGCGGCAACGGTCTTTAAGCCCGATTGTATCGTCGACTACAATCGGTATATGGGAGGAGTAGATCTCTCTGATCAAGTCCTCAAGCCATATAACGCCATGCGCAAAACCAGGGTATAGTACAAAAAAGTTGCAGTCTACTTGGTGCAGGTTGCCTTGTACAACTCTTTTGTGCTGTCCCGGAGCGCTGGCAACACAGGGACATTCCTGCAGTTCTATGAGGCAGTCCTCAAGGCCCTGATCTTTTCTGACCGGGAAAGAGCAGGCCGGAGTACCTCGGGAACTGGAGGCGCCCGGATCGTCCCTGGCCAACACTTTCCAGGTGTGGTCCTCCATACTGGAAAGATGGGACGGACCCAAAAAAAGTGCAGAGTGTGTCACAGGAGGGGGATACGGAAGGACACGACTACTCAGTGCGACACGTGCTCCGATCATCCGGGCCTCTGCATTATTGGTTGCTTCAGGGAGTACCACACTTCCATGGAGTACTACATTTATATCCCAATTTAGCCACTGACAATCGGATAAAAAACTGGTTCTCAGACTTGAGACACTAAAACGAAAAAAATAACCCTTTAGGTGTTCCACAAAAGTTATTGGCAAATGGAGATGAAATTTCAGAATTTCTATTTCTGGTAACCTTGCCTCACAAAAATGTAATATAGATAAACCAAAAATATATACGCTAAAAAATATGTAACCTAAAAATAGTCCCAACAAAACTGCCACCTTATCCCGTAGTTTCCTAGATGGGGTCACTTTTATGGAGTTTCTACTCTAGGGGTGCATCGGGGGGCTTCAAATGGGACATGGTGTAAATAAACCAGTCCAGCAAAACCTGCCTTCCAAAAACCATACGGCGCACCTTTCCCTCTACGCCCTACTGTGTGCCCGTACAGTAGTTTATGGACAAATATGGGGTGTTTCTGCAAACTACAGAATCGGGGCAATAAATATAGAATTTTGTTTGGCTGTTAACCTTTGCTTTGTTACTGGAAAAAATGGATTAAAATGGAAAATTTGCCAAAAAATCTAAATTCTAAAATTTTATCTCCATTTGCCATTAACTCTTGTGGAACACCTAAAGGGTTAACGACGTTTGTAAAATCAGTTTTGAATACCTTGAGGGGTGTAGTTTCTAGAATGGGGTCATTTTTGGGTGGTTTATATTATGTAACCCTCACAAAGTGACTTCAGACCTGAACTGGTCCCTAAAAATTGGGTTTTTGAAAATTTCTGAAAAATTTCAAAATTTGCTTTTAAACTTATAAGCCTTGTAACGGCCCCAAAAAATAAAATATCATTCCCAAAATGATCCAAACATGAAGTAGACATATGGGGAATGTAAAGTAATAACTATTTTTGGAGGTATTACTATGTATTATAGAAGTAGAGAAATTGAAACTTGGAAATTTGCTATTTTTTTTACAAATTTTTGGTAAATTTGGTATTTTTTTAATAAAATTTTTTATTTTTATTTTGCCAGTGTCATGAAGTACAATATGTGACGAAAAAACAATCTCAGAATGGCCTGGATAAGTCAAAGCGTTTTAAAGTTATCACCACTTAAAGTGACACTGGCCAGATTTGCAAAAAATGGCCAAGTCCTTAAGGTGAAATAAGGCTGTGTCCTTAAGGAGATAAGGATAGTCCCTGCAAATTTGGGACTATTGGCAACTATGAGTGTATGGAACAGGTTTAGGAGTGGGTGCTGGCTGCGATCATGATCATTTAACCCCTCAGATTCCATGGTCAACAACAACCATGGCATCTGAGTGGTTGTGGTTCAATTTGTGTTTATTGAAATCCAAAGTAAGCAATTAATATAATGAATCACATGTTGTTTGCATTTTTGAATACAATATTTTCATGCAGACAGGAATCAATAAATCATCAATCTAAAGATGAGTGGTGGAAGGGGAGGAGACAAGACAGAGTAAAAGGGCTGGAGGAAGGGGATGGAGGGGAGATGGGAAGTAGGTATACTAGTAATCCAGACAAGAATTCAAGGTATTAGGACTGATATGCGTATATTAGGTAAAGGTACCTGAGGTCAACCAACCTGAAAAATTAGCCGATGCACGGAACTGGTACCAGGCTTCCCATTGTTTAGAGTGTGTAGCGCCAGTTCCCTGGTCCTCGGCCCCCAATTTCTCTAATCGTGCTAAATAGTCTAGAGCCTTTACCCATGTAACTCTACGAAGGCTTTCTGTTGAGCGCCATGCCCGTGGGATGATTTGGCGCATTGCTATAATAAAGAATCTAAGAATGCATTTTTTAACTAAGTTGATTCTACCTGGAAAAGCTGATAAGAGAGCTATCTGAGGAGATGGAGGGATATAGGTCCTATAGAGGTGGTCATGGAGTGTGAATATATCCCGCCATAAGGAGGCCACCCCTGGATAATCCCACCAAATGTGTAACATGGTGCCTCTAGGATTCAGGCACCTCCAGCAGGTGTCTGGTACGGAGGGGTAAAACTGGTGAAGCTTGACCGGAGTCCTATATCATCCAGACCAGATCTTATAATTGAGTTCCCGTATCTTACAAGATATCGAGGACTTATGAGTGAATAATAGAGATCTCCTCCACTGGTCAGGTGTGAGGGAGCATCCCAGATCATTCTCCCAAGATTGTATAATTTTCTTAACCAGAGCAGGGAACTCCTCCGTGTCATCCCCGATCTCTCCTGAATTCAGTATGGCATATATGAGAGATATAAGATGTCCAGGCGCAGAGGTAGCAAGACATATTTTCTCAAATTCGGATAAGGGGGATTGGAGTTGCGAACCTGGTGCCAGAGATCTAGTGAAATTGCGTAATTGAATATAGTGAAACCAACTTCCGGGTGAGTCGGGAATGAGGTGTCCTAGGTCTTTGAGGTCCATTATCCCCCTGGTGGAATGTATGTCCTTGACTCTGACCTGGGGCTTGGTTTGTGACCCGAAGGAAGGTAGAGCCAAAAGAGTGGGCGGTAGCGATGGGTGTCCAGACAGGTTTGTGAGTGGGTCAGGAATCGTGGCTAGCTTAACCTTAGATGCAAACCCTATCCAGACATCTACTATGGAGGATAGAAAAGGCGATAGCCGTTGGATGGGTAATTGGATCAGGGTAATTTTCGGGAACCAGAAGACGCCCGGAATCAAGCCTGGGGCCAGGGCATGTTCTAATTCGACCCATAATTGCTTTAAACATGCGCAATGAAGAGGGAGAGATCGCGGACTTACCCACAGAGGAATCCAGCTCGGGGTCCATGGTCATGTTGAAGTCTCCGCCCAAGATGATACGGGAACCCTCAGCGAAACTAGCCAGTCTTCTCAGGAGTTTGGTCCCAAAGGATGTCTGACCCTGGTTGGGAGAATACACATTTGCTACAGTGAATATGGAGTCATTAAGTGTGAGCTTAAGAAAGATATATCGACCCTTTGTGTCTACTTGTGAGGCTAAGACCTTAGGCCGGAAAGCTTTGTGGAAAGCGATGGAAACTCCACCTACTTTTTTATCTGGATGGGGACTGTGGAACCAAGTAGGGTAGTACCTGTTCACACAGCTTGGTATAGACGAAAGCTTAAAGTGGGTCTCCTGAATCATCGCTATCATAATTCTTTTTTTATGAAATTGGTATAGGACTTGACTGCTTTTCTCAGGTTTGTTAAGGCCTCTGGCGTTGTAAGAACTAAACGATAACAGACCTGTCATGGAGGGTAAGCAAGAAGAGAGGTACGATCATATGGCTGGACTACGGATAAGGAAAGAGACAAGAGGAGGAGGGGGGACAAACACATGTTACAGAAAGGGAATAATGTGGAACCAGTAAACATATACTGGGAATTTAGAGCTCAACGGGAACCAAACAATCGGTTCAACGGTCACTAAGTAATGACTAATCGTCATATACAACACTACAGGAGGTGTTGTGGTACCTAGTAGGGGAAAGAGAAGACAAGGGCAGTACAGCAGCCCAACATGTCTCCGGACAAGTTATGAGGTAAGTAAATGAAACAGGTTTCAAACAGCCTATCAAGTTAGAACATTAAATAGGACAGTAACAATGAACAGGTGGGTCCATGTGGCAAGGCCATAGTAAGAAATTAATGGCAACTAGAGACTGAAGCCGATCAACAGTCGGACAGTTCAGTCCTTGGGAGAACGTGAGCTTCTAGAGGGCCTCTGCTGTTTCGGACGCGCTGTCTGCCAGGAATCTCTGCGCGGCATGGGGATCATCTCCCGTTGTCTGGGCCAGTCTGGAAGGTTGATAGGTGGTAGGTTGAAAGTGTCCAGTATCTTCTGGAGGTCAGTGATGGTTTTGGAGGAGGCAGACTTCCTGTCTTTAATGGCAAAAAGCTGAAAGGGATAGCCCCAGCGATAGACAATATCATTGTCCTTGAGGAGAAGCAGCAGTGGCTTGAGGGCTTTGTGTAGCATAAGTGTGCGCCTAGCCAGATCTGGCAAGATAATAATGTCGGGGTAGTCCGGGAGACTTGGCGACAGGTTCCTAGAGGCTTTAAGAATTGCCTCCTTTTCTTTAAAGAAGTAGATCCTACATACAATGTCGCGTGATCGGGATGGATCCATGGATTTCGGACCCAGTGTGGATTCTGTCAATCTCAACCGGTGAGTCCGATGATTTATTAAGTAGTTTGTCAAAGAAACTTTGAGCCCAGCGTTCTAGGTCATGTGGAAGAACAGATTCTGGTACCCCTCTTATGCGAAGGTTTTTCCTCCTGTGTTTATTCTCAATATCATCAAGATGGGTCAGGATGTCTTGGATCTGCTCAGTATGATCTTGTAGGGCCTACTGATGAGACTCAAGTGACTGGAGAGTCTGCTCCTGAATGGCTTCAATTTCCTCTACTCTGTGTCCCACTTGCTTGAGATCTGATTGCAGAGCTGCTATGTCTTGTTTATGGGAGGCTTCTAGCCTGGAAAAGAGAGCATTCAGCTCCTGTTTGGTGGGTAGAGCCTTGAGGTGGACTTTCCAGTCCCAATCCTCATCCAGCGAGGACGGTGTCCTCAGCATGGCTGTGTTAGCTGGGAGCCCTGAAGAGCTATGCGACTGGGGAGAGGAACCAGGTGTGGAGCGTCTACTGTCCGCCATTGCAGGAGAGGAAGGAGCTGCTGAAGACGGGTTATTAACAGCCCCAACGTATGACAGAGCCCCTGATGTAGCTAGCGGTGAGTGACCGTAGTTTGGGGATGCGGCTGTGACTATAGGTGCCGCGGTCTCCTCACCGATAGTTGCGTCCGCCATCTTGGGAAGCGTGGAGGCCTTAGCACTTCTCACAGGATGAGAGCTGGAGGCCAGGAAACGTTCTATAGCTCCGGAATCTCTCTCCACCGGTGCCAGAGTGGACGAGGTTCTCTTCCTCCTGGTTTTCATGAGGGTAGGTAGGCTGGTTGTGTCCTGGATCTGGAATGAATGCCGGAGACAGTCAGGAGCTCAGAGTGCACGCTGCTCACTCAGCCATTGGCAAGCTCCGCCCCGCATCTGAGTGGTTAGTCAGAGGGACTGGGTTCTCTCTCACCCGTGACCGGTTGATATAGCAGCCGGGGGCCTTATAAAGGTCCCCAGGCCTGCCATGGTGATCTGCCTATTTAACCCCTTCAGAACCCTGAGATTTTCCTTTTTTTTTTTTTCCCATTCACATAGCCTTATGAGAGCTTATTTTTTGCAGGGCAAGTTGTACTTTCTAATGGCACCATTTACGGTTGCATATCATGTAGTAGGAAGCGGGAAAACAATTCCAAATGGGGTAGAATTGGGAAAAAATGCAGTTCTGATAAAGGTTTTTATTTTTTTCACACTGTACACTATGCGGTTAAATTGACCTGTTATCTTCATTCTCCAAGTCAGTACGGTTACAACGATACAACACTTGTATAATTTTTCTTGCGTTTTAATACTGAAAATAATTTAAAGGGACACTGACAGGCCCTATAAACATATTTAGTTATTCTTATGCAGTCATAGATCTATTAAAGTGTATTCCAATGATATAAGAGTACCCCCTGTCCGCATTGTAAACCATGTAAAAACAACTTTATATTCATCTGTCAATCACATTTCTTTATGCCCAAGGGGCGTTTTTTCTCATACCTTTGTGCCCAGCCGCGCCTCAACTGTCGATTCCTAGCGCCGCCCAGCTCATTATTATTCACTGCGCTGGGCGGCTCTTACATTCCCCGATCCTGTCACCCGAGAGAAGAGTTTCTTGGCCGGCGCAGGCGCATTAACCATCGGAATTTCTGATGACATCAGCGCTCTGAAGCACTGGATACGAGTGCCTTGGAGGAGAGATCGAATTCAATTACAGGCTTGGGAGCGTGCCGGCGCATACGCAGATGGTCCGATTGAAGCCGATGCCCATAAGTATCTATCGGGCATGCGCGGGAACTGACAGGATCGGGGAATGTAAGAGCCGCCCAGCGCAGTGAATAATAATGAGCTGGGCAGCGCTAGGAAACGACAGTTGAGGCGCGGCTGGGCACGAAGGTAGGAGAAAAAATGCCCCTTGGGTATAAAGAAATGTGAAAAAACGCCCCTTGGGCATAAAGAAATGTGATCGACAGATCAATATAAAGTTGTTTTTACATGGTTTACAATGCGGACAGGGGGTACTCTTATATCATTGGAATACACTTTAATAGACCTATGACTGCATAGGAATAACTGAATATGTTTATAGGGCCTGTCAGTGTCCCTTTTTTAAACCTTTGAGGAAAAAAAAAACATTTTATAACCATGTTCTGATCCCTATAACTTTTTTGTAGTTATGTGTATGGGACTGTGTGAGGACTGATTTTTTGCGGGAAGATCTTTTCTTTTCAGTGATACCAATTTGAAGTGTGTGCAACTTTTTGATCACTTTTTATAAAAAAAAAATGATTGGGTAGTTGAAGTGACAAAAAATAGCAAATTGGCTGTTTTAATTTTTTTTCCCGTTACGCCATTTGACATATGCCATTAATATTGTTAGATTTTAATTGTATGGGCATTTTTGCACACGGCGATGCCCATGATGTTTATTTTGTTTATTGGTTAAGTTTTTTATTTTTATTTTAAGGAAAAGGGGGTGATTTGAACTTTTGTTTTTTTATTATATATGTAAAATCTTTTTTTTTTTTTTACTTTTTTTATGTCGCCTTGGGTGACAATAACTGGCAATCAATAGATTGCCCATTGTGTTCACTGACGGCATCTGAAGGGTAAAATGTATGCGATCAGCGTTATGGCTAATGGCATACATGTGCCGCGGGTCTCTGCTAATTAAAATAGCAGAAACCCGGCGGCTATGGCGCCCGCTGCACGTGTAAGCAGGCGCCATATTTAGGGACCGGACTTCCGCCGTACATATACGGCAGAGGTCCTTTAGGGGTTAAAGATGTCACAAGCACCATAGGCTGCAATACTATATTATCACAGTCTATGGCATAAGCAATCCAATGATCGCACATTCAGGTCCGTTGGGAAAAAAATAAATATATATATATATATAAAGAATTCAAAAGTGGGGCAGCACTCCTTGTACATACCAATCCAGGTGCCAGCGTTTACGCTTGATCCTGGGTATATGAATAACAAAAGAAATCTACGGCACTCCTCTGTAAATGGTGAAAAAAACCAAGTGTATTTATTCACACATGTCACAGCCACGTTTCAGTCCCCTTTCTCATGCCAAGCCTGTATCAACCAACAGATTTGGCTATGGGCTACTTCTAAGAGCGTTATCCTGGCAGTCCCATGGTTTTCACCCATTAACCTCTATACAGGGATCTGGACTTCGTTGTAGGGGAGCCACCAGGCCGCTGTCTCCTGAAATAGTCGTTGAATGATTGACAGCTGGCCCACAGGGGTCAAGAGACTGAGGGATCAGGCAAATCTGTAGTCAGGGATAGGCCGAGGTCAATGCAGACAGGGTAAGAGCAATCCAATAAGCAGTCCAAGGTCATGGCAGCAAAGGGTCAATACGGAGGTCAGACACAAGTCAGGACAGGCAGCAGAGGGTCACAATCCAGAAATCAGGCAGAAAGTCGGTACATGGGCAGAAAACAGAACAGCACACCATTGCAGGATATTAGCAAACTATAGAACCTATTAAAATGCAAAGAACTTGATTTTCTTGTAAGAGGGGGTGCACTTACTTTCAACCCTTTTGCAAACAATACTTGAACTCTCCAAAACAGCGACTGCTAAAAAGCCCATGGTGGAAACGGGGGATTGCAGCAAGCTGATTCCTCTGCTTCCCACACAAATAGTTTTCCTGTAGTTGCCACAAGAGGAAGCACGCCACATACAGACTTAGGGCTTGTTCACACGACCGTGTGAAGCCCGTGCCCGTGCTGTAAACCGCATGGAGCAGCCGCATGGGGATCGTGGACCCATTCACTTGAATTGGTCCGCGATCCGTCCGTTCCGCGAAAATATAGAGCAAGTTCTATCTTTTTGCAGTGCCGAGGCATGGAACGGAACCCCAGGAAGCACTCCGTAGTGCTTCCGTTGTGTTCCGTTCCGCATCTCTGGATTTGCGGACCCATTCACTTCATGCGGAATGCACACTGAACGGTGCCCGTGTATTGTGAATCCGCAAATGCGGTCCGCAATACGGTAACGGGCAGCACACGTTTGAGTGAATGAGCCCTTATACAGCTCCCATTGAGTCCTATACAAACTATATAACTTTATCATTTAGCCAGAACTTTATCATTTAGGGCTTGTTCACACCACTAATAATCTCCATTGTTCTGAGTCTTATTTTTTAAACAGAACTTTACTTTGGTGAAGGTATGATCAATGTGGGTCCTCAATGTGGGTCCAACTGCTGGGACCCCAAACTGCGGTCTGACCCCCAACAATCATTTATCGCTTATACCTATGGATTGATGATAAATGTTGTTCGTGGGCCAACCCCTTTAATTATGACCCTTGCATAAAACGTTTTGGGCGACATAAGGCTGTCTCAGGAACTGTACCGCCCTGCGTGCTTCCTCCATCTCTCCGTGCCCCATGTAACAGTGAGCATATCAACTAACAGCACTTGAAATTGTTGGTAAGTAAGGGGTTAATTGCCTTGTAGGCTGCAACGCTGGGTTTAGTCAAGGGGTCAGGAGATACGCCTGGTACGTTCCCATGCTGTGCTGCAGCCGCTCGGATTGAGAGGACCTGCATGGCAGTTAACGAGAAAGTGGGGGTGAGTGACACTCACAAATTGGAGCACCACCCTAGGGGCCTCGATGGTGATAGGCCAGGTCAGGAGGAACATGCAAGCCTAATGGCTTCAAAGAGAAATGCCCGTATTGAGAGTAGTATAAGGGACTGTGCGATCATTATGTGCAGATAGAGAGTGCGCCACACTGTGAGTGTGTATAAGAGGACGCACAACCTCTGTACATTCACGTGGAGACTAGCCATGGCCTAGAAGAACAAGACTCACGGAGCCATCTTCATCACTGGCACCAAAAAGAGAAAACTCCAGGGCAAAGTTGTCGATGGCCAATGAGTTGAGTGCCAAACCAGAGTAGCAAGTAAGTCAGCTGCTTGGAAGTGGACCTTTTAACCACCAAGCCTGTTATCTCCTGTGAGATTACTGTAACCACCAAGCCAGTTGCCTCTCGTGAGACTGTTGTAACTGTCAAGTTTGTTGTCCCACATGAGTTCAGTAAAACATCTGTGAGGAGATGTCTGTGAGGAGCCATGTCTACCACTCATGAGCCAAAAAGATCTTGGGTAAGGTCTTGCCCCCTTACACACCACCACCAGTATGCTGGAGCAGTATCATCAGGACAAATGAGATCGAAAGGGAATTGTTCTTTTTAATGCCTGACCAACATCTTCCATACATGTGAGGGGATTTTCTAAGATATTGTTACTGATGACCTATCCTCTAGGATAGAGATAGGTCATCAGCATCTGATCGGTGGGGGTCCGACACCCGGGACCCCTTCCTATCAGCGGTTTGAAAAGCCACTGGCGCTCCTGTAAATGCTACGTCCTTCTCCCTGTTCACCAAGCACAGCGGCGTACATAGTGCTTGGTCTCGTGGTCAGAAGTCCGCGACACAACTGCGAGCCCCGCTTCCTTCTCAAAACAGCTGATCGGCGGGGGTCTGAGGTGTCGGACCCCCGCCTATCACATGCTGATGACCTTTCCAGTGGATAGGACATCAGTAAAAACATATCAGACAACCATTTTGAAGCGGGCGGGTGCCATAGCCTTGAAATGCACACTATTTTCCACAGCAGACACCTGTCGCCAATGTCCATGGTCAGAGAAAACTCGTTCACAGACATTTAACCCCTCAGAAGCCATGGTCAATTGAGACCGAGGCATGTGAGGGGGTCATTTACGGGGGATGTGCTGCTCCCATGACCAAACAGCCTCCCGTAAAGAGACAGTGGGAGCCGATCACTTTGTAAAGCAGCATGGAGCCGTGTGAAGTTAAAGGGGCTGTTAAAGGGGTTGTCCAAGATAATAAAAAAAAATTGTTTTCAAAAGAAACTTTGCATAATGGCTTTGCTCCTTTGTCCAATCATAACTGTGAAGGAGCAGTTATGTTTGGGCTTCCCTAATGTTTTTTTCAGCCATATTTTTCCTTGTTTCAACTGCACAGCTAGATGCTTTTCACTCAGAAGCAGGGGACGTCTCCCTTCTGCCGGCACTTTACTGCTGTGACATATTTTCGCTTACTTCCCACTAGGTTTGTTTTCAGCTCCAGAGCTCACAGAACAGATAACGAGTGGGAAATCATTCTTATAGGCACACAGGAGGCCCCCATTTCCTGTGATCCGTCTTCTGAGTCTCTTTTAGGCCCCTTCCACGCATTGGACTTGCAGTGTGTGTGAAAGAGAGCACCCGTCCTGACCTTCCAGCACTGATGGGGTTGTATAGCATTATATTATTTTATGATGCTATGTAACCCTTACAGTTCTGGATTGTATTTGATAACACTGACAGCATTACGTCAGTGTTATACAATACATTCCAGAAGGCTAAGGGCTTATGCAGATGGCTGTGCCCATATTGCAGCCCTCAAACAGCGGGTCTGTACTATATGGGCCCCGGCCGTTTGTGCACCGCATCACGGATGCGGACCCATTCACTTGAATTGGTCCGCAATCTGGAAGGTGTGGTGTGTAACGAAGGCACAGAAGCACTGCAGAGTGCTTCCCTGGAGTTTCTCTCCTTGCCTCCGCACCACATTCAATTTGAATGGGTCTGGTTCCGTCTGCGGCAGCTGCAATGCACGGGACGTCCGGCCAATGACCGTCTGCATGAGCCCTAAGGGTTACATATAGAGTTGAGCGGACACCTGGATGTTCGGGTTCGACCGAACTTCGGAAAAAAGTTCGAGTTCGGGACCCGAACTTGACCCCGAACCCAAACCCCATTGAAGTCAATGGGGACCCGAACTTTTGAGCACTAAAATGGCTGTAAAAATTTCATGGAAAGGGCTAGAGGGCTGCAAATGGCGTCAACATGTGATTAAGAGCATGGCAAGTGCTCTGTTATGTTACGTTACGTTACTAAGTCCTTGTATAGCGCTCTAGAGGAACTCAATCCGATCGAAGCGCTTGTGGACGGCTATATTTGTGAGCCCCTACGTCATCCTACACAAATAGCCAGGTCTTAACCAGCTTCCTAAATTCCAGGTAATCTGATGTTGTTCTGATATGTTCTGGGAGGGAGTTCCAGATCTTGGGGGCTAATGCTGAGAAACGTCTGTCCCCCCATGTCTTGAGGCGGGTTCTTGGCACCGACAAAAGGGAGGCTGAGGTGGATCTCAGTTCTCTAGGAGGATGGTAACGTGTTATCTTTTTTTGCAGATAGATGGGCCTGTTTTGTGGAGGGCTTTGTGTGTTAAGCAGCACAGCTTAAAATGCACTCCCTCTTTCACTGGGAGCCAGTGGAGTTCCCTGCGTGCTTTTGTAACAGAGTCTGTCCAATCTAGTTTCTTGATGAGCCGGATGGCTCTGTTTTGACAGAGTTGCAGAGCTCTCAGATCTTTCTCTGGTAGCCCCGCATACATTGCATTGCCGTAGTCCAGGTGGGAGTTGACTAGCGCTCCCACCACGACCTGTCTGCATGTGTTGGGGAGAAACGGTAGGGCTTTTTTTTAGAAGGAATAGGGCGAAGTTTGCTTTCCGTATTACTTCTTTAATCTGGGGACGGAGGCTCATTTCTTGATCCAAAATTATCCCCAGACTCTTTCCTTGTGTGGCGATGGCAACGTTTTCCCCAAAGATAGACGGGGCGGCAGCCTCAGGTGTTTTATGTAGTGCAATAAGCTTAGTCTTGGTCGGGTTGAGTTTGAGGTGGTTATGTGCCAGCCAGTTCCTGGCCTTATTTAGTCCTTCTTGCATGAGTTTATAGTCATCAGCGGATTTCGATACTCTCAAAAGGATCTGTGTATCGTCCACATAAGACTCATAGCTGATGTTATACTCCTTCAGAATGGCGAGCAGAGGTCGGACATAAATGTTGAAGAGTAATGGCGAGAGGGGAGATCCCTGAGGGACTCCCCACTCCACCTTCTCGACTGGGGAAAAGAATGAGCCCAGTTTGACTCTCTGAGCTCTGTTTTTCAGGAAAGAGTCAAACCAGGCAAGTCCGTGGTTATCTACTCCAATGTCAGCTTTTAATCTATTTAGGAGGATGGAATGGCTGATAGTGTCGAAGGCTGCCGACATGTCTAGGAGAACCAGCCAAGTCCCCCCTCCCTCGTCAGCGACCCCTAGGGCTTCATCCCAAAGGCTGACCAGGGCTGATTCCGTGCTGTGTGTTGGCCTGAAGCCCGACTGATGTTCATCTAGAAGTCGATGCTGTTCTACGTGCAGCTGGAGTTGGCTTGCCACTGCTATCTCCATGATTTTAGCTATTAGGTGGATGTTGGTAATCGGTCTGAAATTGGCCATCATATTTATGTCTGCTCCTGGTTTCTTGAGGAGGGGAGTTATGATTCCTAACTTGAGAGACTCAGGGACGTTACCACTGAGAAAGGAGTCATTTATAATTCTTAGAATTAACGGGGCAATGGTGGTCGTGCATTCAATAAGAGATTTAGTTTGGATATTGGAGAGGGGATAAGTTGCTTTGGACATATTTTTCATGCTTTTAGTTAGGTCTTCAAGTTTTAATGGGCATAGAGTGAAGGTGTGGGTGGGGTTTATCACGTTGTTCTCTATGGGGGGGACAGTTGCCTGTTGAGCTAGCGAGATGTCGTTGCAGAGGTCTTGGGATTCGGGGATAGTGGTTTTGAGGCCATCAGGGTTAGCTAGATCGAAAATGATCTGAAAGATCTTTTTAGGCTTTTGAGCAGCGTTTTCGATCTCGCTAGCAAAATGGTCTTGTTTGGCCTTAAAGATTGCTTTGTGGTAAATCGTCAGTTGGGTCTTATATTTTAGCTGTGATTCTTCTATCGGGTTTTTCCTCCATGCCCTCTCTAGTCTGTTGCATTCAATTTTTACTAGTTTTAGTTCTCTCGTATACCACAGTGCTTTTTTCCCTGATTTCTTACCAGTCTCAAGGGGGCATGTTGGTCCGCCGTTTTTTTTGACGATGTCGTCAAATTGTAATGTGAGTTTCTCACAGGGCAGATTGAGATCGATTTTGCTGATGTATTCTTCTAAGGTAGGTAGGATTTTGTCATATGTCAGGTTGTTGTTATTTCTTCGCCAATTTTTTTTTTCTCCTGTGGTTAGCTGCTTCGTGTTAATTGGGATGTGGAGTTCAAAGGCTATGAGTCTATGGTCAGTCCAGGGCAATTCTTCTGGATCTTCTACCGTTAAGTTTAGATTTTTTTCAAAAATCGGATCGAGCAAGTGACCCGCTTTATGTGTGGGTTTGTCAACCCTTAAGGTAAGTTGGGCTAAGTCGAACTGTGTGGTGACTTTTTGGGCTGAGGTATCTTGCTTATCGTTGAACCAAAGGTTAAGGTCCCCTAGAATAAGAAGTCTATGATGTTTTATTGTGAGATCCGTGGCCCATTCTATGAAGTTGTCTGTGAAATGAGTGCGGGGTCCTGGGGGTCTGTAACATAACGCTGTTATTATTGTATATTTATTTTCTAACGTCAGACGTGCTATGAGTGTTTCCCATGATGGGTTTTCCGTAGGAAGGTTAATTTCTGTTGTTTTTATTGTGTTTTTATGTACAATCGCTATCCCTCCCCCCTGTTTGTTCGGCCTATTCTTTATGATGATGTTGTAGTCTGGTGGGAGAATTTCCCCAATGTCTACCCTGGACTTTTCTGTAAACCATGATTCCGTAATGAACAGACATTCATAGTTTCTATCTACTGTATGCATAGGTCGCGAATTTCATATTTATTCTTAACTGCCGATCTGGCGTTTATGAAGGCACATCTTAGGTCAGTGTGGAGGGATTTTCTTTTCGGGGGCCGTTTATTTTGTTCTGGATATTTTGGGTCTGTGCTATCTATGGTTTGTGGCGAATGGTTAAGAATAGGTGTTTTTAAAATCTTAGGTTTAAAAGCTTTGGTTAAAATAGCACCAGGGATATCTGTGCCCCTGTTTTGTAGTGCCAGCAGTTGTTGTGAATCGTACTTGATTCGCAGATCTGAGGTATGCGACCCAGGGTGACCGCCCTGGTTTCTCTGGTCCCTTCTGGCCCGGACGGGCTCAGACGGGCGTGTCCCCTGGACCCGTCCGCCGGACCCGTCCGTGGTACGTGTACATTTTTTATGTGTGATGCGGCGTAAAGACGCCGAGCGCCGTCCCTCTGTCGGCTCCGCCCCTCCCCTGGGCGTGCCACAGCGCTAGAGCCGGGCTTGGGGGTGTTCTAAGGCAGATTCCACAGAGTGCAGGTGCGTTCAGAAAAAATTGTATATTGTAAGTTGTGCCAAAAGTGCAAGTGCTTGGTGTGGTGGCCCCCTAGAGGGGTCGCCACTTTAGTAAGTGCGGGTAAGCCTTTTCAGAGTGTGTAGGCAGCGTGAGGGTCCCGAGTCGAATCTGTCGACCGCGGCCTCTCACACTGTTGTAGTTTTTATGTGTGTCGGCTCTGCCTCTCCCTTTGGAGTTCCACAGCGCTGGAGCCAGGCGTGGGGGTGTTCTTGGGCGGATTCCGCAAAGTGCAGGTGCATTCAGAGAAAATTACACATCGTGTCAAAAGTGGAAGCGCTTGGTGTCAGATCCATCCAATCTATATACGCATAGAGGCTGTAGGGGGGTATTGTCTGAGCAAATATAATCAATACATCTACTACCTATACAAAAAATGTGAAAAAATAAATAAAAAAAAACACAAATTCCCAATGTGCTGATAATAAAGAACAGTCCCGATATCCAAGTGCCAGTATTATAAAAAGGTGGAAAAACGGAATCCAGAAAAAAGACAGTCACTTGTGGTTAATCCAGATCCATCTGTGTAAATAATTGATCAACAAAATAAGAATCCTGTAGGACAAATCAAAATTGTGTTGTGCTGCTGTGTTTAAAATAATAGGTGAGTATTCATTTGCTACAGACTCTCTTGTATTACCCGCAAACAGCAGCTCTGCAAACAAATGTGGATAGGCAAATGACTTTAAATAACATAAAATAGGTAAAAATAAAAAATACTAATCTTGATCTAGGAGGACCAGGTCCATATGGAGTAGGAGGTTGAGGAGGGGGTGTAGGTGGAAGTGGCGGTGGAGGAGGAGGTAGCCTACACTAGTTTTTGGTTTTAAATTTTATTTTTCAAATTAGGGTACACCCCAAAACATTGGGAAATATAACCTGTGATAACCCCCTCCAGTCATGCTAAACACACGTTCAGACAATACACTGGCTGCAGGGCAGGCCAGCACCTCCAAGGGGTAAAGGGCAAGCTCAGGCCATGTGCCTAATTTGGAGACCCAGAAGTTGCAGCGGCTGACCCCTGTCAGTCAGTTCGTGTAGGCGTGTGCACACTTACTGCCCCACCATGCTGCACGTCCCCGTGATGTTCACGATCCAATTTGATATCTGCTCTATCAACTTTCGATGTTCTTTTCTGCACCTACCATGGTGATCACGGGTGGCGGGGAATCAGGGTTCCACGCCGGAGAGGGAGCGTGAGAAAGAGAGACCACATCCAAGGGAGGATTCATTTTTTCAAATTTAAAATTAGAGTTGGGAGAAATTATTAAAGCATAAAAGTGTGACAACTTTTCAAAGTTTAAGCATTGAATGTAAGGATGTGGTGTTCATTAATTACTGAATAATTTATTACATTGTATTCCCTGTCACCTATGCATAGCAGGTGTTTATTCACTTCTAAAATTGTATATTGTCAACCCAAGAGTGTAACAGAAAAATTATTGAAATTTATTAAGCTGTCAACTAGGTAGAGGAAGGGTATATTACACCCAAAAATTGGTGAATTTCACCAAAAAATGTAACTGACAATTATTTTTTTTACCGGTCCACAAGGTATAGCAGTGGTACTATGCACACCAAAATCGGTGAATTTCACCCTGAAATGTAAGTGACAATTTATTTATTTTTTAACCGGCCTACTAGATATAGCAGTGGCACTATACACACAAAAATTTGGTTAATTTCACCCGAAAAAGTAAATGACAATTATATATTTTTTTGTTTAACCTGTCTACTAGGTATAGCGAAAATTTACTTACCAAAATTTTTGTTTCCTGGAGTCCGTAGGCAGCACACACCAAAGGGGTTAAGTCCCCTAGGTACAACCAGAATAGAGACCAATTAGCAAGCAATAGATTGATTAATTACATAGTACCTCCCAGTATAAAGCACCACAGAGCACACAGAGCCATGTATTGTATGCAGCAATAATTTATTAAGGGTGGGCATATTGTGCTGCCTACGGACTCCAGGAAACAAAAATTTCGGTAAGTAAATTTTCGCTTTCCTGTTCGTCCTTTGCAGCACACACCAAAGGGATTTTTAAAGCAGTACTCAAAGGGGGGGGGGGAGCACTGGCCGCCAACTGTAGCACTCGTTTGCCAAAAGAAGCCTCTTCTGCTGCCTGAATGTCTAGCCTGTAGTGTTTAATGAAGGTTGATGATGTAGACCATGTTGCGGCTCTGCAGATTTGTTCCAATGGGACTTGTGCCAGCTCAGCCCAGGATAATAATAATGGACACTGTAACTCAGCCATTGAGTAGGCCAACTCTATAGTCTGTTTGATCCACCTCGCTAAAGTTGCTTTACTGGCCCTTTTACCCTTGTTAGGGCCCTGGTGCTGTAAAAAGAGACTTTCACATCCTCTGAATGATGAAGTGACTTGTAGGTAGAACAGAAGAACTCTTCTGACATCCAGGAGATGAGTTTGATCCTGGTCTTGAGTGTTAGACTGGATTACTGGGAGCGATATCTCCTGGTTAATGTTGGTAGTTGAAGCAACCTTGGGCAAGAAACCTGGCATTGTGCGTAGAACCACGGAGTGGCCTAAGTCCCTGAAATATGGTTCCCTACAGGATAGGGCTTGTAGATCACTTATACGTCTTGCTGATATGATTGATACTAGGAATAAGGCTTTCCCAGACAAGTGTTTTATGGAAGCTTCTTCAAGCGGCTCGAATGGAGGTTTACACAAGGCGGACAATACCACAGACAGATCCCAGGATGGAATTGGAGAATGGAAGGAAGGATTAATATTCTTCAAGGCTTTGAAGAAAGTGCGGATTAATGGATTATTTGAAAACTTTCCTTGTTGCTGCGCATTTATTGCAGTAAAGTGAACCTTCAATGTATTCGTTTTCAGACCTTTTTTGAAGCCTTCATGAAGAAAGTGAATGATCGTATTTAGGGATTCTGGGTCTTCTGAGTTGCTTTGGCACCATGTCTTAAAGATGCGCCAAACTCGATTGTAAACCTTAACTGTAGCCGGTTTTCGAGCAGCTAGGAGAGTATTGATCACTTCCGTGGGATGAATTAAAGAATCCCGCTCAGTCTCCAAACCGATAACTTGAGGTTGTTGGGGTTCGGATGAAAAAACCCGTTCTGACTGAGGAGATCCCGTCTGGGTGGAAACTTCCAAATCTTCCCTTTGGATAGACGGAGAGCTAGGGAAAACCACGTTCTTCGTGGCCAATAAGGTAGGACCACAATTGCTTCTGCTTGGTCCTGCTGAATCTTCTTGAGTACCTTTGAGATCATTGGAACTGGTGGAAAGACGTATATTAGACCTTCTTTCCAGCTGACTGATAAACCGTCGATCGCAAACGCTTGAGCGGAGCGGTAAATGGAACAGAATATTTTGGTCTTTCTGTTCTGTTCCGTTGCCATTACATCCATACGAGGTTCTCCCCACCGATTCTCGATCTCTGCAAACACAGCCGGATTGAGACTCTATTCTCCCGGATGCATCTTCTTGCGACTGAGTAGGTCGGCCATGACATTCAATGCACCCTTTATGTGGACTGCTGTTATTTCTTGGGTCCATACTTCGGCCCAAGCCATCAGAAGACTGCATTCCCTGGTGAGACTGCTGTTTCTTGTCCCTCCCTGCTTGTTTATGTAGTACACCGTGGAGATGTTGACTGACCGGATTAAGACACTGCGGCTCTTCAGATGATCCTGGAAATGAATTAAGGCTAGGTGTACCGCCTTTAGCTCCCTCCAGTTGGAGGACCTTTTGGAATCTGCTGTGTTCCACTTCCTCTGCACCCACAGACTGTTGACATGGGCACCCTAGCCCCAGGAGGAGGCATCCGTAGTGAGGTGAATCTGGGTTTGAGATTGCAGACTTCTGCCTTGTTGAAGGCGTTTGGGTGACATCCACCACCTGAGATGACGCCGCGTCGATACTGGTATCACAAACTTCCTGTCCAGAGAGTGATAACTCTTGTCCCACGCTGTGAGGATGGCATGTTGTTGCTCTCTGAAGTGAGCTCTTGCCCATGGAACTGCATCCACTGAGGAAGTTAACCGACCCAGTAGAGACATGGCCTGCCGAAATGTTACTCTGGGGGCAGAGATCAGGTGTGAGGCCTGTTTCTGGATAGCTATTATCCTTTCTGCGGATAACCTGACATTCATTTTCTTTGAATTCAGAATGAATCCCAGAAACTTTATCTCCTGAGAAGGAACAAGTTGAGATTTTTTGTGATTTACCAGAAACCCATGATTCTGGAGCATTAGTAGAGCCTCTTTCAAATCTGTTGATAGTTGAGCCGCAGAGTTCGCTATCAGAAGCCAGTCGTCTAGATACGGTATGCAACATATGCCTTTGAGGTGCAATGCTTCCGTCAGGATTACTGCTACTTTTGAGAACACCCTGGGTGCCGATGATATCCCGAAGGGTAAACAGGTGAACTGAAGATGCGATGTTCTGTATTGAGTTTGAATCGCTATTCTTAGATACTTCCGATGCTTGGGAAGGATTGGAATGTGTAAAGACGCATCTTGGAGATCTACTGATGCCATGTAGCTGTTCTCCTCTAATAGCGAGATCACCGATCGGATTGATTCTATTCTGAACCTCTTCTTGGCAATATACTTGTTTAGGTACGTTAGATCCACTACTAGCCTCCACTTGTTCCCTGGTTTGGGTACCGGGAAAACCTTGGAATAAACGCCTTTGCCCGCTTCCATATAAGGGACTGGCTCCAATGCCGCCTTCTCTGTGAATTCTTCTAACAGTTGAAGGATCACTGGATTTGTCTGGTTTATAAGAAACCGGTCTGGAGGGATTTTTGAAAATTCCAGGACATAACCTCTCTGGATAGTGGGAATGACCCAGGCGTCGTTCGACGTGTTCTTCCATGCTGCGGTGAATTCTTTTAATCTTGCTCCTACCCGGGGCTGAGGCCTGGCGTCATTGTTCTGCAGGCTTCTTATCTTTTTTCCTGAAGTCAGGTCTCTCCTGTCTGTTGTTACGGAATCTTCTTTGTCTGTCAAACTGCTGTTTGTTCCGAAATCTAGGAGATCTTCTTCTCTGGAAACGAAAAGATCTGGAAGGCTTCCTTCTTGTTTCCGGGAATTTTAGCAGTTTTGCTGTCATTTAATGACTCCAGAATTTTTTCCAACTGAGGGCCAAACAAGGACGTGGGCTGGAATGGAAGATTACAAAAGTGGAACTTTGACAAGAGGTCACCTGACCACTGCTTAATCCATATGGCCATTCTGGCGGCATTAGTGAGAGCCAAAGAACTTGATGCAAACTTTAATGAATCTAAGTGAGAATCACACAAGAATTCAGATGCATGCTTCATAACCGGGATATTTTTTAAAATTTCTTCCCTTGGAACCCCATCTTCCAGGTCATGAGATAATTGGGACAGCCAGATCCGCAGAGATCTTGCCACTGGCACAGAGGCTAGGGCCGGTACACAAGAAGAAGTGGACGCATATGCTTTTTTCAAAAAAGACTCCGCCTTCTTGTCTACTGGATCCTTGATCAAGGAAGTCTCTTCAGATGGAAAAAGCGCCCTCCTTGACAATCTGGCCATTGGAAGGTCTACTTTAGGGACTGACATCCAATCTTTATGTGTCGTCCGCTAACTTATATGTATGTTTGAATCTGGAACTGGGATCCGGTTTCTTATCCGGTTTCTCCCAATCCTGCCTTAGCCAATCATTGAGCAGCGGGTGCCCTGGAAAAGCTTTGCATCCTGATTTAGGAAAGTAAAACAGCTTGTCACATTTTGACTTATTAGAAATATCTCTACTAGATTCAATAGTGTGCTTGACTGCTTTGAGAAGATCCCCTAGGTTCTCCTTATGGAACAGCATAGTGTCCTCCATATCCTCAGAATCTGAGTCTATCTCTCCCTCAGACAAGGAACTGTCAGAGGATAAGGCAAACTGTGGCTCTGAGGTTTCATGCGATTTTTTGTTTTTTTTATTGGAGGCTCTGACTTCATTAAAAACAGATGATAGCTGATCCTTAAACCAGTGCAGAAAGTCATTATTCTGGGAGGGAGGAGACTCAGAATGAACAGAAGTGCAGCCCTGACACAGATCAGAAAACGCATTATCTGGCATAGGTTGTTCACAATTCCTGCAGGAGCGGTGTCTGGATTTTCTTTTTCTCTTAAGAGATTCCTCATGCAGACATCTAATAATAGATAAGGAGTATCAGTAAAAAATCATTCCTTCACCCCAACACCACCGAAGAGTGTGCACAGAGGAAGGGACAGCCGCATCAAACCTATGCCAGATCTTGCCAAGCATGTTATCCCCATACGCTAACCTTACTTACCTCGGCAAGCAGTGGGAGTAGCGTCCTGGCGAGCGCCCATAGTAACTGTGCCACAGAGTTAAATACTTCCGGGACGCGCCAGCGGAGTGCGCATGCGCGAGACGTCGCGATTCCCCAGTATCATCTCGCGCGTGCGCCTCCACTATAGCGCGCGTCTCTGCTGCCTCAACCCACATCCTGCAGAGGGAGGCAAGCAGAGAATGGAGCGAGGTGCTGCCGACTGCACTGGGGAAAAACACACTCGCAACCATCTTCAGGGTGAGGGACTACAAGTATCACACCTGGGAGGGGATAACTGTGGGAGTTGTGGTCTCTTCAAGTGCCTAGAGAAAATAAAATACATGGCTCTGTGGTGCTTTATACTGGGAGGTACTATGTAATTAATCAATCTATTGCTTGCTAATTGGTCTCTATTCTGGTTGTACCTAGGGGACTTAACCCTTTGGTGTGTGCTGCCAAGGACGAACAGGAAAGCAGTGGTACTATACACCCAAAAATTTGTTAATTTCACCATAAAATGTAACTGACAATTTTTTTCTTTTATTTTTTTTACCGGTATAGCAGTGGTACTATACACCCAAAAATTGGTGAATTTCACCCGAAAATGTAAATGACAAAGTAGTCAAATGATATAAAATAAAACACGTACAAAAAAAAATGGATTTATGAGGTGGAGTTCCATATGGAGTAGGAGTTTGAGGAGGCGGTGGACGTAGCGGTGTAGGTGGAAGCGGTGGTGGAGGAGGACGAGGTAGCCAAAACAGGTTTTTGGTTTTAATTTAATTTTGTAAAATTAAGGTACACTCCAAAAGAGTGTGAAATATCCAAAATACAAACATGAGCAATTGCGCTGCAGTATAACAATGGCTGCTTAGTGCCGGTATACATGTCTATTCTGCACAAGGTACGGACAAGTCCTGAGGGATTCATGCTTGGTTCATTTTAATGAACGTGAGCTTGTCCATATTGGCTGTGGACAGGCGGCTGCGCTTGTCTGTGATGACGCCCCCAGCCGTGCTAAACACACGTTCAGACAATACACTGGCTGCAGGGCAGGCCAGCACCTCCAAGGCGTAAAGGGCAAGCTCAGGCCATGTGCCCAATTTGGAGACCCAGAAGTTAAAGGGACCAGACCCATCATTCAGTACGTGTAGGCGTGTGCACACATACTGCTCCACCATGTTGGTGAAATGCTGCCTCCTGCTAAGACGTTCCATATCAGCTGGTGGTGCTGGTTGTTGTGGCGTGGTGACAAAGCTTTTCCACATTTCGGCCATGCTAACCCTGCCTTCTGAGGTGCTGGCGGTGCCCCAGCTGCGTTGGCGACCTCTTCCTTCTTCTCAGCCTTCTCCTTGTACTTCCACTGTGCCCCCGCTGTCAGGTGAGAATGCCACCAGCAGCGCGTCTACCAGCGTGTGCTTGTACTCGCGCATCTTACGATCACGCTCCAGTGACGGAATTAAGGATGGTACGTTGTTCTTGTAACGGGGATCCAGCAGCGTGGCCACCCAGTAATCAGCACAAGTTAGAATGTGGGCAACTCGGCGGTAGTTGCGGAGATACTGCAGCATGTAATCGCTCATGTGTGCCAGGCTGCGAAAACGAAAAGCTGTCCTCTGTGGGAGGTGTATCGTCTGTGTCCTCTGTATCCCCCCAGCCATGCACCAGTGATGGCCATGAGCTGGTCTGGGTGCCATCTTGCTGTGAACATGGTTCCTCCTCCTCCATCTCCTCATCCTCATCCTCCACCTCGTCATCCTCCTGAACTGTGCCCTGGCTGGACAATTGTGTACCTTGGGTTTGTAGGTGCAGGAACCCAGCCTCAGAGCCACTTGGGAATGACTGGCCGGAAACCCTATGAAATGATCCCTCTTCCTCCTCCTGCTCCTGTGCCACATCCTCTTCCATCATCGCCAGGAGTGTTTTTTTCAAGGAAGCATAGAAGTGGGATAGTAACGCTGAGAACGGCGTTATCGGCACTGGCCATGTTGGTGGAGTACTCGAAACAGCGCAACAAGGAACACAGGTCTCGCATGGAGGCCCAGTCATTGGTGGTGAAGTGGTGCTGTTAACTGTAAATAGTTAATGGTTTCAGTAAAAGGAAGTTTTGGTTCACTGCAACTTGTGTTCCTCCATTATTCCTACAATAAATCGGTGTGCCACCGTTACCAGCACTGGCGTCACGAACTTTAAGGGATCTTGCCACAGGCACATTAAACCTACAACACCTAGGGCACCTCACCTACCACCTGGCCTGGTCCCTATACACAGAGAGTGCCCCAGAGGACTTCTGTGCCAGCCTCTCCATCACTGCTGTACGCCTGCCCAGGGTCTTCTATAAACTGTGAGTAACCAAGAGCAACCCTCGTTTACCCTGCAGGGCTGCGTACTGCGCATGCGCCAAACTGCTATCCGCCTCAGGCCCAGCCGCCACTGCATTTACCCAGTGTGCTGTTATGGAGATATAACGGCCACGAGGCTGAAGTTGGTTTCTTATTCGTCCAGTTTCTTATTCACTGAAGTTGGTTTCTTATTCGGCAGTTTCTTATACATTACTATGACAAATAAACCTTTTTTTTCTCTTATTCCTCTGCAGTAAATCTGTTTTTTTCTACATAAATGTTAAATATTATTTGTGAACAATCAGATTAATAAAAAAAAATCTAGATAATTTGTGTTTTTACAAAAAAAAACGATAGTGAAAAATGGATGAAAAAATATGCATTTTGAATAAGTAACTGAGGAATTTAAGGGGTTAAACGCTGTTGGGCCACTAATCTAAGGGAGGGAATATAAAGAGTAAGGACCCCTCCATAACACCCAACTGTATCCAGCCCGTCCCAAACTGTGGATTGGCATTAAAACAGGTGCCAACCTTGCCAACTATATACATTTTCTGCATTTTGAATAAGTAACTGAGGAATTTAAGGGGTTAAACGCTGTTGGGCCACTGATCTAAGGGTGGAAATATAAAGAGTAAGGACCCCTCCATAATACCCAACTGTATCCAGCCTGGCCCAAACTGTGGATTGGCAGGAAAACAGGTGCCAACCTTGCCAACTATCTACATTTTCAGCATTTTGAATAAGTAACTGAGGAATTTAAGGGGTTAAATGCCGTTGGGCCACTAATCTAAGGGTGGAAATATAAAGAGTAAGGACCCCTCCATAATACCCAACTGTATCCAGCCTGGCCCAAACTGTGGATTGGCAGGAAAACAGGTGCCAACCTTGCTAATATACATTTTCTACATTTTGAATAAGTAATGGAGGAATTTAAGGGGTTAAACGCCGTTGGGCCACTAATCTAAGGGTGGAAATATAAAGAGTAAGGACCCCTCCATAATACGCAACTGTACCCAGCCCGGCCCAAACTGTGGATTGGCATTAAAACAGCTGCCAACCTTGCCAACTATATACATTTTCAGCATTTTGAATAAGTAACTGAGGAATTTAAGGGGTTAAACGCCGTTGGGCCACTGATCTAAGGGTGGAAATATAAAGAGTAAGTGCCCCTCCATAATACCCAACTGTATCCAGCCTGGCCCAAACAGTGGATTGGCAGGAAAACAGGTGCCAACCTTGCCAACTATATACATTTTCAGCATTTTGAATAAGTAACTGAGGAATTTAAGGGGTTAAACGCCGTTGGGCCACTAATTTAAGGGAGGGAATATAAAGAGTAAGGACCCCTCCATAATACCCAACTGTATCCAGCCCGTCCCAAACTGTGGATTGGCATTAAAACAGGTGCCAACCTTGCCAACTATATACATTTTCAGCATTTTGAATAAGTAACTGGTGATTTTAAGGGGTTAAACGCTGTTGGGCCACTAATCTAAGGGTGGAAATATAAAGAGTAAGGACCCCTCCATAATACCCAACTGTATCCAGCCTGGCCCAAACTGTGGATTGGCAGGAAAACAGGTGCCAACCTTGCCAAACTGGCCCAATCCACAGTTTGGGACGGGCTGGATACAGTTGGGTATTATGGAGGGGTCCTTACTCTTTAAATTTCCACCCTTAGATCAGTGGCCCAACGGCATTTAACCCCTTAAACTCCTCAAGTTACTTATTCAAAATGCTGAAAATGTATATAGTTGGCAAGGTTGGCACCTGTTTTCTTGCCAATCCACAGTTTGGGCCAGGCTGGGTACAGTTGGGTGTTATGGAGGGGTCCTTACTCTTTATATTTCCACCCTTAGATCAGTGGCCCAACAGCGTTTAACCCCTTAAATTCCTCAGTTACTTATTCAAAATGCATATTTTTTCATCCATTTTTCACTATCGTTTTTTTTTTGTAAAAACACAAATAATCTAGATTTTTTTTTTATTAATCTGATTGTTCACAAATAATATTTAACATTTATGTAGAAAAAAACAGATTTACTGCAGAGGAATAAGAGAAAAAAAAGGTTTATTTGTCATAGTAATGTATAAGAAACTGCCGAATAAGAAACCAACTTCAGTGAATAAGAAACTGGACGAATAAGAAACCAACTTCAGCCTCGTATAACGGCCCTGACCGTGCTTAC
This sequence comes from Bufo bufo, assembly GCF_905171765.1. Classification (NCBI taxonomy): domain Eukaryota; kingdom Metazoa; phylum Chordata; class Amphibia; order Anura; family Bufonidae; genus Bufo; species Bufo bufo. Next base: position 41,666,563 of record NC_053389.1, read on the forward strand.
TGGTCCACGTATCCGTAGTCAGGTGCACCTTGCCACAGATGGCGTTGCGCAGTGCACACCTGATTTTGTCCCCTACTTGGTTGTGCAGGAAAGGGGTGGCTCGCCTTGAAAAGTAGTGGCGGCTGGGCACGATGTACTGTGGGACAGCCACCGCCATAAGGCCTTTAAAACTATCCGTCTCCACCAGACGGAATGACAGCATTTCAAAGGCCAGTAATTTAGAAATGCTGGCATTCAGGGCTAGGGATCGCGGGTGGGTAGGGGGGTACTTCCTCTTCCTCTCCAGCGTTTGGGATATGGAGAGCTGAACGCTTCCGTGGGACATTGTGGAGATGCTTGGTGACCCAGGTGTTGGTGGCAGATCCTCTGTTTGCGGGGTGTCAGGTGGCACTGTCACTCCAGAGGTGGATGAAGAGGCCGAGACTGCAGCAGAAGAGGAAGCAAGAGGAGCCAGAGACCTTTCTTGGTTTTTGAGGTGTCTACTCCACTGCAGCTCGTGCTTTGCACTTAGATGCCTGGTCATGCAGGTTGTGCTCAGGTTGAGAACGTTTATGACTCGCTTCAGGCTCTGATTGCACACTCGTGTCTTGTCGTCAGCACATTGTCTGAAGAACTGCCACGCCAGGGAACTCCTTGGAGCTGGCTTTGGTGTGCTCGATCCCTTGCTGCGGTGGGCTGGTGGCTCTGTGCGACCACCGCCACTTCCTCCGAACTACATAGGTCACTCGCATGACATTGATTCCATGTGGGGTCGAGGACCTCATCATCTTCCACCCAGTCTTCACTTCTGCCCTCCTTGTCGGTCTGCACACTTTCGAAAGCCCCAGCAGTTGGCACCTGTGTTTCGTCATCATCCGAGACGTGTTGCGATGGTCCTCCCATGTACTCATCTTGAAAGATAAGTGCTTGGGCATCAGTGCACTCAATCTCTTCCACTTCTGGGCAGGGCTAGGTGGATGGCCCTGGGAAACCCTGCTAACAGAGTCATCAAAAAGCAGAAGAGACTGCTGCATGACTTGGGGCTCAGACTGCTTGGCTGATTTGCAAGGGGGTGAGGTGAAAGACTGATGGACATCGGCTGCAGGTGCCAACTGTGGTCTTTCAGCAGGAGACTGGGTGGGAGACAATGTGAAGGAACTGGATCCACTGTCAGCAACCCAATCTACTATCGCCTGTACTTGTTCAGGCCTCACCATTCGTAGAGCCGCATTAGGCCCGACCAAATACCGCTGCAGGTTTTGTCGCCTACTCGCACCTGAGGAAGGTTTAACTTGTGCGTGTAGCTGGCACAGATCGACCACGTCCTCCCTGCAGGAGCTCCACCAGCAGCACCCCGACCGGGGGCCACGTCCCTTATTTTGACGCTCTCCTCATATTTTTCGAATTTAGGATCTTGCCCTAAATGGGTGTTTAATTAATAGTAGAATAGAACGACAGTATGTAGAGGGAGTATCTCACAGGGCCTGAACCACTGTAGGCCTGAAGTAAATATATCTTTGTTTTTGGAAGTTATGGAAGATGGAGGGCATCAAAATGATGGTTTGTGGGGGGAGAGTATGTGGGTGTTGGGGACTTATGTTTGTATTATTAAAATGCTAATAAAAATTACTTAATACAAAAAATATATATATCTTTGCACAAAATGGCTGTATTTCAAATGGCTGTATTTCAAATCCCTGATTCAAACCCCTGTATGTAGAGGGGGTATCTCACACGGCCTGAACCAGTGTAGGCCTGAACTAAAGATTGGTGCACCAAATGGCGGTATTTAAAATCTCTGAATGTAACCCTGATGTATTAAGGGTGTATCTCACAATGACATCTGCATCAAAGGCTGCCAACTAAATTTTTTGTGCCCAAACGAGTGTTTGTTTAACAACTGAATTTGACAGCAGTATATAAGCCTGTAATTTCACACGTGCTGATGCTGCAAGGCCTGAAAATAGTGGTTTTTGGCAAAAAAGTGTGTTTTTAAAACCCCTGAAAATGATGGGTGTATTTCTAGCTTAAATTGCACACTGACTAATACAGATGTTGTAGATTGCCCAAAAAAGTCTTTTTTTTGTAACAGAATATGAAAGCTGTATATATTAAACTTGAATTTAACACTTGCAGATCTGGAAAATACTGTTTTTTGAAGAAAAAAAAGTGTGTTTTTCAAACCACAGAAAATGATGGGTGTATTTCTACCTTAAAGGGCTTCTGCCACCCCACTAAACTCTTTTTTTTTTTTTGTGTACTTATAATCCCTATCCTGCCATATTGCCATACATTATGTTATTAATAATTTTCGTTCAGTAGATTTAGCAAAAAACGTACTTTTATGATATGCTAATTACCTTTCTACCAGCAAGTAGGGCGTCTACTTGCTGGTAGCAGCCGCAGAAAACCGCCCCGTCCTTCTGTTGATTGACAGGGCCAGCCGTGATCTTCTCCTGCGGCCAGCCCTGTCAGCATTTCAAAAATCGCGCGCCTGTGTTGATTCGGCGCAGGCGCTCTGAGATAAGGAGGCTCGCCTTCTCAGCACTCCCTCAGTGCGCATGCGCCGATGACGTCTTCTCTTTCGGTGACGTCATCGGCGCAGGCGCACTGAGGGAGTGCTGAGGAGGCGAGCCTCCTTATCTCAGAGCGCCTGCGCCGAATCAACACAGGCGCGCGATTTTTGAAATGCTGACAGGGCTGGCCGGAGGAGAAGATCACGGCTGGCCCTGTCAATCAACAGAAGGACGGGGCGGTTTTCTGCGGCTGCTACCAGCAAGTAGACGCCCTACTTGCTGGTAGAAAGGTAATTAGCATATCATAAAAGTAAGTTTTTTGCTAAATCTGCTGAACGAAAATTATTAATAACATAATGTACTTTTACGGAAATGTTCGGGGTCCAAAAAACCTAAAGTTCGGTACGAACCCGAACTTTACAGTTCGGGTTCGCTCAACCCTAGTTACATAGCATCTTAAATCAATATAATACTATGCGACCCCAGCATTGCTGGGTGCTCTCACTTACACATGCTGCGAGTTCAATGCGTGGAACTCGCTCGTGTGAATGGGGCCTTACTAGGGACAGATCTTGACTGACATCAGGCAGTGGACTGCAACTTAGGTGTAAAGCCTCATGCACACGTCCGTGAAACACGGACCGTGTGGTACCTGCCTGGATTTCTTCTGACTGCAGGAGCGCACGGCGTCATTGGTTCCACGGAGGTGTGGATGAGGCTTAAGTGAGAACCCCTAGAGGCCATGACTTTACAGCGGTTTTTTTTCAGGTGGATGGAGGCAGATTTTTTCAATGAAGTGTCCACATCCAAATGAATCCAGCCAGCAAAGGAGGCAATATGGACAATCACAACGCATTAGTAACATGATATTTGCTATTTGCTGAAGTGAGACGACCGCTTTAAGATTCGTCCACATTTCCGTGTCAGTGTCACGTCGGTGTATCATCTGTAAAGATGTTCTTGAAAGATCTGCGATGGGTCAGTGTGTCTGTTTTTCCCCCTCAGTATGTTATCCGTAATTCACGGACGTTGCTCAGCTAAAAATTAATTTCAAGAGCATTTTTCATCTGTCTTCCGTAAAAAAAATGGATGCACCATGGATTCCAACCGTGACGTGTCCGTGATTTTCTCGGATCAAAGTAGTGCAATCTCTGACCCATGGTCAGTAAAAAAAACAGTACTGAAATGTGAACACACGGCACACGTTGAAATTAACGAGTACGTGTTCTGTCTGCGGACAGCACACGTCAGTGAAAAACGGAAATGTGGATGAGGCTTTACAATTCAAAAGGTGGGGCTTTTAGAAAGCGGGCTGTAAAAAATTAAAACTTATGACGGGAAGGGGTTAATGGTGTTTTCACTGAAATATACAGTTTTCATTGCAGTTTTGGAGACTCATTCCTGAGTCAAGGTCTATGACAAACACGTTCCCCATTATCTTCACACATTATTATTATTATTTTTACACCAGCCAGAAAGCAGCTGTCATTTTTAAACCTTGCTCTCAACCAATCAGAGCTCACGTCTCATTTCTCCCGTCCAGAGAAAGGAATAAAAGCGGGACTCGGATTGGTTACAACAGGCTGCAAGGCTTTCCTGAAAGCTGTATTCCTATTGGTTGCTCTGGGCGACATTTACTGTTTCCTATGATGATGAGCGCCCGATAGTACAGAACACATGTTATGTACATTCTCAGTCCTAGGCGCCGCCATCTGCAAGTGCAGCCAAACGTTCGTCCTTACTTTTCCCCAAAGCAAAATGGCGGCGGCGCTTTGCTCACGTCGCGCGGTATAGAGGCGTACGCCTTAGACGGGAAACGGAAGTGACGTAGAAAGGCCGCGCCGCGGAGATTCCTGTGTGTGTGTGTTGGAGGGTCGTTGGGCGACTGCTTCTGGCCTGTGAAGCGGCATCATGGCGGGGAAGAGCGGGGAGGATAAGATGAAGGAGATGGAGGCGGAGATGGCGCTGTAAGTGATGTGCTGAGGGGTGACAGGTTCTGCTGTGCTGGGACTTGTAGTTCTCCAGTCACCTGGGAGGCCTCAGTATATGTATTTCACCTGTTTAAGGGAAACCTCTTTTTTGCTTCACATAATAGAAGGGGTTGTGGATGCTTTTCTCCCTTACATAGCATCTGTCAGCAGTTTTGTACCTATGACACTGGCTGACCTGTTACATGTGCACTTGGCAGCTGGAGGCGTCTGTGCTGGTCCCATGTTCATATGTACTCGCATTGCTGAGAAAAATGAAGTTTTACTATATGCAAATGAGCCTCTAGGAGCAACAGGGGCGTTACCATTTCACCTAGAGGCTCTGCTCTCTCTGCAACTGCTGAGCCCTCTGCACTTTGACAGGGCCAGATAGGGTGGATGTCATATCACCTGGACCTGTCAATCAAAGTGCAGCAGTTGCAGAGAGAGCAGAGCCTCTAGGTGTAATGGTAACGCCCCCGTTGCTCCTAGAGGCTCATTTGCATATAGTAAAACTTCATTTTTCTCAGCAATGCGAGTACATATGAACATGGGACCAGCACAGACGCCTCCAGCTGCCAAGTGCACATGTAACAGGTCAGCCAGTGTCATAGGGAAAAAACTGCTGACAGATGCCCTTTTAAAGGGCTTTTTTGCAGAGTAAGTTACTCTGTCTGATCGCTGGGGATCCCAGTAAGTGTGTGTGGGGGGGACTGACCGTACATTCATTAGGTCCATGAACTTTAAAGAGTAGGTTTCAGCATAGTCAACCTTATTACACCAGGCATACGGCCTGATAGGGGCGATCCTGCTGATTATAACGATACCTGTATTATGGAAATCTATTGCAGCGTTCCCGAGAAAAGACTTTTATTCTTAAGAGGCTTTTCTGACAGCGACATTGATGGAGATGAGCGGTTTCTTCTCCCCATACATCAACACATCGTAGTCTGCAAGATGCCGTCACAGCGAGGGCGTCACCACGTCCACAAACTTAGGCCTCATGCACACGAACATATTTTATTTCCGTGTCCGGACTGTATGCAGAACCATTCACTTCACTGGGTCTGCCAAAAAAAAACTGAAGTTACTCCGTGTGCACTCCGTTTCCGTATGTCCGTATTTCCGTTCTGCGAAAAAATAGAACATGTCCTATTATTGTCCGAATTACGGACAAGGATAGGACTGTTCTATCAGGGGCCAACTGTTCCTTTCCGCAAAATACGGAATTCACACGGACGTCATCCGTTTTTTGCAGACCGCAAAATACATACGGTCGTGTGCATGAGGCCTTACAATGACGATGGCCGCACTCGTACACAGTGCACCCTCACTCCTTACACGGCCATGCTCCCACACTTCATGCCTACAGGCACGTCGGTCACACAGAGTGACATCACAGGCCACGGCTTCTGCACCCTCGTTCTAGGGACTGCCCTAGGCCACATGTACCACAGGTCATCCTTTCTTCCATCTGTCCATCCCTGCTTATTATTCATGATGTAATGGAGGCTTCTCAAAGCGGTTATCGGACACTATGCTCCCCACTCACTGATTCTACTTTCCTGGCTCCCTGCGCCGCTCCCCGCACTGCCACTGCTTCTCCCCGTGCGCGGATGAAAACATCCGGTGTCTGGAGGTGGAGTAAGACAGACTGATAGGGACTTTAGATTGTGAGCCCCATGGCGGACAGTGTGATGCTAATGTCTGTAAAGCTCTGCGGGATATGTCGGCGCTATATTAAATGCAATCTAGAAATAAGGGCCTGCTATGTATGTATTAGTCAGTCAGTCTATCGGGTCAGAATGGTGATGTGGAAGTCCTCACCTCCATGTTTCTGTGTTTTTCAGGTTTGAGCAGGAGGTCTTGGGCGCCCCTGTAGCTCTGCATCCCGGAGAACCAGTTCCGCTCCCTGTTCCGCTCCCTGTTCCGTTACCCATCCCTGCTGTCCCTTTAATACGTCCTATTATAGCTACAAACACCTACAGCCAGGTGAGTGCTCGATTCGATGCAAGGCCAGAGCTGCACTACCATTTAGGTGGAGCTAGCTATTCCTGTCTATTGGGATATTCCAGTTGTCATTTTTCTCCCGTTACAGGTGCAGCAGAGTCTAGAGGCACGAGCAGCTGCTGCAGCAAGCGTGGTGGGTCCTTTAATGGTTCCCCCTGTCCCATTTGTTGGACCAGGTTAGTGGTAGTTTTTATTACTTATCCAGTTCTGATATTAACTTACATCCTGTTTTATACTCCAGAGCTGCACTCGCTATTCTGCAAGCTTCAGAACCGATATCTTCGTGCTTGATCAGTGTCTGCACAGAGCTTTCTGTGTTGATTTGCCTTCCGAGCGCTGTACAACTACCTGGTGTGTAATACAATATAAGATGGGTATTTACCATCTGGGACATTGATGGCATATTGCTAGAATAGACCACCAATGTCAAACAGGTGCGGATCCCACGTCGGCTGTTCCTGGCAGTCCTATAGGGGTGAATGGAGAGTTGGCCGCACATGTGCGGTGCGCTCTGTCCTTCACATCGGGGGCCCCGAAGTGAGACCCACACCTATCTGCCATTGATGGCATATCCTAGCGATATGCCATCAGTGTCCCAGATAAACTCTAACCAGAGGTTTTGGGGTGATCAGACATTATGTAGAGGGCCATCGGTTTAGGCGATCCCTCCGTGTTGTGGGTTAGCCATTTGCATGTCGTCCTGTACTTGGAAGAGTCTTTCTGCTGCAGCTAATAGAAGAAGTGATTCTCTTCTCACTTTTCTAACATCGCTGTGAATATATAATTGTTTGTATTTCTGCCTAACAGCAATCCCACCTCCAAGACCCCCACTTATGAGGCCCAGTTTCATCCCCCATGCACTGCAGAGACCATCAGAACCCCACATTGTGATGCCCCGGCCGTCATTCATCCCGCATGTCCTACAGCATCCGCATCGATCCAGTAAGTCACTCACCTCATTGCTTGTGAAACATCTTCTGGTATATTCTGGTTTCTAATGTAACTTCCTTTTTTTGTCAGTGGGTCCCCGGCACCCCGGCATGCCTCCCCCACAGCCTCTGATGGCACATCCGATGCATGGTCCTCCACCACCACTCATGAGCCATATACCTCCTCCCCCTATGAACATGAGAAGCGGCCCGCCGGTGAGTCCTGCTGCTGTCGGCTGAGCATTTACAGCAGCGTACACCGACATATATCATTTCTTTTCTTTTTCTTGCATTTTATCATGGTTTATACTCCAGTCACTTCCAGAGCTTTCAGCAGTACAGTATAGGAAGATCTCAGTTAGAGGTGTTTTATTTCCTAGTGGTGGCCGGTAGAATTATAAATGCAGCTCTGGCTGTGACTGAAGTAGAAGACTATGTATCCCTCAGTTCAGTAAAATAGAAGCAATGATTACTGTGTCACAGGATGACACGGTATTATAGTTATTCATAATGCTGTGTGTCGCTGCTCGACCTTGCATCTACAGAACCATACCGACGGCATTATCTCAGTGTAGTTCAGTAGATGCAAGGTTGGACGTAGACCGGTGGCGTACGCCAGTCTATGGTAAATCCACACACTGCCGGAGGCTGGGCCTAAATTTTGATAAATTAAGCGCAGCCTTCGGCAGTTCGTGCGTCTGAACCGAAATTTCATTTTTTTTATTTTTATTTATTTTTTTATACCAGAAAACTGGCGTAAAAGAAGATAAATGTGGTGAGGCCACTGTCCCCTCCCCATCCCTTACCATCCCCCTTTTTTCGGAAAGTTTTGAAGATGGTAGTGAAACTCCACTTGTAACTTTTTTACGCCACAAAACTGTTGAAAATATATGTTAAGTTAGGCCCTATATTTACAGTTGCAAGAGGGGGACGGTGATAGACCAGGGGATTCACTGGCCACATTTACAGCTATCAGGGGAAGGAGATTGGGAGTTGTAGGCAGAAACCGGAAATGGGTCGTCTTCCACTGCCCAGCAGCCCAACCACAATAGCACAGATTGGCAGGGGTGCTGGGGGGAGGAAGAAAGATGAAAAATAGCATTTTTGGGAGGTAGAAACTGTGCAAAATAGTTTAAAATACCAGATGATGGCTTTTTGGTTTATGGGATAATCCCTTCAATATAAGGGCTCGTTCACACGAACGTATTTTGCGTTCCGTATACGGGCCGTTTTCTGTGTTTTGCATGCGGTCCATATACGGAACCATTCATTTCAATGGGTCCGCCATAGATGGGGACAGCACTCTGTGTGCTGTCCGCTTCCGTTGCTCTACGGCCCCGCAAAAATTATGAGTCCTGTCCTGTTCTGGTCCGTTTTTCTATAACAGGCCTCCTGTTCCGTAAATTGCTGAAGGCACACTGGCGCCATCCGTGTTTTGCAAATCCGCCATTTGCGGATCGCAAAAAAAACGGCGCGGTCATCTGAACGAGCCCTAAGGCATACAATTTAAAATGTGTTGTTCTTTATTTACAGCCAGCCCCCGTCGGTCCCATGCCGCCCCCTCCTCGCCCTGTTGTACAGTCATCTCCTAAAATGAACCCCACAGTGATTCAGGCGGCACCCACAGTCTACACAGCACCACCTGTAAGGAAGATTGAGGTGGGTAGCCATGTTGTTCACCTCCATTTCACACTCCTTTCCTCCACTGCTCCAGTAAAGGCTTAATCATGTCACTCATGTTGTCTTCAGGAGGAAATCCCAGAGACGCCGGCCCCGATGGACGATAAGGACCTAAGTTATGAAGAAGCAGTGATCGGTCCCAGCATGCCGGAGATAGAGCCCATACAGCCTGAGGTCTGTGCCCACGAATGCTGCAGATGATGGGGTCTGTAGTCCTGGCACAGTCTGTCATTTACAGTCCATTGTTTTATAGATTGTCCTGGAGCCCGTGCAGGAAGACAAAAAGAAAATGAAGCCGGAGAAACTGAAGCGCTGTATCCGTACCGCGGCCGGGACGACCTGGGAAGATCAAAGTCTCCTGGAGTGGGATACTGGTGAGGACCTTGTAGTTGTCACTGCCATGAAGTCCGAGGTTGTTAGTCACTTCTGAGGAAGCCGAGTGACATCCTGTGCGCTGCCATCACAAGTCCCTCAGAGGTCGTCACACAGCTGTTCAGGAGTGTAGCAAAGCTCGGTGATGATCCCCTCATGGGAGCTCTAATGTTGGCATAGATTAGTCATCTCTCAGTGTATGGAATAATTTGGGTCTTGACCTGTATGGATGAAATACCATCTCATGTCACCTGGTGGCGCTGCTGTACTTGTAATATTACTAGTAGACTTATCAGGTAATCTCTTCTAAAAGGGCAGTTCCATCTCTGAGATGGACTCAGCAGTGTGAATATTAGGAGGATTCTCCAGGACAGCATGGAGTTCAGTGCATACAGACCTGTGGGGAGGGGGGTGTATAATCAACCACAGACACCTCATACAGCTGTGTGGGACCTGATTAAAGGGGGTTATCCAACACCTATAATGAGCCCCTCATATAGGTTATACTTACCCCCGGCACTTCGCTTCTGATCCGTGCTGCACCTGCCTGTTGTGTGGATCAAAACATCTGGCGATTGGGGTGGGGGGGTTCAGCCAATAAAAGGCTGTGACGGGGACGAACCTCCTTGGCATCATGGGTCTGGTCGAATTGGGCTCCAGGCTCTTCCTGTGTCACGTGCTGTACATTGTCAGTAGTATAAATATGCGGCACACAGAATATTTAAAGGTAATTTTATTTAGTGATTTTCACAATAAGAGGTTCATGGTCCAGTTTATAGGAAATTAAATGCTGCGTAACCACTATCCATATATGAGCCGGACGTTTCGGCCCATAGGGACCTTCTCCAGCGGCGCGGAGTTTCTATAGGAAAATAATAGCACATCTATAATAAGGTATCTGAACCCTTTGTGATAAATGAAGTATTCAATATGGATAGAGATATATATATATATATATATATATATATATATATATATATATATATATATATATAAAATGACAGACAGAGACACACACACTTGATTATATACATAGTGAGGATGAAGGCCAATATATAGAGGAAAAGTGGTGGAAATAGAGTATGGGAGGAATCCTGTGTGGGGGTGTAAGGAAAATATAGACTAAAATGTCACTTTGCTCTTCTATGTACTGGGGAATATTAGAGATGGTAGCTGGTAAATGGTATATGGCGGTGGTAAGAAGTACAGCTAGATATAGAATGTGAGGTAAAAGACAAGGTAGTGTAGTAGGCAGCATAACTGAGAATACAGAGATGTCGGTGATATAGTGAAGGTAGAGGGATGTAACGAGCTGCATACATGTAGGCAAAGGGAAGTACAATACCTGTGGTCAGAGGTAAAGGGATATCTGGATCGCATTTTCAGCCAGATCTGAGTGGCGGTCACGTGATTACGTCGTCACGTGATGTGGGCCGGCAGGTGAGGAGTTCTACAGCCTAATGTGCTGGATTCTGACCTCTATGTGCGGTCACATGATAATGCTGCCACGTGATATGGGGGGTGTAGAGGATGTGGTCGACAGTGTCATGTGACGTGGTCGACAGTGTCATGTGACGTGGTCGACAGTGTCATGTGACGTGGTCGACAGTGTCATGTGACGTGGTCGACAGTGTCATGTGACGTGGTCGACAGTGTCATGTGACGTGGTCGACAGTGTCATGTGACGTGGTCGACAGTGTCATGTGACGTGGTCGACAGTGTCATGTGACGTGGTCGACAGTGTCATGTGACGTGGTCGACAGTGTCATGTGACGTGGTCGACAGTGTCATGTGACGTGGTCGACAGTGTCATGTGACGTGGTCGACAGTGTCATGTGACGTGGTCGACAGTGTCATGTGACGTGGTCGACAGTGTCATGTGACGTGGTCGACAGTGTCATGTGACGTGGTCGACAGTGTCATGTGACGTGGTCGACAGTGTCATGTGACGTGGTCGACAGTGTCATGTGACGTGGTCGACAGTGTCATGTGACGTGGTCGACAGTGTCATGTGACGTGGTCGACAGTGTCATGTGACGTGGTCGACAGTGTCATGTGACGTGGTCGACAGTGTCATGTGACGTGGTCGACAGTGTCATGTGACGTGGTCGACAGTGTCATGTGACGTGGTCGACAGTGTCATGTGACGTGGTCGACAGTGTCATGTGACGTGGTCGACAGTGTCATGTGACGTGGTCGACAGTGTCATGTGACGTGGTCGACAGTGTCATGTGACGTGGTCGACAGTGTCATGTGACGTGGTCGACAGTGTCATGTGACGTGGTCGACAGGTAAAAAATGTATGTTCTATAGTGAGAAGTTGTGATGTATGTAGATAGAGCAAAGGGATAAAGAATTCAGTTATGGAGAACAAACTAAAATAAATATAGAAGGGAGATAGAAAATATAGTAGTAAATGCATTAAATAAAGCAATAAAAGGAAAATATATTTGGAAAATTATACAAAATTATTTTGTTAATGCTATTAAAGACACAATACCAGCAAGTTATGAGTTGGGGGGGACTTAATACGTGTCACCTCAACTGAGGGTTTGTTACAGTTACATCCAGTCTATACTATTCTATCTGAGCTAAGCAGTAAGTACTCCAGACTGATGCATGTTATCTGAGCTGAATGTTTGCTACAGTTGCATCTAATTCTTTCTGAGCTAAATAGTGCTCCAGACTGATACATGTCACCGCTGGGGTTTTGTTACAGTCGTGTCTGGTCTGAAAAATTCTCCGCGAGATAAACAGTTGGGAGTCCAGACTAATATATGTCAGCTCAGTTAGGGGTTTGTTTCAGTCACATCTGGTCTACAAAGTGCTCACTGAGCTAAACAGTAAAGGCTCCAGACTGATGCATGTCATCACAGTTGAGGGTTTGCTACAGTTGCATCTAGTCTATACAATTCTCACTGAAGGCTCCAGACATAAGGTGGGGAGGGGAGGGGGAAGGAAGGGGGGAAACCACGTCTCACCCTTGCCCGGATGCCCAGATTGTCAAAGGGTCTGTAAGAAAATGGAAAGCAAATTATAAATACTCCTATATTAATAAATAATCACTTTCATGATTTGGTCCATTAGGTGTAAGTGTCCCCAATCTGTGAATCCAGAATGCAAATTTCTGTTGCCACCTCTCCTGGGATGATCTATTTGCTCTAATACCTGGAATCGCAATTGGGCTACCTGATCCAAAAAGTGATGAGGTACAGGTAACATCGTATGACCCGAGCGTATGGTCGATTTATGCTTTTACGGTCCCGGACATACGCTACACCACATGGGCATTTCAGTACATAAACTGGAATCGCAGGTAAAAAAGTCTTTGATGGGGAAGTGATGTCCCGTGTCTGGGTCACCTATTCCCCTTTAATGACATTGGAGCACTGTGCAAATGTGCCGTACATTGCGCCTGTGCAGACTTAACGTGGTTGTCTGAGTTCAGCGCTGAATCCGGACATTTACCCTTCTTCCCCCACTCGGCCCCTCTGACAGAAGCATCGGAGCAGGGCAAGTGCTTTTTCTGGACATCCGATGACGACGTACCAGAACTCCAAGGGTACACTAGCAGTAAGCCCGGTGACGTTGCCCACACTAATGGCCGGGCTTTAGCTGGCAGAAGCCTCCGCCTGGCAGTGTAATATACACAAACAGCCCTTGCCCTGCGCGATACAGCACAGGGCAAGGGGGAGCATAGGAGCATGAAATGCTTCAATGCTTATGTCAGAAGGGCTGAGTGGGGAGAAGTAGGGGATATGTGTCTGTGTTCAGCTGTGAACCCGGACAACCCCTATAAAGGGCTTGTCGCAGCACTTGACTTGCCTATGTCAGTCTGTTGTGTAGACATTGAATGGAGTCGTTCCTTTCAGAATGGGAGACACGGAACGCTATTCTCATGATCAGTGAGAGATCAGACACCCATCCTTTGATTGTCGGACACTGATGGCTTTAGCTACTTGGTGATATGTTGTGATTTGCGCCCTATTAGATCGTCCTCTGGCTATGTGAGGCATCGGTAATCACTGTCTTATGTCTTAAATGCAACAGATGACTTCAGGATATTTTGCGGTGATCTGGGAAACGAAGTGAATGATGACATCCTGGCCCGGGCGTTCAGCCGCTATCCCTCCTTCCTGAAGGCCAAAGTCATTAGAGACAAGCGCACCGGCAAAACGAAAGGTTATGGTTTCGTGAGCTTCAAAGACCCCAATGATTACGTGCGGGCGATGAGGGAGATGAACGGTGAGTGGAGAGGGGTTTGTTTCCTTACAAGTGGCTGGGGTGTTCATGGGGGGCAGCAGCACACACCATTTATTTTAAGGCACACTGCCGCTTGGTATGGATCCGCACCGATAATACAACCACATGCATCCGCTCAGAACGGATCCGTTTGTATTATCTTTAACATCACCAAAATGGATCAGTCTTGAACACCATTGAAAGTCAATGGAGGACGGATCCGTTTTCTATTGTGCCAGTGAAAACTGATCCGTCCCCATTGACTTACATTGTGTGTCAGGACGGATCCGTTTGTCTCAGTTTCGTCAGACCGACACCGAAACGCTGCAAGCAGCCTGCAGAGCGGAATGGAGATGGAACGGAGGCAAACTGATGCATTCTGAGCGGATCCTTTTCCATTCAGAATGCATTAGGGCAAAACTAATCAGTTTTGGACCGCGTGTGAGAGCCCTGAAAGGATATCACAAACGGAAACCAAAACGGCAGTGTGAAAGTAGCCTAAAGGTGTTTTTCTGAGGATAGGTCATTAATATCAGATCGGTTAGCAAAGAGATCAATAGTCCTAAGAGACACATTGGTAACATGGAAATAAATCCAAGTCATTTACAAACTACCGTATCTCTTATCGAAACACATGCCGCTATGGAACCATATAGAATCTACTGGAAAAGACAGCCCATTATTAGAAAAATGGAAAGAAAGGGGAATCCACACAGCAGGTCAACTAATGCATGAATCTGACCAAAAGACTGCTTACAGAAAAAGAACGAATAATAAAATATCACCTAAAAAATAACCAGTTCCTCACCTCCGCACAAATATCCTCTTTTCTCCAATCTAGATTAAAGAACTAAAGATAAGAACTAACAACATTTCTATTCACATGCACATATCCAAAAACTTTTTAAGACATGGGCCCTTCAGCTTTCAGATCAAAGCATACAAAAAAACATATAGGTCAGATGTACATACAGCGAAAGATGGAAAGAAACCTTCAAAATAATACACAAAGCATATCTAGGAGTTAACATCCCAAGAAATTATAAAAATCCCAAAAGAATAACAAACTGTCTTAAAGGGAACCTGTCACCAGTTTGATGGTGTCCTAACTAAGGGCAACATAAACAAGTGACTGATTCTCTTAGGGCCCCTTTCACACGGGCGAGTTTTCCAGCGCGGGTGCAATGAGTGAGGTGAACGCATTGCACCTGCACTGAATCCGGACCCATTCATTTCTATGGGGCTGTGCACACGAGCGGTGATTTTCACTCATCACGTTGCGTGTAAATCACAGCATGCTCTATGTTGTGCGTTTTTCACGCAACGCAGGCCCCATAGAAGTGAATGGGGCTGCGTGAAAATCGCAAGCATCCGCAAGCAAGTGCAGATGCGGTGCGATTTTCACGCACGGTTGCTAGGAGACTATCGGAATGGGGACCCGATCATTATTATTTTCCCTTATAACATGGTTATAAGGGAAAATAATAGCATTCTGAATACAGAATGCATAGTAAAATAGCGCTGGAGGGGTTAAAAAAAATCTAACTCGCCTTAATCCACTTGATCGCGCAGCCGGCATCTCTTCTGTCTTCTTCTTTGCTGTGCACAGGAATATAGGACCTTTGATGACGTCACTGCGCTCATCACATGGTCCGTCACATGATCCATCACCATGGTAAAAGATCATGTGATGGACCATGTGATGAGCGCAGTGACGTCATCAAAGGTCCTATTCCTCAAAGATGAAGACAGAAGAGATGCCGGCTGCGCGATCAAGTGGATTAAGGTGAGTTATATTATTATTATTATTTTTATTTATTTTTTAACCCCTCCAGCGCTATTGTACTATGTATTCTGTATTCAGAATGCTATTATTTTCCCTTATAACCATGTTATAGGGGGAAATAATACAATCTACACATCACCAAACCCGAACTTCTGTGAAGAAGTTCGGGTCTGGGTACCAAACATGCCGATTTTTCTCACGCGCGTGCAAAACACATTACAATGTTTTGCACCCGTGCGGAAAAAACGCGAACATGGAACACAATCGCAGTGAAAAAAACTGACTTGTTTTAGTGTCAAAATCGCACCATTTTCCCTGAACGCATCCGGCCCCAATCCGCAACGCCCATGTGAAAGGGGCCTTAGTAAAATGCTGGCTCACTTTTTTTAATTGACCCAGTCAATCTGCCAACATCTTGTATTGAAAAGCTCCAGCTCCTAATGATGAGTCCGGAATATTCACGAGCTCCTGACTCCCTGAGGGCAGCATACATTAGTGACAGTAATGCTGATGTCAGCGGTGTGTCCCTCATCAGCTAATAGTAAGTGGCTGCTGAGAATCAGCATCATAATCATTACAACACAGGCCTTGAAAAGAGTCAAATCTACTTGAGAAGAGTCCTGGTTATTCCTAATCTCCTGCTCTCCCCCATCTGCAGATGACTGGCAGTTCTCTCCTAGAGAGAGAGAAAACTAGGTAGAAGACTGTCAGCCATCAGCAGGTGGGCAGGGAGTGCAGGAATTCATGAATAACCAGGACTCTTCTCAGGTGGTCGTGACTCTTCTCCAGTCCCAGTCTGCAATGATTGTGATGTTGGTTCTTGGCAACCACTTACTTGTAACTTATAAATGACAGACCGCTGAAATCAACTCACCTGTCTCTACTTTATTCTGCCGTCAGTATGGGCAGCAGCACCGAGTGGATGACAGGTTCCCTTTAGAGAGGGCCTGCTCTGGTGGTAGATCATCATTGGCTGACACATGTCATTTTCTGCAGGTAAATATGTCGGCTCTCGACCCATTAAGCTGAGGAAGAGCATGTGGAAGGACCGCAACATGGATATTGTCCGCAAGAAGCAGCGGGAAAAGAAGAAGCTCGGCCTCAGATAACAATAGACACATGAACTGCTGAACAGAGAAGACAGCTTCTGCATCTGTCCTACAAGTGCGGACATCAGACCCGTGCACACAGTTCCCTTTACCCAAACAACCATTGAGAAGTCCCGTGTTGTTTTCTCAATGGTCGATCTTGGTGGATACCTGTTCCGGCTTAGTCCATACAACTGTAGGAACAGTCAGAGCTTGGTTTTTCCTAGTGTTTTTACTGAATTTGTCCAGTACTGCAGCCATAGATCATTGGCACTACCACTAGTGGTCAGCAGGTGGCGCTATATATGTGTACAGAAATTACACATTGCCCCCTTCACACTGAATTTAATTGTAAGTCTTCATTAAAAAAGGAGTTTTCTGACCATTTGTAACCTATCTGATCAGTAGAGGTCTGACGCCCAGGACTCCGGTGATCAGCTGTTTGAGAAGGCCCTGGAGCTCGCCCCAGCATTCTCGCTGCTTACCCTAGGCCAGTGATGTCAAAAGAATCGTTCATGTCACCATTTGGATGACCCCTTTAAATATTACTTGCCTCCTATATTCACAATATATGTACATTAGAGTTTGCTTTTCCTTTTACATCATTTGTCTTTGTGTGTCAGGTGCTGTGGACTGTACAGTGTAAATAAAATAACTTACTTTTTTCTTTTTCTTACTTTTTTTTTTTCCCTTCCCCCTCTACTTGCGTTATTTGGGGATGACATGGACTGAACCCCATAGCGCTCTCCCCCTGTGTACAGTCTTTCACCTTGTATGTCTGAGCTGCCACACTGCACCCTACAACACGGCGTCATCTTTTAGCAGTTTATCAGATTGCATACTCTCCTGCCACATTGCACCCCTTAACTGCACCCTTTGATTGAGATCTCTCTTAGCACCCTGTGATGATATACTCTGGTATCACACTGCACCCCTATAACTAGTGAAGCTATCACTTCCATCACACTGCACCCCCCATAATAACCTGTAAATGGATACTTTTTTGCCATGCTGCAATAACTAATATATAAGAGGGTGGTCTTCTATCACACAGAACCCCCTAACCACACCCTGTGATGGGAGGTTTTATCACACAGAACCCCCTAACTACACCCTGTGATGGGAGGTTCTGTCACACTGTACCCATAACTACACCCTGTGATGGGAGGTTCTATCACACTGTACCCATAACTACACCCTGTGATGGGAGGTTCTATCACACTACCCATAACTACACCCTGTGATGGGAGGTTCTGTCACACTGTACCCCCTAACTGCACCCTGTGATGGGAGGTTCTGTCAAACTGTACCCCATAACTACACCCTGTGATGGGAGCTTCTGTCACACTGTACCCCATAACTACACCCTGTGATGGGAGGTTCTATCACACTACACCATGTGATAGGAGGTTCTATCACACTGTACCCATAACTACACCCTGTGAAGGGAGGTTCTATCACACTGTACCCCCTAACTACACCCTGTGATGGGAGGTTCTATCACACTGTACCCATAACAACTCCCTGTGATGGGAGGTTCTATCACACTGTACCCATAACTACACCCTGTGATGGGAGGTTCTGTCATACTGTACCCCATAACTACACCCTGTGATGGGAGGTTCTATCACACTGTACCCCATAACTACACCCTGTGATGGGAGGTTCTATCACACAGGACCCCTAACTGCACCCTGTGATGGGAGGTTCTGTCACACTGTACCCCATAACTACACCCTGTGATGGGAGGTTCTGTCACACTGTACCCATAACTACACCCTGTGATAGGAGGTTCTATCACACTGTACCCCCTAACTACACCCTATGATGGGAGGTTCTGTCACACTGTACCCCCTAACTACACCCTGTGATGGGAGGTTCTATCACACTGTACCCATAACTACACCCTGTGATGGGAGGTTCTATCACACTGTACCCATAACTACACCCTGTGATGGGAGGTTCTATCACACTGTACCCATAACTACACCCTGTGATGGGAGGTTCTATCACACTGTACCCATAACTACACCCTGTGATGGGAGGTTCTATCACACTGTACCCATAACTACACCCTGTGATGGGAGGTTCTATCACACTGTACCCATAACTACACCCTGTGATGGGAGGTTCTATCACACTGTACCCATAACTACACCCTGTGATGGGAGGTTCTATCACACTACCCATAACTACACCCTGTGATGGGAGCTTCTGTCACACTGTACCCCATAACTACACCCTGTGATGGGAGGTTCTATCACACTACACCATGTAATGGGAGGTTCTATCACACTGTACCCATAACTACACCCTGTGAAGGGAGGTTCTATCACACTGTACCCCCTAACTACACCCTGTGATGGGAGGTTCTATCACACTGTACCCATAACAACTCCCTATGATGGGAGGTTCAATCACACTGTACCCATAACTACACCCTGTGATGGGAGGTTCTGTCATACTGTACCCCATAACTACACCCTGTGATGGGAGGTTCTATCACACTGTACCCCATAACTACACCCTGTGATGGGAGGTTCTATCACACAGGACCCCTAACTGCACCCTGTGATGGGAGGTTCTGTCACACTGTACCCCATAACTACACCCTGTGATGGGAGGTTCTGTCACACTGTACCCATAACTACACCCTGTGATAGGAGGTTCTATCACACTGTACCCCCTAACTACACCCTATGATGGGAGGTTCTGTCACACTGTACCCCCTAACTACACCCTGTGATGGGAGGTTCTATCACACTGTACCCCATAACTACACCCTGTGATGGGAGGTTCTATCACACAGGATCCCTAACTGCACCCTGTGATGGGAGGTTCTGTCACACTGTACCCATAACTACACCCTGTGATAGGAGGTTCTATCACACTGTACCCCCTAACTACACCCTATGATGGGAGGTTCTGTCACACTGTACCCCCTAACTACACCCTGTGATGGGAGGTTCTGTCACACTGTACCCATAACTACACCCTGTGATGGGAGGTTATATCACACTGTACCCCCTAACTACACCCTGTGATGGGAGGTTCTATCACACTGTACCCATAACTACACCCTGTGATGGGAGGTTCTGTCACACTGTACCCCCCTAACTACACCCTGTGATGGGAGGTTCTATCACACAGGACCCCCTAACAGCACCCTGTGATGGGAGGTTCTATCACACTGTACCCCATAACTACACCCTGTGATGGGAGGTTCTATCACACTGTACCCCCTAACTACACCCTGTGATGGGAGGTTCTATCACACTGTACCCCATAACTACACCCTGTGATGGGAGGTTCTATCACACTGTACCCCCTAACTACACCCTGTGATGGGAGGTTCTGTCACACTGTACCCCATAACTACACCCTGTGATGGGAGGTTCTATCTGTGCCCCCTAACTACACCCTGTGATGGGAGGTTCTATCACACTGTACCCCCTAACTACACCCTGTGATGGGAGGTTCTATCACACTGTACCCCCCTAACTGCACCCTGTGATGGGAGGTTCTATCACACTGTACCCCCCTAACTACACCCTGTGATGGGAGGTTCAATCACACAGGACCCCATAACTACACCCTGTGATGGGAGGTTCTGTCACACTGTACCCCCTAACTACACCCAGTGATGGGAGGTTCTGTCACACTGTACCCCATAACTACACCCTGTGATGGGAGGTTCTGTCACACTGTACCCCCTAACTACACCCTGTGATGGGAGGTTCTATCACACAGGACCCCCTAACAGCACCCTGTGATGGGAGGTTCTATCACACTGTACCCCATAACTACACCCTGTGATGGGAGGTTCTATCACACTGTACCCCCTAACTACACCCTGTGATGGGAGGTTCTATCACACTGTACCCCCTAACTACACCCTGTGATGGGAGGTTCTATCACACTGTACCCCCTAACTACACCCTGTGATGGGAGGTTCTGTCACACTGTACCCCATAACTACACCCTGTGATGGGAGGTTCTATCTGTGCCCCCTAACTACACCCTGTGATGGGAGGTTCTATCACACTGTACCCCCCTAACTGCACCCTGTGATGAAAGGTTCTATCAAACTGTACCCCCCTAACTACACCCTGTGATGGGAGGTTCTATCACACTGTACCCCCTAACTACAACCTATGATGGGAGGTTCTGTCACACTGTACCCCCTAACTACACCCTGTGATGGGAGGTTCTATCACACAGGATCCCTAACTGCACCCTGTGATGGGAGGTTCTGTCACACTGTACCCATAACTACACCCTGTGATAGGAGGTTCTATCACACTGTACCCCCTAACTACACCCTATGATGGGAGGTTCTGTCACACTGTACCCCCTAACTACACCCTGTGATGGGAGGTTCTGTCACACTGTACCCCCTAACTACACCCTGTGATGGGAGGTTCTGTCACACTGTACCCCATAACTACACCCTGTGATGGGAGGTTCTGTCACACTGTGTCCCATAACTACACCCTGTGATGGGAGGTTCTATCACACTGTACCCCATAACTACACCCTGTGATGGGAGGTTCTATCACACAGGACCCCTAACTGCACCCTGTGATGGGAGGTTCTGTCACACTGTACCCCATAACTACACCCTGTGATGGGAGGTTCTGTCACACTGTACCCATAACTACACCCTGTGATGGGAGGTTCTATCACACTGTACCCCCTAACTACACCCTGTGATGGGAGGTTCTATCACACAGGACCCCTAACTGCACCCTGTGATGGAAGGTTCTATCACACTGTACCCCTTAACTACACCCTGTGATGGGAGGTTCTGTCACACTGTACCCATAACTACACCCTGTGATGGGAGGTTCTGTCACACTGTACCCCCTAACTACACCCTGTGATGGGAGGTTCTATCACACTGTACCCATAACTACACCCTGTGATGGGAGGTTCTGTCACACTGTACCCCCCTAACTACACCCTGTGATGGGAGGTTCTATCACACAGGACCCCCTAACTGCACCCTGTGATGGGAGGTTCTGTCACACTGTACCCCATAACTACACCCTGTGATGGGAGCTTCTGTCACACTTTACCCCATAACTACACCCTGTGATGGGAGGTTCTATCACACTACCCCCTAACTACACCATGTGATGGGAGGTTCTATCACACTGTACCCATAACTACAACCTATGATGGGAGGTTCTGTCACACTGTACCCCCTAACTACACCCTGTGATGGGAGGTTCTATCACACTGTACCCCATAACTACACCCTGTGATGGGAGGTTCTATCACACAGGATCCCTAACTGCACCCTGTGATGGGAGGTTCTGTCACACTGTACCCATAACTACACCCTGTGATAGGAGGTTCTATCACACTGTACCCCCTAACTACACCCTATGATGGGAGGTTCTGTCACACTGTACCCCCTAACTACACCCTGTGATGGAAGGTTCTGTCACACTGTACCCCCTAACTACACCCTGTGATGGGAGGTTCTATCACACTGTACCCCCTAACTACAACCTATGATGGGAGGTTCTGTCACACTGTACCCCCTAACTACACCCTGTGATGGGAGGTTCTATCTGTGCCCCCTAACTACACCCTGTGATGGGAGGTTCTATCACACTGTACCCCCCTAACTGCACCCTGTGATGAAAGGTTCTATCAAACTGTACCCCCTAACTACACCCTGTGATGGGAGGTTCTATCACACTGTACCCCCTAACTACAACCTATGATGGGAGGTTCTGTCACACTGTACCCCCTAACTACACCCTGTGATGGGAGGTTCTATCACACAGGATCCCTAACTGCACCCTGTGATGGGAGGTTCTGTCACACTGTACCCATAACTACACCCTGTGATAGGAGGTTCTATCACACTGTACCCCCTAACTACACCCTATGATGGGAGGTTCTGTCACACTGTACCCCCTAACTACACCCTGTGATGGGAGGTTCTGTCACACTGTACCCCCTAACTACACCCTGTGATGGGAGGTTCTGTCACACTGTACCCCATAACTACACCCTGTGATGGGAGGTTCTGTCACACTGTGTC
This sequence comes from Bufo bufo, assembly GCF_905171765.1. NCBI lineage: Eukaryota > Metazoa > Chordata > Amphibia > Anura > Bufonidae > Bufo > Bufo bufo. Next base: position 41,689,190 of record NC_053389.1, read on the forward strand.
CCATAACTACACCCTGTGATGGGAGGTTCTATCACACTGTACCCCATAACTACACCCTGTGATGGGAGGTTCTATCACACAGGACCCCTAACTGCACCCTGTGATGGGAGGTTCTGTCACACTGTACCCCATAACTACACCCTGTGATGGGAGGTTCTGTCACACTGTACCCATAACTACACCCTGTGATGGGAGGTTCTATCACACTGTACCCCCTAACTACACCCTGTGATGGGAGGTTCTATCACACAGGACCCCTAACTGCACCCTGTGATGGAAGGTTCTATCACACTGTACCCCTTAACTACACCCTGTGATGGGAGGTTCTGTCACACTGTACCCATAACTACACCCTGTGATGGGAGCTTCTGTCACACTGTACCCCCTAACTACACCCTGTGATGGGAGGTTCTATCACACTGTACCCATAACTACACCCTGTGATGGGAGGTTCTGTCACACTGTACCCCCCTAACTACACCCTGTGATGGGAGGTTCTATCACACAGGACCCCCTAACTGCACCCTGTGATGGGAGGTTCTGTCACACTGTACCCCATAACTACACCCTGTGATGGGAGCTTCTGTCACACTTTACCCCATAACTACACCCTGTGATGGGAGGTTCTATCACACTACCCCCTAACTACACCATGTGATGGGAGGTTCTATCACGCTGTACCCATAACTACAACCTATGATGGGAGGTTCTGTCACACTGTACCCCCTAACTACACCCTGTGATGGGAGGTTCTATCACACTGTACCCCATAACTACACCCTGTGATGGGAGGTTCTATCACACAGGATCCCTAACTGCACCCTGTGATGGGAGGTTCTGTCACACTGTACCCATAACTACACCCTGTGATAGGAGGTTCTATCACACTGTACCCCCTAACTACACCCTATGATGGGAGGTTCTGTCACACTGTACCCCCTAACTACACCCTGTGATGGAAGGTTCTGTCACACTGTACCCCCTAACTACACCCTGTGATGGGAGGTTCTGTCACACTGTACCCCATAACTACACCCTGTGATGGGAGGTTCTGTCACACTGTGTCCCATAACTACACCCTGTGATGGGAGGTTCTATCACACTGTACCCCATAACTACACCCTGTGATGGGAGGTTCTATCACACTGTACCCCTAACTGCACCCTGTGATGGGAGGTTCTGTCACACTGTACCCCATAACTACACCCTGTGATGGGAGGTTCTGTCACACTGTACCCATAACTACTCCCTGTGATGGGAGGTTCTATCACACTGTACCCCCTAACTACACCCTGTGATGGGAGGTTCTATCACACAGGACCCCTAACTGCACCCTGTGATGGAAGGTTCTATCACACTGTACCCCTTAACTACACCCTGTGATGGGAGGTTCTGTCACACTGTACCCATAACTACACCCTGTGATGGGAGCTTCTGTCACACTGTACCCCCTAACTACACCCTGTGATGGGAGGTTCTATCACACTGTACCCATAACTACACCCTGTGATGGGAGGTTCTGTCACACTGTACCCCATAACTACACCCTGTGATGGGAGCTTCTGTCACACTGTACCCCATAACTACACCCTGTGATGGGAGGTTCTATCACACTACCCCCTAACTACACCATGTGATGGGAGGTTCTATCACACTGTACCCATAACTATACCCTGTGAAGGGAGGTTCTATCACACTGTACCCCCTAACTACACCCTGTGATGGGAGGTTCTATCACACTGTACCCATAACAACTCCCTGTGTTGGGAGGTTCTATCACACTGTACCCCATAACTACACCCTGTGATGGGAGGTTCTATCACACTGTACCCATAACTACACCCTGTGATGGGAGGTTCTGTCATACTGTAACCCATAACTACACCCTGTGATGGGAGGTTCTATCACACTGTACCCCATAACTACACCCTGTGATGGGAGGTTCTATCACACAGGACCCCTAACTGCACCCTGTGATGGGAGGTTCTGTCACACTGTACCCCATAACTACACCCTGTGATGGGAGGTTCTGTCACACTGTACCCATAACTACACCCTGTGATAGGAGGTTCTATCACACTGTACCCCCTAACTACACCCTATGATGGGAGGTTCTATCACACTGTACCCCATAACTACACCCTGTGATGGGAGGTTCTATCACACTGTACCCCATAACTACACCCTGTGATGGGAGGTTCTATCACACAGGATCCCTAACTGCACCCTGTGATGGGAGGTTCTGTCACACTGTACCCATAACTACACCCTGTGATAGGAGGTTCTATCACACTGTACCCCCTAACTACACCCTATGATGGGAGGGTCTGTCACACTGTACCCCCTAACTACACCCTGTGATGGGAGGTTCTGTCACACTGTACCCCCTAACTACACCCTGTGATGGGAGGTTCTGTCACACTGTACCCCATAACTACCTTCTGTGATGGGAGGTTCTGTCACACTGTGTCCCATAACTACACCCTGTGATGGGAGGTTCTATCACACTGTACCCCATAACTACACCCTGTGATGGGAGGTTCTATCACAAAGGACCCCTAACTGCACCCTGTGATGGGAGGTTCTGTCACACTGTACCCCATAACTACACCCTGTGATGGGAGGTTCTGTCACACTGTACCCATAACTACACCCTGTGATGGGAGGTTCTATCACACTGTACCCCCTAACTACACCCTGTGATGGGAGGTTCTATCACACAGGACCCCTAACTGCACCCTGTGATGGAAGGTTCTATCACACTGTACCCCTTAACTATACCCTGTGATGGGAGGTTCTGTCACACTGTACCCATAACTACACCCTGTGATGGGAGGTTATATCACACTGTACCCCCTAACTACACCCTGTGATGGGAGGTTCTATCACACTGTACCCATAACTACACCCTGTGATGGGAGGTTCTGTCACACTGTACCCCCCTAACTACACCCTGTGATGGGAGGTTCTATCACACAGGACCCCCTAACAGCACCCTGTGATGGGAGGTTCTATCACACTGTACCCCATAACTACACCCTGTGATGGGAGGTTCTATCACACTGTACCCCCTAACTACACCCTGTGATGGGAGGTTCTATCACACTGTACCCCATAACTACACCCTGTGATGGGAGGTTCTATCACACTGTACCCCCTAACTACACCCTGTGATGGGAGGTTCTGTCACACTGTACCCCATAACTACACCCTGTGATGGGAGGTTCTATCTGTGCCCCCTAACTACACCCTGTGATGGGAGGTTCTATCACACTGTACCCCCTAACTACACCCTGTGATGGGAGGTTCTATCACACTGTACCCCCCTAACTGCACCCTGTGATGGGAGGTTCTATCACACTGTACCCCCCTAACTACACCCTGTGATGGGAGGTTCTATCATACAGGACCCCATAACTACACCCTGTGATGGGAGGTTCTGTCACACTGTACCCCCTAACTACACCCTGTGATGGGAGGTTCTGTCACACTGTACCCCCTAACTACACCCTGTGATGGGAGGTTCTGTCACACTGTACCCCCTAACTACACCCTGTGATGGGAGGTTCTATCACACAGGACCCCCTAACAGCACCCTGTGATGGGAGGTTCTATCACACTGTACCCCATAACTACACCCTGTGATGGGAGGTTCTATCACACTGTACCCCCTAACTACACCCTGTGATGGGAGGTTCTGTCACACTGTACCCCATAACTACACCCTGTGATGGGAGGTTCTATCTGTGCCCCCTAACTACACCCTGTGATGGGAGGTTCTATCACACTGTACCCCCTAACTACACCCTGTGATGGGAGGTTCTATCACACTGTACCCCCCTAACTGCACCCTGTGATGGGAGGTTCTATCACACAGGACCCCCTAACAGCACCCTGTGATGGGAGGTTCTATCACACTGTACCCCATAACTACACCCTGTGATGGGAGGTTCTATCACACTGTACCCCCTAACTACACCCTGTGATGGGAGGTTCTGTCACACTGTACCCCATAACTACACCCTGTGATGGGAGGTTCTATCTGTGCCCCCTAACTACACCCTGTGATGGGAGGTTCTATCACACTGTACCCCCTAACTACACCCTGTGATGGGAGGTTCTATCACACTGTACCCCCCTAACTGCACCCTGTGATGGGAGGTTCTATCACACTGTACCCCCCTAACTACACCCTGTGATGGGAGGTTCTATCACACAGGACCCCATAACTACACCCTGTGATGGGAGGTTCTGTCACACTGTACCCCCTAACTACACCCTGTGATGGGAGGTTCTGTCACACTGTACCCCCTAACTACACCCTGTGATGGGAGGTTCTGTCACACTGTACCCATAACTACACCCTGTGATGGGAGGTTCTATCACACAGGACCCCCTAACAGCACCCTGTGATGGGAGGTTCTATCACACTGTACCCCATAACTACACCCTGTGATGGGAGGTTCTATCACACTGTACCCCCTAACTACACCCTGTGATGGGAGGTTCTATCACACTGTACCCCCTAACTACACCCTGTGATGGGAGGTTCTATCACACTGTACCCCCTAACTACACCCTGTGATGGGAGGTTCTGTCACACTGTACCCATAACTACACCCTGTGATGGGAGGTTATATCACACTGTACCCCCTAACTACACCCTGTGATGGGAGGTTCTATCACACTGTACCCATAACTACACCCTGTGATGGGAGGTTCTGTCACACTGTACCCCCCTAACTACACCCTGTGATGGGAGGTTCTATCACACAGGACCCCCTAACAGCACCCTGTGATGGGAGGTTCTATCACACTGTACCCCATAACTACACCCTGTGATGGGAGGTTCTGTCACACTGTACCCATAACTACACCCTGTGATAGGAGGTTCTATCACACTGTACCCCCTAACTACACCCTATGATGGGAGGTTCTGTCACACTGTACCCCCTAACTACACCCTGTGATGGGAGGTTCTGTCACACTGTACCCCCTAACTACACCCTGTGATGGGAGGTTCTGTCACACTGTACCCCATAACTACACCCTGTGATGGGAGGTTCTGTCACACTGTGTCCCATAACTACACCCTGTGATGGGAGGTTCTATCACACTGTACCCCCCTAACTACACCCTGTGATGGGAGGTTCTATCACACAGGACCCCTAACTGCACCCTGTGATGGGAGGTTCTGTCACACTGTACCCCATAACTACACGCTGTGATGGGAGGTTCTGTCACACTGTACCCATAACTACTCCCTGTGATGGGAGGTTCTATCACACTGTACCCCCTAACTACACCCTGTGATGGGAGGTTCTATCACACAGGACCCCTAACTGCACCCTGTGATGGAAGGTTCTATCACACTGTACCCCTTAACTACACCCTGTGATGGGAGGTTCTGTCACACTGTACCCATAACTACACCCTGTGATGGGAGCTTCTGTCACACTGTACCCCCTAACTACACCCTGTGATGGGAGGTTCTATCACACTGTACCCATAACTACACCCTGTGATGGGAGGTTCTGTCACACTGTACCCCCCTAACTACACCCTGTGACGGGAGGTTCTATCACACAGGACCCCCTAACTGCACCCTGTGATGGGAGGTTCTGTCACACTGTACCCCATAACTACACCCTGTGATGGGAGCTTCTGTCACACTGTACCCCATAACTACACCCTGTGATGGGAGGTTCTATCACACTACCCCCTAACTACACCATGTGATGGGAGGTTCTATCACACTGTACCCATAACTATACCCTGTGAAGGGAGGTTCTATCACACTGTACCCCCTAACTACACCCTGTGATGGGAGGTTCTATCACACTGTACCCATAACAACTCCCTGTGATGGGAGGTTCTATCACACTGTACCCCATAACTACACCCTGTGATGGGAGGTTCTATCACACTGTACCCATAACTACACCCTGTGATGGGAGGTTCTGTCATACTGTACCCCATAACTACACCCTGTGATGGGAGGTTCTATCACACTGTACCCCATAACTACACCCTGTGATGGGAGGTTCTATCACATAGGAGCCCTAACTGCACCCTGTGATGGGAGGTTCTGTCACACTGTACCCCATAACTACACCCTGTGATGGGAGGTTCTGTCACACTGTACCCATAACTACACCCTGTGATAGGAGGTTCTATCACACTGTACCCCCTAACTACACCCTATGATGGGAGGTTCTGTCACACTGTACCCCCTAACTACACCCTGTGATGGGAGGTTCTATCACACTGTACCCCATAACTACACCCTGTGATGGGAGGTTCTATCACACAGGATCCCTAACTGCACCCTGTGATGGGAGGTTCTGTCACACTGTACCCATAACTACACCCTGTGATAGGAGGTTCTATCACACTGTACCCCCTAACTACACCCTATGATGGGAGGTTCTGTCACACTGTACCCCCTAACTACACCCTGTGATGGGAGGTTCTGTCACACTGTACCCCCTAACTACACCCTGTGATGGGAGGTTCTGTCACACTGTACCCCATAACTACACCCTGTGATGGGAGGTTCTGTCACACTGTGTCCCATAACTACACCCTGTGATGGGAGGTTCTATCACACTGTACCCCATAACTACACCCTGTGATGGGAGGTTCTATCACACAGGACCCCCTAACTGCACCCTGTGATGGGAGGTTCTGTCACACTGTACCCCATAACTACACCCTGTGATGGGAGGTTCTGTCACACTGTACCCATAACTACACCCTGTGATGGGAGGTTCTATCACACTGTACCCCCTAACTACACCCTGTGATGGGAGGTTCTATCACACAGGACCCCTAACTGCACCCTGTGATGGAAGGTTCTATCACACTGTACCCCTTAACTACACCCTGTGATGGGAGGTTCTGTCACACTGTACCCATAACTACACCCTGTGATGGGAGGTTATATCACACTGTACCCCCTAACTACACCCTGTGATGGGAGGTTCTATCACACTGTACCCATAACTACACCCTGTGATGGGAGGTTCTGTCACACTGTACCCCCTAACTACACCCTGTGATGGGAGGTTCTATCACACAGGACCCCCTAACAGCACCCTGTGATGGGAGGTTCTATCACACTGTACCCCATAACTACACCCTGTGATGGGAGGTTCTATCACACTGTACCCCCTAACTACACCCTGTGATGGGAGGTTCTATCACACTGTACCCCATAACTACACCCTGTGATGGGAGGTTCTATCACACTGTACCCCCTAACTACACCCTGTGATGGGAGGTTCTGTCACACTGTACCCCATAACTACACCCTGTGATGGGAGGTTCTATCTGTGCCCCCTAACTACACCCTGTGATGGGAGGTTCTATCACACTGTACCCCCTAACTACACCCTGTGATGGGAGGTTCTATCACACTGTACCCCCCTAACTGCACCCTGTGATGGGAGGTTCTATCACACTGTACCCCCCTAACTACACCCTGTGATGGGAGGTTCTATCACACAGGACCCCATAACTACACCCTGTGATGGGAGGTTCTGTCACACTGTACCCCCTAACTACACCCTGTGATGGGAGGTTCTGTCACACTGTACCCCCTAACTACACCCTGTGATGGGAGGTTCTATCACACTGTACCCCCTAACTGCACCCTGTGATGGGAGGTTCTATCACACTGTACCCCCTTAACTACACCCTGTGATGGGAGGTTCTATCACACAGTACCCCATAACTACACCCTGTGATGGGAGGTTCTGTCACACTGTACCCCCTAACTACACCCTGTGATGGGAGGTTCTGTCACACTGTGTCCCATAACTACACCCTGTGATGGGAGGTTCTGTCACACTGTACCCCCTAACTACACCCTGTGATGGGAGGTTCTATCACACTAGGACCCCCTAACAGCACCCTGTGATGGGAGGTTCTATCACACTGTACCCCATAACTACACCTGTGATGGGAGGTTTCTAGTCACACTGTACCCCCTAACTACACCCTGTGATGGGAGGTTCTCTATCACACTGTACCCCCTAACTACACCCTGTGATGGGAGGTTCTATCACACTGTACCCCCTAACTACACCCTGTGATGGGAGGTTCTATCACACTGTACCCCATAACTACACCCTGTGATGGGAGGTTCTATCACACTGTACCCCCTAACTACACCCTGTGATGGGAGGTTCTATCACACTGTACCCCCTAACTACACCCTGTGATGGGAGGTTCTATCACACTGTACCCCCTAACTACACCCTGTGATGGGAGGTTCTATCACACTGTACCCCCTAACTACACCCTGTGATGGGAGGTTCTGTCACACTGTACCCCCTAACTACACCCTGTGATGGGAGGTTCTATCACACTGTACCCCCTAACTACACCCTGTGATGGGAGGTTCTGTCACACTGTACCCCTAACTACACCCTGTGATGGGAGGTTCTATCACACTGTACCCCCTAACTACACCCTGTGATGGGAGGTTCTATCACACTGTACCCCCTAACTACACCCTGTGATGGGAGGTTCTATCACACTGTACCCCATAACTACACCCTGTGATGGGAGGTTCTATCACACTGTACCCCCTAACTACACCCTGTGATGGGAGGTTCTATCACACTGTACCCCCTAACTACACCCTGTGATGGGAGGTTCTATCACACTGTACCCCCTAACTACACCCTGTGATGGGAGGTTCTATCACACTGTACCCCCTAACTACACCCTGTGATGGGAGGTTCTGTCACACTGTACCCCCTAACTACACCCTGTGATGGGAGGTTCTATCACACTGTACCCCCTAACTACACCCTGTGATGGGAGGTTCTATCACACTGTACCCCATAACTACACCCTGTGATGGGAGGTTCTGTCACACTGTACCCCCTAACTACACCCTGTGATGGGAGGTTCTATCACACTGTACCCCCTAACTACACCCTGTGATGGGAGGTTCTATCACACTGTACCCCATAACTACACCCTGTGATGGGAGGTTCTATCACACTGTACCCCCTAACTACACCCTGTGATGGGAGGTTCTATCACTGTACCCCCTAACTACACCCTGTGATGGGAGGTTCTATCACACTGTACCCCATAACTACACCCTGTGATGGGAGGTTCTATCACACTGTACCCCATAACTACACCCTGTGATGGGAGGTTCTATCACACTGTACCCCCTAACTACACCCTGTGATGGGAGGTTCTATCACACTGTACCCCATAACTACACCCTGTGATGGGAGGTTCTATCACACTGTACCCCCTAACTACACCCTGTGATGGGAGGTTCTATCACACTGTACCCCATAACTACACCCTGTGATGGGAGGTTCTATCACACTGTACCCCCTAACTACACCCTGTGATGGGAGGTTCTATCACACTGTACCCCCCTAACTACACCCTGTGATGGGAGGTTCTATCACACTGTACCCCCTAACTACACCCTGTGATGGGAGGTTCTATCACACTGTACCCCCTAACTACACCCTGTGATGGGAGGTTCTACCACTGTACCCCCTAACTACACCCTGTGATGGGAGGTTCTATCACACTGTACCCCATAACTACACCCTGTGATGGGAGGTTCTATCACACTGTACCCCCTAACTACACCCTGTGATGGGAGGTTCTGTCACACTGTACCCCCTAACTACACCCTGTGATGGGAGGTTCTGTCACACTGTACCCCATAACTACACCCTGTGATGGGAGGTTCTATCACACTGTACCCCCTAACTACACCCTGTGATGGGAGGTTCTATCACACTGTACCCCCTAACTACACCCTGTGATGGGAGGTTCTATCACACTGTACCCCATAACTACACCCTGTGATGGGAGGTTCTATCACACTGTACCCCTAACTACACCCTGTGATGGGAGGTTCTATCACACTGTACCCATAACTACACCCTGTGATGGGAGGTTCTATCACACTGTACCCCCTAACTACACCCTGTGATGGGAGGTTCTATCACACTGTACCCCCTAACTACACCCTGTGATGGGAGGTTCTGTCACACTGTACCCCCTAACTACACCCTGTGATGGGAGGTTCTATCTGTACCCCCTAACTACACCCTGTGATGGGAGGTTCTGTCACACTGTACCCCATAACTACACCCTGTGATGGGAGGTTCTGTCACACTGTACCCCATAACTACACCCTGTGATGGGAGGTTCTGTCACACTGTGTCCCATAACTACACCCTGTGATGGGAGGTTCTGTCACACTGTACCCATAACTACACCCTGTGATGGGAGGTTCTATCTGTACCCCCTAACTACACCCTGTGATGGGAGGTTCTATCACACTGTACCCCATAACTACACCCTGTGATGGGAGGTTCTATCACACTGTACCCCATAACTACACCCTGTGATGGGAGGTTCTATTACACTGTACCCCCTAACTACACCCTGTGATGGGAGGTTCTGTCACACTGTACCCCCTAACTACACCCTGTGATGGGAGGTTCTATCACACTGTACCCCCTAACTACACCCTGTGATGGGAGGTTCTATCACACTGTACCCCTAACTACACCCTGTGATGGGAGGTTCTGTCACACTGTACCCCTAACTACACCCTGTGATGGGAGGTTCTATCACACTGTACCCCCTAACTACACCCTGTGATGGGAGGTTCTATCACACTGTACCCCCTAACTACACCCTGTGATGGGAGGTTCTGTCACACTGTACCCCCTAACTACACCCTGTGATGGGAGGTTCTGTCACACTGTACCCCATAACTACACCCTGTGATGGGAGGTTCTGTCACACTGTGTCCCATAACTACACCCTGTGATGGGAGGTTCTATCACACTGTACCCCATAACTACACCCTGTGATGGGAGGTTCTATCACACTGTACCCCTAACTGCACCCTGTGATGGGAGGTTCTGTCACACTGTACCCCATAACTACACCCTGTGATGGGAGGTTCTGTCACACTGTACCCATAACTACACCCTGTGATGGGAGGTTCTATCACACTGTACCCCCTAACTACACCCTGTGATGGGAGGTTCTATCACACAGGACCCCTAACTGCACCCTGTGATGGAAGGTTCTATCACACTGTACCCCTTAACTACACCCTGTGATGGGAGGTTCTGTCACACTGTACCCATAACTACACCCTGTGATGGGAGGTTATATCACACTGTACCCCCTAACTACACCCTGTGATGGGAGGTTCTATCACACTGTACCCATAACTACACCCTGTGATGGGAGGTTCTATCACACTGTACCCCCTAACTACACCCTGTGATGGGAGGTTCTATCACACTGTACCCCCTAACTACACCCTGTGATGGGAGGTTCTATCACACTGTACCCCATAACTACACCCTGTGATGGGAGGTTCTATCACACTGTACCCCCTAACTACACCCTGTGATGGGAGGTTCTATCACACTGTACCCCCTAACTACACCCTGTGATGGGAGGTTCTATCACACTGTACCCCATAACTACACCCTGTGATGGGAGGTTCTATCACACTGTACCCCCTAACTACACCCTGTGATGGGAGGTTCTATCACACTGTACCCCCTAACTACACCCTGTGATGGGAGGTTCTATCACACTGTACCCCATAACTACACCCTGTGATGGGAGGTTCTATCACACTGTACCCCCTAACTACACCCTGTGATGGGAGGTTCTATCACACTGTACCCCATAACTACACCCTGTGATGGGAGGTTCTATCACACTGTACCCCCTAACTACACCCTGTGATGGGAGGTTCTATCACACTGTACCCCCTAACTACACCCTGTGATGGGAGGTTCTGTCACACTGTACCCCCTAACTACACCCTGTGATGGGAGGTTCTATTACACTGTACCCATAACTACACCCTGTGATGGGAGGTTCTATCACACTGTACCCCTAACTACACCCTGTGATGGGAGGTTCTATCACACTGTACCCCCCTAACTACACCCTGTGATGGGAGGTTCTATCACACAGGACCCCCTAACAGCACCCTGTGATGGGAGGTTCTATCACACTGTACCCCATAACTACACCCTGTGATGGGAGGTTCTATCTGTACCCCCTAACTACACCCTGTGATGGGAGGTTCTATCACACTGTCTCCCATATCTACACCCTGTGATGGGAGGTTCTATCACACTGTACCCCCTAACTACACCCTGTGATGGGAGGTTCTGTCACACTGTACCCCCTAACTACACCCTGTGATGGGAGGTTCTGTCACACTGTACCCCATAACTACACCCTGTGATGGGAGGTTCTATCTGTGCCCCCTAACTACACCCTGTGATGGGAGGTTCTATCACACTGTCTCCCATAGCTACACCCTGTGATGGGAGGTTCTATCACACTGTACCCATAACTACACCCTGTGATGGGAGGTTCTATCACACTGTACCCATAACTACACCCTGTGATGGGAGGTTCTATCACACTGTACCCATAACTACACCCTGTGATGGGAGGTTCTATCACACTGTACCCCCCTAACTACACCCTGTGATGGGAGGTTCTATCACACTGTACCCACTAACTACACCCTGTGATGGGAGGTTCTGTCACACTGTACCCCCTAACTACACCCTGTGATGGGAGGTTCTATCTGTACCCCCTAACTACACCCTGTGATGGGAGGTTCTGTCACACTGTGTCCCATAACTACACCCTGTGATGGGAGGTTCTGTCACACTGTGTCCCATAACTACACCCTGTGATGGGAGGTTCTGTCACACTGTACCCATAACTACACCCTGTGATGGGAGGTTCTATCTGTGCCCCCTAACTACACCCTGTGATGGGAGGTTCTATCACACTGTACCCCATAACTACACCCTGTGATGGGAGGTTCTATCACACTGTACCCCCTAACTACACCCTGTGATGGGAGGTTCTATCACACTGTACCCCCTAACTACACCCTGTGATGGGAGGTTCTATCACACTGTACCCCCTAACTACACCCTGTGATGGGAGGTTCTGTCACACTGTACCCCCTAACTACACCCTGTGATGGGAGGTTCTGTCACACTGTACCCATAACTACACCCTGTGATGGGAGGTTCTATCACACTGTACCCCCTAACTACACCCTGTGATGGGAGGTTCTATCACACTGTACCCCCTAACTACACCCTGTGATGGGAGGTTCTGTCACACTGTACCCCCTAACTACACCCTGTGATGGGAGGTTCTGTCACACTGTACCCCATAACTACACCCTGTGATGGGAGGTTCTGTCACACTGTGTCCCATAACTACACCCTGTGATGGGAGGTTCTATCACACTGTACCCCATAACTACACCCTGTGATGGGAGGTTCTATCACACAGGACCCCCAACTGCACCCTGTGATGGGAGGTTCTGTCACACTGTACCCCATAAATACACCCTGTGATGGGAGGTTCTGTCACACTGTACCCATAACTACACCCTGTGATGGGAGGTTCTATCACACTGTACCCCCTAACTACACCCTGTGATGGGAGGTTCTATCACACAGGACCCCTAACTGCACCCTGTGATGGAAGGTTCTATCACACTGTACCCCTTAACTACACCCTGTGATGGGAGGTTCTGTCACACTGTACCCATAACTACACCCTGTGATGGGAGGTTATATCACACTGTACCCCCTAACTACACCCTGTGATGGGAGGTTCTATCACACTGTACCCATAACTACACCCTGTGATGGGAGGTTATATCACACTGTACCCCCTAACTACACCCTGTGATGGGAGGTTCTATCACACTGTACCCCCTAACTACACCCTGTGATGGGAGGTTCTATCACACTGTACCCCATAACTACACCCTGTGATGGGAGGTTCTATCACACTGTACCCCCTAACTACACCCTGTGATGGGAGGTTCTATCACACAGGACCCCCTAACAGCACCCTGTGATGGGAGGTTCTATCACACTGTACCCCATAACTACACCCTGTGATGGGAGGTTCTATCACACTGTACCCCCTAACTACACCCTGTGATGGGAGGTTCTATCACACTGTACCCCCTAACTACACCCTGTGATGGGAGGTTCTATCACATTTTACCCCATAACTACACCCTGTGATGGGAGGTTCTATCACACTGTACCCCCTAACTACACCCTGTGATGGGAGGTTCTATCACAATGTACCCCCTAACTACACCCTGTGATGGGAGGTTCTGTCACACTGTACCCCATAACTACACCCTGTGATGGGAGGTTCTATCTGTGCCCCCTAACTACACCCTGTGATGGGAGGTTCTATCACACTGTACCCCCTAACTACACCCTGTGATGGGAGGTTCTATCACACTGTACCCCCCTAACTGCACCCTGTGATGGGAGGTTCTATCACACTGTACCCCCTTAACTACACCCTGTGATGGGAGGTTCTATCACACAGGACCCCATAACTACACCCTGTGATGGGAGGTTCTGTCACACTGTACCCCCTAACTACACCCTGTGATGGGAGGTTCTGTCACACTGTACCCCATAACTACACCCTGTGATGGGAGGTTCTGTCACACTGTACCCCCTAACTACACCCTGTGATGGGAGGTTCTATCACACAGGACCCCCTAACAGCACCCTGTGATGGGAGGTTCTATCACACTGTACCCCATAACTACACCCTGTGATGGGAGGTTCTATCACACTGTACCCCCTAACTACACCCTGTGATGGGAGGTTCTATCACACTGTACCCCCTAACTACACCCTGTGATGGGAGGTTCTATCACACTGTACCCCATAACTACACCCTGTGATGGGAGGTTCTATCACACTGTACCCCCTAACTACACCCTGTGATGGGAGGTTCTATCACACTGTACCCCCTAACTACACCCTGTGATGGGAGGTTCTGTCACACTGTACCCCATAACTACACCCTGTGATGGGAGGTTCTATCTGTGCCCCCTAACTACACCCTGTGATGGGAGGTTCTATCACACTGTACCCCCTAACTACACCCTGTGATGGGAGGTTCTATCACACTGTACCCCCCTAACTGCACCCTGTGATGGGAGGTTCTATCACACTGTACCCCCTAACTACACCCTGTGATGGGAGGTTCTATCACACAGGACCCCATAACTACACCCTGTGATGGGAGGTTCTGTCACACTGTACCCCCTAACTACACCCTGTGATGGGAGGTTCTGTCACACTGTACCCCCTAACTACACCCTGTGATGGGAGGTTCTGTCACACTGTACCCCCTAACTACACCCTGTGATGGGAGGTTCTATCACACTGTACCCCCTAACTACACCCTGTGATAGGAGGTTCTATCACACTGTACCCCATAACTACACCCTGTGATGGGAGGTTCTATCACACTGTACCCCCTAACTACACCCTGTGATGGGAGGTTCTATCACACTGTACCCCCTAACTACACCCTGTGATGGGAGGTTCTGTCACACTGTACCCCATAACTACACCCTGTGATGGGAGGTTCTATCACTGTACCCCCTAACTACACCCTGTGATGGGAGGTTCTATCACACTGTACCCCCTAACTACACCCTGTGATGGGAGGTTCTATCACACTGTACCCCCTAACTACACCCTGTGATGGGAGGTTCTATCACACTGTACCCCCTAACTACACCCTGTGATGGGAGGTTCTATCACACTGGACCCCATAACTACACCCTGTGATGGGAGGTTCTGTCACACTGTACCCCCTAACTACACCCTGTGATGGGAGGTTCTGTCACACTGTACCCCCTAACTACACCCTGTGATGGGAGGTTCTGTCACACTGTACCCCCTAACTACACCCTGTGATGGGAGGTTCTATCACACTGTACCCCCTAACTACACCCTGTGATGGGAGGTTCTGTCACACTGTACCCCATAACTACACCCTGTGATGGGAGGTTCTGTCACACTGTACCCCATAACTACACCCTGTGATGGGAGGTTCTATCTGTGCCCCCTAACTACACCCTGTGATGGGAGGTTCTATCACACTGTACCCATAACTACACCCTGTGATGGGAGGTTCTATCACACTGTACCCCATAACTACACCCTGTGATGGGAGGTTCTATCACACTGTACCCATAACTACACCCTGTGATGGGAGGTTCTATCACACTGTACCCCATAACTACACCCTGTGATGGGAGGTTCTATCACACTGTACCCCCTAACTACACCCTGTGATGGGAGGTTCTATCACACTGTACCCCCTAACTACACCCTGTGATGGGAGGTTCTGTCACACTGTACCCCCTAACTACACCCTGTGATGGGAGGTTCTATCTGTACCCCCTAACTACACCCTGTGATGGGAGGTTCTATCACACTGTACCCATAACTACACCCTGTGATGGGAGGTTCTATCACACTGTACCCCCTAACTACACCCTGTGATGGGAGGTTCTATCACACTGTACCCCCTAACTACACCCTGTGATGGGAGGTTCTATCACACTGTACCCCCTAACTACACCCTGTGATGGGAGGTTCTATCACACTGTACCCCCTAACTACACCCTGTGATGGGAGGTTCTATCACACTGTACCCCATAACTACACCCTGTGATGGGAGGTTCTGTCACACTGTACCCCCTAACTACACCCTGTGATGGGAGGTTCTATCACACTGTACCCCTAACTACACCCTGTGATGGGAGGTTCTATCACACTGTACCCCATAACTACACCCTGTGATGGGAGGTTCTATCACACTGTACCCCCTAACTACACCCTGTGATGGGAGGTTCTATCACACTGTACCCCCTAACTACACCCTGTGATGGGAGGTTCTATCACACTGTACCCCCTAACTACACCCTGTGATGGGAGGTTCTATCACACTGTACCCCCTAACTACACCCTGTGATGGGAGGTTCTGTCACACTGTACCCCATAACTACACCCTGTGATGGGAGGTTCTGTCACACTGTACCCCCTAACTACACCCTGTGATGGGAGGTTCTATCTGTACCCCCTAACTACACCCTGTGATGGGAGGTTCTATCACACTGTACCCCCTAACTACACCCTGTGATGGGAGGTTCTATCACACTGTACCCCCTAACTACACCCTGTGATGTGAGGTTCTATCACACTGTACCCCATAACTACACCCTGTGATGGGAGGTTCTATCACACTGTACCCCCTAACTACACCCTGTGATGGGAGGTTCTATCACACTGTACCCCCTAACTACACCCTGTGATGGGAGGTTCTATCACACAGGACCCCCTAACTGCACCCTGTGATGGGAGGTTCTATCACACTGTACCCCCTAACTACACCCTGTGATGGGAGGTTCTATCACACAGGACTCCCTAACTGCACCCTGTGATGGGAGGTTCTATCACACTGTACCCGTAAGTACACCCTGTGATGGGAGGTTCTATCACACAGGACCCCCTAACTGCACCCTGTGATGGGAGGTTCTATCACACTGTACCCCATAACTACACCCTGTGATGGGAGGTTCTGTCACACTGTACCCCCTAACTACACCCTGTGATGGGAGGTTCTATCACACTGTACCCATAACTACACCCTGTGATGGGAGGTTCTATCACACTGTACCCCCCTAACTACACCCTGTGATGGGAGGTTCTATCTGTACCCCCTAACTATACCCTGTGATGGGAGGTTCTATCTGTACCCCCTAACTACACCCTGTGATGGGAGGTTCTGTCACACTGTGTCCCATAACTACACCCTGTGATGGGAGGTTCTATCTGTACCCCCTAACTACACCCTGTGATGGGAGGTTCTATCTGTACCCCCTAACTACACCCTGTGATGGGAGGTTCTGTCACACTGTGTCCCATAACTACACCATGTGATGGGAGGTTCTATCTGTACCCCCTAACTGCACCCTGTGATGGGAGGTTCTGTCACACTGTGTCCCATAACTACACCCTGTGATGGGAGGTTCTATCACACTGTACCCCCTAACTACACCCTGTGATGGGAGGTTCTATCACACTGTACCCCCCTAACTGCACCCTGTGATGGGAGGTTCTATCACACTGTACCCCCTAACTACACCCTGTGATGGGAGGTTCTATCACACAGGACCCCATAACTGCACCCTGTGATGGGAGGTTCTGTCACACTGTACCCCCTAACTACACCCTGTGATGGGAGGTTCTATCACACTGTACCCCCTAACTACACCCTGTGATGGGAGGTTCTGTCACACTGTACCCCCTAACTACACCCTGTGATGGGAGGTTCTATCACACTGTACCCCCTAACTACACCCTGTGATGGGAGGTTCTATCTGTGCCCCCTAACTACACCCTGTGATGGGAGGTTCTATCACACTGTACCCATAACTACACCCTGTGATGGGAGGTTCTATCACACTGTACCCATAACTACACCATGTGATGGGAGGTTCTATCACACTGTACCCATAACTACACCCTGTGATGGGAGGTTCTATCACACTGTACCCCCCTAACTACACCCTGTGATGGGAGGTTCTATCACACTGTACCCCCTAACTATACCCTGTGATGGGAGGTTCTGTCACACTGTACCCCCTAACTACACCCTGTGATGGGAGGTTCTGTCACACTGTACCCCATAACTACACCCTGTGATGGGAGGTTCTGTCACACTGTGTCCCATAACTACACCCTGTGATGGGAGGTTCTATCACACTGTACCCCCTAACTACACCCTGTGATGGGAGGTTCTGTCACACTGTACCCCATAACTACACCCTGTGATGGGAGGTTCTGTCACACTGTACCCCATAACTACACCCTGTGATGGGAGGTTCTGTCACACTGTACCCCATAACTACACCCTGTGATGGGAGGTTCTATCACACTGTACCCATAACTACACCCTGTGATGGGAGGTTCTATCACACTGTACCCCCTAACTACACCCTGTGATGGGAGGTTCTATCTATACCCCCTAACTACACCCTGTGATGGGAGGTTCTATCACACTGTCTCCCATAACTACACCCTGTGATGGGAGGTTCTATCACACTGTACCCCATAACTACACCCTGTGATGGGAGGTTCTATTACACTGTACCCCCTAACTACACCCTGTGATGGGAGGTTCTATCACACTGTACCCCATAACTACACCCTGTGATGGGAGGTTCTGTCACACTGTACCCCCTAACTACACCCTGTGATGGGAGGTTCTATTACACTGTACCCATAACTACACCCTGTGATGGGAGGTTCTATCACACTGTACCCCTAACTACACCCTGTGATGGGAGGTTCTATCACACTGTACCCCCTAACTGCACCCTGTGATGGGAGGTTCTATCACACTGTACCCCCCTAACTACACCCTGTGATGGGAGGTTCTATCACACAGGACCCCCTAACAGCACTCTGTGATGGGAGGTTCTATCACACTGTACCCCATAACTACACCCTGTGATGGGAGGTTCTATCTGTACCCCCTAACTACACCCTGTGATGGGAGGTTCTATCACACTGTCTCCCATAACTACACCCTGTGATGGGAGGTTCTATCACACTGTACCCCCTAACTACACCCTGTGATGGGAGGTTCTGTCACACTGTACCCCCTAACTACACCCTGTGATGGGAGGTTCTGTCACACTGTACCCCATAACTACACCCTGTGATGGGAGGTTCTATCTGTGCCCCCTAACTACACCCTGTGATGGGAGGTTCTATCACACTGTCTCCCATAGCTACACCCTGTGATGGGAGGTTCTATCACACTGTACCCATAACTACACCCTGTGATGGGAGGTTCTATCACACTGTACCCATAACTACACCCTGTGATGGGAGGTTCTATCACACTGTACCCATAACTACACCCTGTGATGGGAGGTTCTATCACACTGTACCCCCCTAACTACACCCTGTGATGGGAGGTTCTATCACACTGTACCCACTAACTATACCCTGTGATGGGAGGTTCTGTCACACTGTACCCCCTAACTACACCCTGTGATGGGAGGTTCTATCTGTACCCCCTAACTACACCCTGTGATGGGAGGTTCTGTCACACTGTGTCCCATAACTACACCATGTGATGGGAGGTTCTGTCACACTGTGTCCCATAACTACACCCTGTGATGGGAGGTTCTGTCACACTGTGTCCCATAACTACACCCTGTGATGGGAGGTTCTGTCACACTGTGTCCCATAACTACACCCTGTGATGGGAGGTTCTATCTGTACCCCCTAACTACACCCTGTGATGGGAGGTTCTATCACACTGTCTCCCATAGCTACACCCTGTGATGGGAGGTTCTATCACACTGTACCCCATAACTACACCCTGTGATGGGAGGTTCTATTACACTGTACCCCCTAACTGCACCCTGTGATGGGAGGTTCTATCACACTGTACCCCATAACTACACCCTGTGATGGGAGGTTCTGTCACACTGTACCCCCTAACTACACCCTGTGATGGGAGGTTCTATCACACTGTACCCCCTAACTACACCCTGTGATGGGAGGTTCTATCTGTACCCCCTAACTACACCCTGTGATGGGAGGTTCTATCACACTGTACCCCCTAACTACACCCTGTGATGGGAGGTTCTATCACACTGTACCCCCTAACTACACCCTGTGATGGGAGGTTCTATCACACTGTACCACATAACTACACCCTGTGATGGGAGGTTCTATTACACTGTACCCCCTAACTACACCCTGTAATGGGAGGTTCTATCACACTGTACCCCCTAACTACACCCTGTGATGTGAGGTTCTATCACACTGTACCCATAAGTACACCCTGTGATGGGAGGTTCTATCACACAGGTCCCCCTAACTGCACCCTGTGATGGGAGGTTCTATCACACTGTACCCATAAGTACACCCTGTGATGGGAGGTTCTATTACACAGGACACCCTAACTGCACCCTGTGATGGGAGGTTCTATCACACTGTACCCATAAGTACACCCTGTGATAGGAGGTTCTATCACACAGGACCCCCTAACTGCACCCTGTGATGGGAGGTTCTATCACACTGTACCCCATAACTACACCCTGTGATGGGAGGTTCTGTCACACTGTACCCCCTAACTACACCCTGTGATGGGAGGTTCTATCACACTGTACCCATAACTACACCCTGTGATGGGAGGTTCTATCACACTGTACCCCCCTAACTACACCCTGTGATGGGAGGTTCTATCTGTACCCCCTAACTATACCCTGTGATGGGAGGTTCTATCTGTACCCCCTAACTACACCCTGTGATGGGAGGTTCTGTCACACTGTGTCCCATAACTACACCCTGTGATGGGAGGTTCTATCTGTACCCCCTAACTACACCCTGTGATGGGAGGTTCTATCTGTACCCCCTAACTACACCCTGTGATGGGAGGTTCTGTCACACTGTGTCCCATAACTACACCATGTGATGGGAGGTTCTATCTGTACCCCCTAACTACACCCTGTGATGGGAGGTTCTATCTGTACCCCCTAACTGCACCCTGTGATGGGAGGTTCTGTCACACTGTGTCCCATAACTACACCCTGTGATGGGAGGTTCTATCACACTGTACCCCCTAACTACACCCTGTGATGGGATTTTCTATCACACTGTACCCCCTAACTGCACCCTGTAATGGGAGGTTCTGTCACACTGTACCCATAAGTACACCCTGTGATTGGCAGTAGAGATGAGCGAAGCGAGCTTAGGATGTAACATCCGAAGTCGCTTTGTTCATAACTTCAGGTTAATACTGTACAGAGATTGGTCTCTGTACAGTATTAGAATGTATGGGCTCTGATGAGTCGAAGTTAGTTATTTGCAAAGTTGCGCGTGACTTCGTTGAATAACTTCGGTTATTGATTTTTAAAGTGGAAAACCACTTTAAAACTTGAAACCGAACTCTGCTTCGGTTCTGGGGTACCAGTCAGAATGTATTCATCCGAAGTTATGAACGAAGCGACTTCAGATGTAACATCCGAAGCTCGCTTCACCCATCTCTAATTGGCGGTTTTATCACACTGTATCCCCTAATATATAAAAGGGTAGTCTATCACACTGTACCCCATAACATTCCATCACTCTACACCCTATGAGAGTACGCTATCTTCTTCCACTGTACCCCCATACCTAGACCTTCTGTCAGTGAGCTGTATCATACCGCACCCCTATAGATATTCCCTGTGAAAATATACTCTTCTACACCACTACCACTCCATTCACACCAGGGGACCCGGGCACCCCACGTTTGGTGGGGGTCCCACTGTTTGTACCATCAGCAATCTTCTATTTATCCGAAATCCTGTGTATACGTGATAAATGTTTGCGGTCCGGCCCTTTAACTCGGTGCCCCCTATGCACAGGGCATTGCAGGAGCCTTTTCTGTCCATTGTCCTGTTTCCTGATAAACAGGAAGGCAGCTGTGAGCATGGTGTCTGCAGGATGTGCATGATGTCCTAGAGGGCACAAGATCACACAGGATATGGGGGTGTCACATCTCCGTCACTCATCTGTCGTTAGGGGTCCCCTAGGTATCATGTTGTGATGCATATGCCCCAGTATATAGGATAACCCCCCCCCACCCCCCACCCACCCATGTACATTAAGCAGGGAGGTTTTTTTTTGCTGTTACTGATGCGTTTTGCAGAATGACCCTCAGCCTGTTGCTTGGGTTGACTATAGGGGGCGTCCTGTGTATGTTTACTCTGCCCATAGGAGGGACCCCGACTATTCCTGGGCCCCATAGCAGCTGCATGGACTCACACTGTGGGATAAGACGCTTATGCGCCAGGTATATTATTCTGGATCTTAAAATCTCAAATATCTGGAAAATGCCTAAAACTAAGTAGGGGCTTAAGGTCTCGTGCACACGACCGTGTGTATTTTGCGGTCCGCAAAAAATACAGGTGACGTCCGTGTGCATTCCGTATTTTGCGGAACGGAACAGCCGGCCCCTAATAGAACAGTCCTATCTTTGTCCGTAATGCGGACAATAATAGGACATGCACTATTTTTTTTTGCGGGGCTACGCAACGGACATACTGATGCGGACAGCACGCGGTGTGATGTCCTAGAGGGCAGGCTGTTAACCCTGTCGGATCCGTCCTGCCACTATTTAGCCGCGCCGCCGGACTGCCGCTCCGTCTCCATTCACTATAATGGAGACGGGGGGCAGAGCTCCGGCGCAGCACGGCGTGAGGCCGCCGGACTCAAAAGTCGGATATGCAGTACTTTTAGTCCGGCGGCTTCTCGCCGCGCTCAGCCGGAGCTCCGCTCCCCGTCTCCATTATAGTCAATGGGGACAGAGCGGCAGTCCGGCGGCACAGCGAAATAGCGGCAGGACGGATCGGGTGAACAGCCTGTTGGATCCGTCCTGCCGCTAGTGTGAAAGTAGCCTTAGGCCTAGTTCACACGAACGTATGGCTTTTATAGTTTTTTGCGGTCCGTTTTTCACGGATCCGTTGTTTCGTTTTTGAGTTCCGTTGTGTTTCCGTTTCTTTTCCGTTTTTACGTTCCGTTTTTACGTATGCCATGTACAGTATACAGTAATTACATAGAAAAAATTGGGCTGGGCATAAAATTTTTAAATAGATGGTTCAGCAAAAACGGAACGGATACGGAAGACATACGGATGCATTTCCGTATGTGTTCCGTTTTTTTGGCGGACCCATTGACTTGAATGGAGCCACGGAACGTGATTTGTGGCCAAATATAGGACATGTTCTATCTTTGAACGGAACGGAAAAATGGAAATACGGAAACGGAATGCTTACGGAACACATTCCGTTTTTAATGCGGAACCATTGAAATGAATGGTTCCGTATACGGACCGTATACGGAACACAAAAAAACGGCCCGTACACTCGCAAAAAAAACGTTTGTGTGAACTAGGCCTTAGTCCTACAGCAGCAGTACCCACGGGGATTTCTAATCCTCCTGAAAGCATAGGACAGGAGATGTCAATGAATCAATTTAAGTGCAGATCCTATAAAACTTAGGGCTCGTTCACACAAACGTTTTTTGCGGTCCGTATACAGAACCATTCATTTCAATGGTTCCACAAAAAAACTGAATGTACTCCGTATGCATTCTGTTTCCGTATTTCCGCTTTTCCGTTCAAAGATAGAACATGTCCTATTATTGCCCGCAAATCACGTTCCGTGGCTCCATTCAAGTCGATGGGTCTACAAAAAAAAAACTGGAACACATACAGAATGTACTCCGTATGTCTTCCGTATCCGTTCCGTTTTTGCGGAACCATCTATTGAAAATTTTATGCCCAGCCCAATTTTTTCTATGTAATTACTGTATACTATATATGCTATACGGAAAAACGGAACCGGAAGCACTACTGAAACAAAAAACGGAAAAACTGATCCGTTAAAACCGGCCCACAAAACACTGAAAAAGCCATACGGTCGTGTGAACGAGCCCTTGGTCCCTCCTATTGTGTATTTCTAACTGAACTTCCAGTCATACAATAACCACTCAAGGTCACTTTCTTGGGCGGGTAAGTCTGTGCTGCTGCTTTGGACTAAAGGAAAGAGAATTTACGGTAAGAAGAATTAACCTTTCCTTGTCGTCCTACAGCAGCAGCACCCACGGGGATTTAGCAATACTCTATTACCCCCCTGCCAAAAGCCGTCTCATATCCAGCCTGTAGTGCTTCACAAACATATTGGACGAGCTCCAGGACGCTGTTTTACAGATCTGGTCTATGGGGACAGACTTCTTCTCTGCCCATGATGTGGCTATAGGCACTTCCGAGCAATTCTGCTCATAGCAGACAGTGATAGCCTCTCGTATCCATCTGGATATTGAAGCTTTCCCCTTCTTTTCTTCCCTGAATGTAATATAAACAGGTGGTGTGTCTTCCTAAACTCTTTTGTCCTTTGGACGTATATTTTTAATGCTCTGCCTACATCCAGCGAGTGAAGCTTACACTGACTCCTCCTCTGAAAACCGATCCGGGAAGAAAAATTGGCAACTCAATCTGCTGATTTAGATTAGTAAAAGATGGAACTTTCGGTTGAGAAGAAGGTAGAGTCCTCAGCAATACTCTATCCTGAAGGAACATTGTGTAGGGCTCAGCACAGGCCAAGGCCTGGATTTCACTCGCCCGCTTGGCTGAAGTGATTGCTACTAAAAAAAAACAGACCTTCATGGACAAAAATTTCATCTCTGACTCTTGAAGTGGTTCAAAGGGAGCGTTACATAGCTGATCTAGAACTGCAAAGAGGTCCCACTTTGGGATCGGATCGACGACCTGCGGTTTAATCCTTCTTACTCCCTTGACAAGCCTCTGTATTAGAGGCTCCTGGGATAACTTCTTCCCCAATAAAGCCGATAGGGCTGATATATGGACTTTAATCATGCTATAGGCGTTAGGCCCTTCTCGAACCCCTGCGGCAGGAAATTCAGGATATGTAGGAGACTGGGATGCTACTCCATTCCTTCCGCACCAAAGATTAAACGCCTTCTTGATTCTTAGGTATACTTTGTTCATAGAGCGAGCTCTGGATTGTAGCAGGGTTCTTACCACCGCCTCAGATAAGCCCTGTTCAGTTAAAAGGGGGCAGTCAACATCCAGGCCGTCAGTCGCAGGTGGCGTAACTGCGGACAACATCTGTCGCCCTGAGTTACTAGGTGCGGAATCTGTGGTAGCTTCCAGAAGGTGTTCTTGCTCATCGCCAGTATGGACAGATTGGGATTGTTGAGACCTGGTCCCGTTTGATCTTCTGAAAGACCTTTGGGATCATAGGGATGGGCGGAAAAATGTAGGCCAATGTGAAGTTCCACGGGACTGAGAGGGCATCCAGCGCCCAGGGGTTGTCCCCCCTGAATAGGGAGCAAAATTTGCATTGTCCCGAGTAGTCATTAAATCTATCTGGGGTCGACCCCAACGCCTCATGAGTTGTGCAAATATTTCTGGGTCCAACGACCACTCTCCCGGGAGGGGTAAGTCGCGGCTTAGTCTGTTGGCTACTACGTTGTTCTTCCCTCTGACGTGTACAGCTGATAGCTGTTGAATATTGGCCTCCGCCCATACGAAGATACGTTCCACCTCTTTGAGGAGGGATAAGGATCTGGTACCTCCCTGGCGATTTAGGTACGCAACGGTGGTCATGTCTGATTTTACTCTTTTGGCTTGATCCCGGACCATGGGGTGGAACTGCAATAGGGCATTGTAGACTGCTGAGATTCGAGGACATTAGTCTCTCTACTGGAGTCCAGGTTCCTTTCACCCTCTGCCCCTTCATGTGAGCACCCCAACCTGTGGCCAAAGCATCAGTTGTAATCTCGGTCCCTACGGGAAGGGCGAACGTCCTGCCGTTGTTTAAAGCCATCCACCACCTCAGGGAGTCTCTCGTCTCTCTTGAAACTATTGTCATATGATCTAGAGAATTGCTGTCTCGATCCCACTTCTGTAATATCTCCCACTGTAACTGCCTCGTGTGCCAATTTGCCCACAAAATCGCCTGGCTGGCAGCAGTCATGAGACCGAGCGTCTTTATCATCTGACGAAGGGAAACCAGTCTGGTCTGTTGCTTTGGTGTCCAGAATGAATCCCAGAAATTGTTTCTGTTGGGCTGGTCTGAAACTGGATTTTTCTATATTGACTATCCAGCCTAAAGACTGAATTCTGTTGAATATTAACTTCACCAGCCAGTCGTCCAAATATGGGATTATTGTTATCCCCAGTTCTCTGAGGCCGGCTACCACCGCCGCTATCACCTTTGTAAATGTGAATGGGGCTGACGAAATCCCAAATAGGAGTGCCGTAAACTGCAGGTGATGTAGATGTCCCTCTAAAGAAACTGCAATGCGTAGGAATCTTCGGTGACCTGTATGAATAGGGATGTGCAAATACGCGTCCTTTAGATCTATCGTAGCAAGGTAGTCTCCTGGCTCTATTAGACTTAGTGCGGACAGAATCGTCTCCATACGGAATCTTTTCTTGTGTATGAATTTGTTCAGATACCTTAGAGCTACGATAGTTCTCCACCTCATTTGAGGTTTTGGAACCAAAAACGCTTTAGAATATACTCCATGAAAGACCTTTCTTTCTGAAACAGGTTCTAGAACATTCATCTGAATGAACTCTTTTATAGCCTGTTCTACTAGGCCTTGTTTTTGACCTTGTAATTTCTGTGTTCTGACATACCTGTCTGGGGGGTCTGGCCTGCAGCTCAATACGATAGTCACTTTTTATGGTATCTATAACCCATAGATCCTTCACCACCTTCTCTCATTCTACATGGAAATGGGTCAGTCTCCCCCCTACAGGCATACCTCTGGTGTCAGAACTCCAGCCTGCCCTCCTCTTCCACGGCCTCTTCATCGCAGTGTAGAGGATCCTCTGGAGATACCCCCTCTTGAAATGGATGTCTCTGCTCCGTCTGCTCTTCTGTGTCTCGTGCCTCTATTAGCTGTGAAAAAGGAAGAAAACCACTTCTTCTTAGCAGCATAAGGAAGGGACTTACCCTTTTTATCTGACAAGTTTTCCATGAGTGTGTCTAGCTCAGTTCCAAAGAGTCTATTCGGACGGTATTCCATGGCACATAGTGTGTTTTTGAAGTGGGCATCTGCCTCCCAAGGTTTTATCCATAGGGATCTTCTGCCTGCAGTAGACAACGCCATGGACCGTGCTGCAGACCTCGCTTGTTGTACTGAGACATCACAGAGGAAATCAGAAGCCAGAGCAATCTTTTTAAAAGATAGCAAAATGTCCTCTCTAGGCACACCTTTATCTATGTCCTCCTCCATCTGGAGAAGCCATGATCTAAGGGTCTTAGCGACCGTATAAGAAGCTAATGCTGCTTTTGACTGTCCTGGAGATAGGTCATTATGGGGCATTATCTATCCTTCTATCCATTGGGTCTGTAAAATTAGATCCGTCTTCGCTTGGAACCAACGTGCGTTTGAATAACTTCGAAATGGCCACGTCTATTTTGGGGGGTTCTCCCCACAGTTTTTTTTCCCTCTTGATCTATTATACACATGGTTTTAAACCTTTTGTTGAATATCGATCAGTCCCTTATGTGGCGTCTTCCACTCATTGATCATAAGACTCTTCACTAAGGGGTCAATTTTAAACACTCTAGATTTTTTACGGATACCGTCATTTCCGATTATTTCTGTCTGTACTACACACTCAGGCTCAAGAGATTTAAATAATCTTGACATTCTCTGTAACGGAAATATATTCATCTCTTGATCACTTTCTTTAGATTCTGAGGAGTTAATCTCGTCTATAACTCTGTATTCCTCTATAACTCTGTATTCCTCAATCATGTCGGACTCTCTGGGTGAAGAATCCATCTTTTCAGAAGTAGCCGCCGGCCTGAACTCTGTCTGAGAAGCTCCTGCTTCATTATCCTTACTAGCTGACTGCTTGAACTGCTTAAATGCATCATGTACAAAACCCTTCATCCATAATAGGACGTCTTCCCAGCGGACTGTCTTGCAGTGGAGCCTCTATCTTCAGAAGCCTGAGACATTGTTCTACAATAGAGCAGAGCAAGACTTAGTTTAATCTGTTCCATTGTGACCAACCCCTAATAGCTAGACCTAGTCGCCAGCCCACGTCACTAATAGTCTAATAATATATATATATATATATATATATATACAGTACAGACCAAAAGTTTGGACACACCTTCTCATTCAAAGAGTTTTCTTTATTTTCATGACTATGAAGGCATCAAAACTATGAATTAACACATGAGGAATTATATACATAACAAACAAGTGTGAAACAACTGAAAATATGTCATATTCTAGGTTCTTCAAAGTAGCCACCTTTTGCTTTGATTACTGCTTTGCACACTCTTGGCATTCTCTTGATGAGCTACAAGAGGTAGTCCCCTGAAATGGTTTTCACTTCACAGGTGTGCCCTGTCAGGTTTAATAAGTGGGATTTCTTGCCTTATAAATGGGGTTTGGACCATCAGTTGCGTTGAGGAGAAGTCAGGTGGATACACAGCTGATAGTCCTACTGAATAGACTGTTAGAATTTGTATTATGGCAAGAAAAAAGCAGCTAAGTAAAGAAAAACGAGTGGCCATCATTACTTTAAGAAATGAAGGTTAGTCAGTCAGCCGAAAAATTGGGAAAACTTTGAAAGTAAGGGCTATTTGACCATGAAGGAGAGTGATGGGGTGCTGCGCCAGATGACCTGGCCTCCACAGTCACCGGACCTGAACCCAATCAAGATGGTTTGGGGTGAGCTGGACCGCAGAGTGAAGGCAAAAGGGCCAACAAGTGCTAAGCATCTCTGGGAACTCCTTCAAGACTGTTGGAAGACCATTTCAGGGGACTACCTCTTGAAGCTCATCAAGAGAATGCCAAGAGTGTGCAAAGCAGTAATCAAAGCAAAAGGTGGCTACTTTGAAGAACCTAGAATATGACATAGTTTCAGTTGTTTCACACTTGTTTGTTATGTATATAATTCCACATGTGTTAATTCATAGTTTTGATGCCTTCATAGTCATGAAAATAAAGAAAACTCTTTGAATGAGGTGTGTCCAAACTTTTGGTCTGTACTGTATATATACCCTCTGTATGATGAGGTTAATATTAGCCATCAGTGGTAATAATATGAATATCCACTAGATGGAAGCAGACTACCTGAATACATACAACTCTTGTAAATCAGAACCCCTTGAGAATACAGCATTGAACCCAACTCGACATAAGGAAAACTCCATAAGAGGGAGACCCCCTTATTTAGCAATCTTGGCGAGATCCCGGCAGAGCGGCGTGAATGACTGACGCCAGACTGTTTTTATTCCGCCCTCCCCCCAGCGAGGCGGCGTACGCGCAGACATACGCACGTAATGCTGGCCGGGGAGAGGCGGAACCTCCAGAGGGACGCGTCGCCATCAGCCAAGGTAATACCCTGGTCTCTTAAAGGGCTTCTGTCACCCCCAAAACACATTTTTCATTTTTGGGCTTGTTAAAATCCTTATTGAACGACTATTCCCTATATAGGGCTCTTACCTTGGTCTGTGGCTTCCTTTCATTAAAAATCGATCTTTTAAAATATGCAAATGACTTCACTACCAGCAAGTAGGGCGTCTTATTGCTGGTAGCCGCCGCAAAAAACTGCCCCCTCCTCCTGTTGATTGACAGTGCCAGTGAGCGCTCTCCTCCTCCGGCTGGCCCTGTCAGCATTTCAAATCCCGCGCCTGTATTCATTCGGCGCAGGCGCTCTGAGAGAAGGACGCTCGCCTCCTCAGCACTCCCTCAGTGCGCCTGCGCCGATGACGTCACCGAAAGAGAAACCTTCAGGTTTTTTTGCGGATCCATTGAAATGAATCGTTCCGTATACGGTCCGTATACGGAACGCAAAAAACGGAACTTAAACGGAAAAAAAACCCTTCGTGTGCAAGAGGCCTTAGGCAGTTTTATAGGATCTGCATTTAAATTGATTCATTGACATCTCCTGTCCTATGCTTTCAGGAGGATTAGAAATCCCTGTGGGTGCTGCTGCTGTAGGACGACAAGAAAAGGTATATTTTTTAACGTGGAGATTTTTTATTTAATAAAAATTTATTTCACTTTTTTAACCATTTACTAGTCCTACAAGGGGACTTTGACAGGTGATCTTTTGATCCCTTCTATAGTCACCTGTACTGCTTATGCAGTACATTGTATTATACTGTCAGTGCTATACTGACAGGCACCAGCAGGCAGCTCCAGAGAGGGGCAGCCTCATACGGATATACTGCAGTGAGGTCTGGAGCCTTTATTAGGTCCCAGCCTGCCACATGAAGATCACAGGTTGCAGATGGGGGACACAGGGAGCATCATCTCTATAAACCACTTTGTTGCCGCACTCACTATTGACTTTGGCATCTAATGTGAGAGCTGAGCCCCTGCTCTCTGCTGCACAGGGCTTCCGTAAAAAGGCAGCGGCCTAGCCAAAGGACCCTTAGGCCTCTTTCACACGGGCGTCGCGCGTGAGGGCCGGACAAAATGCAGGTGCGTTGCGGGAAAATGCACAATTTTTCCACCCGAGTGCAAAGCGTTTTAATGCGTTTTGCACACGCGTCAGAAAAATCGGCATGTTTGGTACCCAGACCCGAACTTCTTCACAGAAGTTCGGGGATCGGTGTTGTGAAGATTTTATTATTTTCCCTTATAACATGGTTATAAGGGAAAATAATAGCATTCTGAATACAGTATAATGTCCATTGAGGGGTTAAAAATAATAAACAAATTTAACTCACCCCATCCACTTGGTCGCGGATCTCCTCTTCTTTCTACTTTCTTCAGGACCTGGCTAAAGGATCTTTGATGATGTCACTGCGCTCATCACATGCTCCATCACATGGCACATCTCCATGGTGATGGACCATGTGATGAGCGCAGTGACGTCACCACAGGTCCTTTTCATCAAAAAAGAAGGAAGACATGCCAGGCTGAGCGTTCAAGTGGATTAAGGTGAGTTTATTAATTGTTTTTTATTTTTTAACCCCTCCATCACTATTTTACTAGGCGTTCTGTATTAAGAATGCTATTATTTTCCCTTATAACCATGTTATAAGGGAAAATTATAAAGATCGGGTCTCCATCTCGATCGTCACCTAGCAACCATGCGTGAAAATCGCACCGCATCCGCACTTGCTTGCGGATGCTTGCGATTTTCACGCAGCCCCATTCACTTCTATGGGGCCTGCGTTGCGTGAAAAACGCACAATATAGAACATGCTGCGATTTTCACGCAACGCACAAGTGATGCGTGAAAATCACCGCTCATGTGCACAGCCCCATTGAAGTGAATGGGTCGGGATTCAGTGCGGGTGCAATGTGTTCATTCTCGCCCGTGTGAAAGGGGCCTTAGTGTTTGCCGTAATAAAGTGTATCGCGGGTCACTCACGCGGTAGGCTACTTTCACATTAGCGTTTTCAATTCCACTATTGAGATCCGTCATAGAATCTCAATAATAAAGAGAAAACGCTTCAGTTTTGTTCCCATTCATTGTCAATGGGGACAAAACTGAAACGGACGAAACGGAGTGCGCCAAAATGCATTCCGTTACGTTTGGTTGCGCTCCCATCGCGAACAGAATAACGCCGCAAGCAGCGATTTTTTTCTGACCGCGATGTGGTGCGGAGCAAGATGGATCCGTCCTCACACACAATGTAAGTCAATGGAAACGGATCCGTTTTCTCTGACGAAATAGAAAACGGATCCGTCCCCCATTGACTTTCCTTGGTGTTCGTGACGGATACGTCTTGGCTATAGAAGACATAATACAACCGGATTCATTGCCGACGGATGCATGCGGTTGTATTATGGTAACGGAAGCATTTTTGCAGATCCTTAAATCATGTTTTTATAGTAACAATGTTTATTTTTATTTTCCATCTGACTATATTTTTAAAACAAATCCTAAAATCGTGCAGTTTTCACACTGACCTAAAATAAGTCAAGACTTCCTGTTCTTTGAGAGTAGCTACATGGGTCATAGACACAGTGGTCAGGAGAGGACCTCTGACTTCTATGGGAGATTTTTCTATGCATGCTGTGTGACTTGTGCAGAGGTCATTTTACAGGGAGGGGAAGTAGATAAGCTGTAGCCATACTGTGGATGGTGGATCATGTGTTATCTATGTATATAGGTGATATCTGTCATTGTAATCCTGCCTTTCATGATAATGAGACGACTGCTGAAAAGTTACCTGTACAGAACAGGAAAACATGACTTATTATTAACCTAGTGGCCAGTGTGAAAATTGCAGGATTATATAAATTATAAACTATAAATAGTGATGTGATAAATTAAAAACAAACTCACCAAAAATTCAAAAAATATATGATTAAGGCATCTTTCACACTACCGTTTTTTTTTCCGTTTAGCGGGCCGTTTTTTGAATGGTTCCGCAAAAAAAAACGGAATGTGTTCCGTATGCATTCCGTTTCCGTATTTCCGTTCCGTTGAAAGATAGAACATGTCCTATTATTGCCCGCAAATCACGTTCCGTGGATCCATTAAAGTCAATGGGTCCGCCAAAAAAACCGGAACACATACGGAAATGCATCCGCATGTCTTCCGTATCCGTTCCTTTTTTGCGGAACCATCTATTGAAAATGTCATGCCCAGCCCAATTTTTTCTATGTAATTACTGTATACTGTATATGGCATACGGAAAAACGCAACGGAAACACAATGGAAACAAAAAAACGGAACAATGAATCCGTGAAAAACGGACCGCAAAACACTGAAATAGCCATACGGTAGTGTGAAAGAGGCCTAACACTAAAATGTGATTTAGGCCCCATTCACACGTCCGCAATTTCGTTCCGCATTTAGCGGAACGGAATTGCGGACCCATTCATTTCTATGGGGCCGCACAATGTGATGCCCGGATACGGAATTGCGGACCCGCACTTCCGGGTCCGCAATTCCGTTCCCGAAAAAAATAGAACATGTCCAATTCTTGTCCGCAATTGCGGACAAGAATAGGCATATTCTATTAGTGCCGGCGATGTGCGGTCTGCAAAATGCGGAACGCACATAGCCGATGTCCGTGTTTTTTGCGGATCCGCAAAACACGCTACTGACATGTGAATGGAGCCTAAGGCTTCATGCACACGACCATATGTGTTTTGCGGTCCGTATGCCATCCGTTTTTTTGGCGGATCCATTGTAACAATGCCTAAAACGGACAAGAATTGGACATGTTCTATTTTTTTTGTGGGGCAACGGAACGGACATACTGATGCAGACAACACACGGTGTGCTGTCCGCATTTTTTGCGGACCCATTGAAATGAATGGGTCCGCATCCTATCCGCAAAAAAAACAGAGTGGACACGGAAACAAACAACGTTCGTGTGCATGTAGCCTTAACCTGTAGGATCCCAGCGCCGTACATGTACAGCACTGCGGGACCTGACTTAAGTCCTAGCGCGGTACATGTACGGCGCTCTGATCAGACGGGTGCAGGAGCTGCGCCTGCTTGATCAGCAGCAGGGGTCCGGCTGTTCCTGACAGCCGAGCCCCTGCTGTATACGCCAGCATCAGTGCATACATTGATGCCAGCGTATTAACCCCTTGTATGCCGCTGTCAGTGGAGGGTATGAACTCCTCTGTCCCAGTTGGGTCCCAGTGCTGCAGTGACAGGGACTTCGGGGCTTGCCTCGTACGGAAGCCTGAGACCCAGCTCCCAGACTGAGTCTCATAGGCACTCTGTCAGTGTAAAAGCTGACAGGCAGTGCATTACAATACACAATGTATTGTAATTTTTTTGTGGAACAGACATACAGACATGGAACGCACACGGAGTAATTTCCAGATACAGGCTGCAAAAAAAACAGAACAGACACGGACAAAAAATAGGTTCGTGTGCATGAGCCCTTTTTTTAAAAAAAACAAAACGCCCCTTTACCATAATAAAGGCATAAAAAATAGAACAAAAAAAAAACCTGAAATATTAGGTATTGCTGTGTTCGTAATGACTGGCTCTTTAAAAATAACATGATCCACACCGTCAGGTGAATGCCATAAATTTTTTTTTTTAAAAACTGTGCCAAAACAGCCATTTTTTGGTCACCTTGTCTCACAAAAAGTGTAATACCAAGCGATCAAAAAGTCCTATGTATCCCGAAATGGTACCAATCAAACCATCATCTCTTCCCGCAAAAAAAAACAAGACCCTACATAAGAAAATTGCCTGAAAAATAAAATAAAATGGCTTTCAGAAAATGGCAACACAAAAACAAGTTTTTTTTGTTTTCAAAAATGCTTTGACTGTGTAAAACTTAACAAAAATAAAAAAACGGACACATTAGGTATCGCCGTGTCTGTAACAACCTGCTCTATAAAAATATCACAATATCTACTCCCTCATAAAAAACAAACTGTGCCAAAACAGGCATTTTTTGGTCACCTTGCCCCAAAAAAGTGTAATATTGAACAATCAAAAAAATCATCAAAATAGTACCAATACAAAAGTCTACTCTTCCCGCAAAAACGAGCCTCTACACAAGACGATCGGCAGAAAATGCAAAAAAAAATATGGCTTTTAGAAAATGGAGACACAAAAACATTATTTTTTTTTCAAAAATGCTTTATTATGTAAAACTGATGTAAAACAAAAAAAAAAGAACACATATTTGGTATCGTCGCGTCCGTAATGACCTGCTCTATAAAAATAACACATGATCTATTCTGTCAGGTGAATACCAGAAAAAAAAACTATGCCAGAACAGCCTCACAAAAAAGCGTAATATTGAGCGATCAAAAATCATATGTGACCTAAAATAGTACCAATAAAACTGTCACCTTATCCCATAGTTTCCAAAATAGGGTCCCTTTTTGGGCGTTTCCACTGTAGGGGTGCATTAGGGGGTCTTCAAATGTGACATGACAACTTAAAATTATCCCAGTGAAATCTGCCCCACAAAAAAACATACGGTGCTCCTCCCCTTCTGCGCCCTACCGTGTGCCTGTACAGCAGCTTACCACCACATATGGGGTGTTTCTGAAAACTACAGAATCAGAGTAAACAAAATTGAGTTTTGTGCGGCTCTTAACCCTTGCTGTGTTACAGAAAAAAATGGATTAAAATGGAAAATCTAAAAAAAAAAAAAAAAAGGAACATTTTGAAATTTCACCTCCATTTTCCTTTAATTCTTGTGGAACACCTAAAGCGTTAACAATGTTTGTAAAATCAGTTTTCCATAACTTGAGGAGTGTAGTTTCTACAATGGGGTCATTTATGAGAGGTTTCTACTATGTAAACCTCAGAAAGTGACTTCATAACTGTTTTGGAAATTTTCTTAAAAATTTTAAGAATTGCTTCTAACGTCCTAAAAAAATAAAATGACATTTACAAAATGATCCAAACATAAAGCAGACATATGGGGAATGTTAAGTAATAACTATTTATGATGTATTACTATCTGCCTTAGGGCTTATTCACATGAACGTGTGCCCGCCGTTTGCAGATGGGAACACATTCATATGAATGGGTCCGCAATATTCTGTCCGCACCAGGGGAAGCGGCTGCTTTGGGGCCCCAACCCAGAAGGGGCCCACCCAGGAGGAGGCCTAAAAGATTTAGGGCTCATTCACATGAACGTATTTTCTTTCCGTGTCCGTTCCGTTTTTTTTAGGCTTTTTTTGCGGAACCATTCATTTCAATGGGTCCGCAAAAAAAAGTGTGCATTCCGTTTCCGTATGCCCGTATTTTTGTCCCGCAAAAAATAGAACATGTCCTATTCTTGTCCGCATTACGGACAAGGATAGTACTGTTCTATTAGGGGCCAGCTGTTCCGTTCCGCAAAATACGGAATGCACAGAAACGTCATCCGTATTTTTTGCGGATTCGTTTTTTGCGGACTGCAAAATACATACGGTCATGTGCATGAGGCCTTAATGTAATTTATTATACAGAGACACTGTAGGAAATGGACGGAGCGGCTGCCGGGCCTTGTCTGAGAGAACGATCTTGACTAGTCACAGGAGTGAGGGTTGTACGGGAGAAGGGGGTTGAGAAGAAGTTGCTGGGGGGCGGGGTCCCCGTTCCAAAATTTGCTGTGGGGCCCAGTTATGTTGCTAGTACGGAAGCGCTCCGTAGTGCTTCTGCTCTGTGCCTCCGCACTGCTCCTTATAGAAAGCAGCGAAATTGAAATTTTGAAAATCGCTAATTTTTCAACATTTTCTATACATTTTGGATTTTCTTTTATAAATAAAACATGTTGACTCAAATTTTTTCACGAGAAAACAATCTCAGAATGGCTTTGGATAAGTAAAAGCGTTCCAGAGTTGTTACCACATAAAGTGACACAGTGTCAGATTTGCAAAAATCGGCCTGGGACTGAAGGTGAAAAGTGGCTCGGTATTGAAGGGGTTAAACAATAGGCGTTAAACATATAAAGACATGGCTGCTTACTTCCACAACCAGCAGCAGCAGCAGCCCGCCGTATCTTTTGGTTGTGTCTTGTATTACAGCCCGGCTCCATTGATGTCAATGGGGCAGAACTGCAATACCGCGCACAACCTGTAGACAGTGGTGGTGCTATTTTTGAAAGAAAGGGGCCATGTTTTTTTATTTTTTTTTATTCTGTACATCCCCCTTTAACCCAGAGATGCCCACCCACCACCACCAGTTGCAGTACACAGAAAGAGGCTCAGTGGGCAAGGGAGCAAATTTAAAGGAAACGTCAAAGCCTAATGCATTTAATAAAAATACAAATAACATAAATGAAAAAACAAACCAAAAAAAACACCAATAAATGTCTCCAAAGACAAGATTCACAGAGCAGAGAGAGAGGTACGGGAGCCCGTTACCCCAGTGCTAAGAGCATCCCTCACAAAAACAAGACCTCAGTAAGGCCTAGTTCACACGAACGTATGGCTTTTATAGTTTATTGCGGTCCGTTTTTCACGGATCCGTTGTTCCGTTGTGTTTCCGTTTCTGTTCCGTTTTTCCGTTCCGTTTTTCCGTATGGCATATACAGTATACAGTAATTACATAGAAAAAATTGGGCTGGGCATAACATTTTCAATAGATGGTTCAGCAAAAACGGAACAGATATGGAAGACATACGGATGCATTTCCGTATGTGTTCCGTTTTTTTGCGGACCCATTGACTTTAATGGAGCCACGGAATGTGATTTGCGGCCAAATATAGGACATGGTCAATCTTTCAACGGAACGGAAATACGGAAACGGAATGCATACGGAACACATTCCGTTTTTTATGCGGAACCATTGAAATGAATGGTTCCGTATACGGACCGTATACGGAACACAAAAAAAAAACGGCCCGTACACTCGCAAAAAAAACGTTTGTGTGAACTAGGCCTAAACCTCAGTCCCGGAGACGTCTTCAGTGAGGTTGTCACAATTTCCGCTCCTCCTCCGTTTCCTCTCTATATCTATGACAACCAATATGGCCGCCGGTACTTTACCAGATTCCAGAATGGCAAATCTGGCCAGATTTGATGTTCAGACACCTGAAAAAGCTGGGTCACGCTCCCTATGAGAGCAGCCATATTGGTTTGCACCCAGCTTTTCCAGGCGAATCTGGCCAGATTTGCCATTCTGGAATCTGGTAAAGTACTGGCGGCCATAATGGTTGTCACCCATTGGTAAACCGAGTTTAATAGACCGGAGTTTTTGCATTGGCTAAGAATTTTTGGGATTTGTGCCATTTTCAGAGTTCACCCTCTGCAGTTCAACCTCCATTGTAATGAATGTCCTCCTATGACTCAGTAGTAAGTCCCAAGATGTGACCCCAGATGGCCGCCATGTTGTCTTGTCTGCCCTGGGTACAGTCCACCACCGGGGGACGTGCTGAAGTACTGCACAGGGATGATGGTGGCAGGCAGGGAGGGGGACTGGTTGTGGTGGGGGGGTAGTGGCACAGCTGACTTGGCTTGCTGGGTATAATAGTTCCCGTCCTGGTATTTGCAGCCTGAGGGGTCGTTGTTGTGGGATTGCTGGACCACCTGGATTCCTTGGAAGTCGAACCTGTAGGCGTAGCGCTTCCCGTGCACCTTGCTCATGATGTTCTTGTCGTAGTAGTAGCGCAGCGCCCGGCTCAGCTTATCATAGTTCATGTTGGGTTTGCTCTTGCGTTCCCCCCAGCGCCGGGCCACCTCGTCCGGGTCCGTCATCTTGAATTCCCCATTCACTCCTTCCCAGGCGATGCAGCCGGCGTTCCCGCTGTCCGATAGGAGTTCCAGGAGGAATTGCCACAGCTGGATCTGGCCGCTCCCTAAAAAAAATTAAGACAAAAATATCAGCGACGATCCCCACATGTGACTGGGACGTAATTCACACAAGAACCACATGGCGAAATGCGCACGCGGTTTGCAGTGGTTTCTATTGTATCCTCAATTCAGGGTGAAAAAGCATATGGCGGGTGGTCGCTGACGGACTAGCCTTATTAATTAAAGACCAAGCCTATTTAAATTTTTGCATTTTCCTCCCCACGTTACAATAGCCATAACGTTTTTATTGTTCAGTTCACATAGCCATAGGAGGGTTTTTTTTTTGCGGGACAAGATGCATTTTCTAATGGCACCAGGTAATTTACCTGGTCTTGTATTGGAAAACGGGGAAAAAAAATTCTTAGTGGGGTAAAATAGAAAAAAACAACAACCCACAATTCCACCAAGGTTTTTGGGGTTTTGACGTAACAGCGTTCACTTTCCTTATTCTGCAGCTCAATACAATTACGGTGATACCCAACTTGTATAGTTTTTATTTTGTTCTATTACTTAAAAAAAAAAAAAAAACTTTTGAAAAAAAAAATTTTTTCTTTGCATCTCCATTTTCGGATAGCAATTTTTTTAAAATATTTTGGTCTACAGAGCTTATGAGAGCTTGTTTTTTGTGGAAAGAACTGTAGTTTTTATTGGCACAATTTTTGTGGTATGTACAACTTTTTGATCACTGATCAATTTTTGGGGGGAGGACAAGGTGATTCAAAAATGACGAATTGTGTGTTTTAAATTTTATTTTTTTCCTTTATGGCGTTCACCTCACAGGAACTTTTTTAAATAATTTAGTGGCTCAGACATTTTTGGATGCGGTGATACCTAATATGTTGATTTTTATATGTAAAATTGTGAAAGGGAGTGATTTAAACTTTTAATATTTTGATGGTTTTTATTTTTATTTTATTTTTTAACTTTTTGCTTAAAGGTTTTTTTTTTTACTGGTGACCTTAGGATAGGTCATCAGTATTTGATTGGTGGGGGCTCCTGTGGGCGCTACGGCCTTCTCATTGCTTTTTCTAGGCCAGTGCCGTCACATTCATCGCTCACGTGGCCTAGGCACAGCTCAGCCTAATAGAAGTGAATGGGGCAGAGCGTGATACCAAGCACAGCCGCTATACAATGTACGTCACTGTCCTGGGTGAGCTACGAGAAGGCCGTGGCACTCACAGGAGCGCCGTTGCCTTCTGAAAACAGCTGATCGGTGGAGGTACCGGGTGTCGGACCCCCACCGATTAGATACTGATGACCTATCCAGAGGATAGGTCATCAGTATAAAAATCTCAGAAAACCCTTTTAATAACTTTTAGCCCCCTTAGGGGACTAGAACCTGAGATCTTTTTGTCCCTTGTCCTATTCACCTAATAAAGATCTATTAGGCAAGGACTACACGGCGACACTGATTGCAGCCAGGATCGCTGAGTAACGGTGATCCCGTAGAAATGAATGAGATCACCTTGGCAGTCGCATGAAATCCAACACGGCTGGATTTCTTGCGACTGCCGCAGCGATCCCCTTCATTTCCATGGGATCACCGTTCAGCGATCCTGGCCGCAACAAGTATCGCGCGACCAGTGTTGCCCTTGCCTTAGGGTGAATGGCATTCTGACGCACTCCCTGCTGAGCTGTGTCTAGTGCATGGCTTTACAGGCAGATTACTATAACAGCCCTGGGAAGCCTCAGCAGGCCCCAGGTTGTCATGATAACCAATCGGAGCCCTGCAATTTCACTGTAGAGGAAGCCGCATCCCTCTGCCTAACCTCACAGATGCCGTGATCGCTGTTAAACACGGCATCTGAGGGGTTTAATGAGGGAGTTCAGCATATTATACAGCCGACACCCGCCGTGTATGGAGCGGGCTCACTGCAGCAGCCCACTCCATACAATTCCCTGCATTAAGGGATTAAAGAGGCGCATGCAACTATAAAACCGCAGCAGAAATCTGGGGCTCAACCTTGGATTTCTGACATGGATTCCGTGGCAAACACATGTCAGATTTTGCTGTGTGAACATGCTTGTAAGATCTTAATGGCGCCTGAGGGAGCAAAACAAAGGAGATGTTACTTGGAAAGCTGGGTGACTTTCTGACAGGCCAGTTGGCATATGTCGTTATCATTCGGGAACATGGGAAAGCTGGGTGTGACAAGCACTCTGGTGGTACAAAATGACCGGTCGTACTTCAGACCACTCGTGTACACAGACCGCCATCAGATGATCACAGTGGAGGAAAACTCAAAATGGCCGCCCCTTCCTCATACACTTGTGAAACTGTCTACAAGAAAAATTCTCTTGGTTGCCTATAGCAACCAATCACAGCACAGCTTTCATTTTACAAGCGCAGGATTTGAAATGAAAGCTGCACTCTTATTGGTTGCTATGGGCAACTAAGACAAGTTTTCTTTTAGGCTGGTACCACACACTTTTTTTCTGGCGTTTTTGAGGTTTTTTGTTTTTTTTAAGTATTTTTGTATACATTGTACAATGGCTGTGCTTTGTATTACAGCTCAGCCCCATTCACTTGAATGGGACAGAGCTGCACATAGGTCATCTGACGTCACTGGCCTAAAAAGAGGCCGGAAATTGATGACGTATCCTGAGGGTAGGCCATTGGTATCAAAATCCCGGAAAACCCCTTTAACTAAACTTCAATGCAGGATCCGGATGCCGTGTTTTTTGTCTAAAATAATAATAATAAAAAAAAAAAACACTGAATGGAAACTCCAGGAAAAGCTATACCCAAAACAAAATCAAGAACAAAGGGTATTTTTTTCACCCTTGAGATGCTCTTTTTTTTGGGGGGGGGGGAGACAAACAAAAAAACGTCAGACATGCAAAAAACATCAGGTGCTAAAACATCATGCTATATGGGCAAAAACACCTAAGAAAATGCTCATGAGTTTTTGGGACAAAAAATGGTTTAGGAGTAAAAAAAAAAAAAAAAAAACTGCAAATACCCTTTTTGTGATTTTTTTAAATTCCTGTGTGACAATATTTTGTCGCACGGGTGTTTTTGCGCAATCTTTGCCACTTCGGAGTGGCGGGGCCCGGGACATGGATCCTGGCAAATTTAGTAACTAGGGATGAGCGAATTTCATATTTTGAAGTTCGTGTGTGGGTTCGTGTTGTGGTATTTACTGAATTGCGTTCTGGATTCCATTACCACGGACCATAACGCAATTCCATGACGAAATGCCTTTAGAGGCATTCCGTTATTCATTCCGTCATAATAGAAGTCTATGGGCTGCAAAACGGATCCGTCCGGTATCCGTTATGCAGGGGAGTCCTCTCCTGCATAACGTAAACCGGACGGATCCATTATGCAGGCCATAGACTTCTATTATGACGGAATGAATAACGGAATGCCTCCAAAGGCATTCCGTCACAGAGTTGCGTTGTCGTCCGTGGTAACGGAATCCATAACGAAATTCAGTAAATACCATAACACGAACCGAAAACGAATTTCAAAATATGAAATTCGCTCGTCCCTATTAGTAACATTTACACCTGGCGCAAATATTGGCAGAAAAAAAAACGACTCCACCCAGATGCAGGCCTAAAGGTCATAAATTAGCCGAATCTTACGGCAGCGTAGAGGGAAATCTAAGACCGGCGTAACGAAGCCTGTCTTAGAGAATGACCCCCGGCGTGTGAAGGAGCCCTTAGACTGCTGCAATATGGCCGACCTCTGGCTTTACTTTTGGGATGAAGTCATTATAAGGTGATTACAGCTAATTAATGAAAAGACGGCTTATAGGCGCTGGCCTAATAAAAAACATTCACACATTTGTACACTCAGCGCGAGTAATTAAAGGGCCAGACGTCCTGCGGAGAGGCGTAATCTGCTTTCTGCAGGACTGAGATCGACAAGTGGTCGCCAGCTGAGCAGACAGAAGTAGTCGATTGGTGGAGGAAGGTTGGGCTATGAAACCAGAGACCCGGAGAGCGAGCATTACAACATGGCGATGTTTTCTTACACAATATTGTGTCAACAGAGCAGCTTGTGCGGTATTACTAAATCCTCACAGCTTTACCCCCGGCTTACAGAGGTTGTGCAGCCTGTGGAGCAACGTGATCTGCACAAGACCCCCTGCGTTCTAATTAACGTACTCCTCTTACTGAAATACACAAACACGCGCTTGGCCCCCCGGGCTCCAATGTTCCGTGTAATTGCCTTTCTCCTTTATTATAGAACCCTCTTACGGATAGGATGGCGGTTTTCCATCGCCGGATTTGCAGCGTAATGTGGTACCAGCGAAGTGGACGACGGTTTTATCAAATTTCTTCCCCATTGGAAATTGACCCATAGGGCGGATTTTAGATCCCTAGCGTGTATGCTGCGGTTATCCACCGCGGATTTCACCCCTTTGCAGCAAAAACCACGACAAATCCACACAGAAATTTCCGCTGAGGATTTGGCTGCGTCTTCGTGACAGAAATTCCGTAGCGGATTTGGCTGCAGATCTGCCACGGATTTTACCGTATGCATTGCAAAAGATGACCTCTGTGGTGGATAACTTGACACGATGCAGATTTAGAATCCGCACCGCAGGGCAATTTACGCTGGGGATTTTTTATTTTTTC
This sequence comes from Bufo bufo, assembly GCF_905171765.1. Taxonomy (NCBI): domain Eukaryota; kingdom Metazoa; phylum Chordata; class Amphibia; order Anura; family Bufonidae; genus Bufo; species Bufo bufo. The sequence continues at coordinate 41,732,494 of NC_053389.1, forward strand.
AAAGCAAGGAGATTTCTTAATATGGTAAACACTTTTCTTGTACGGTAAAACACAGCGAATTTGCCACACGCAAATCCATGGCCGCAAATTCACAGAGTATCTGCTATGTGTGGACACACTCTACGGGCTCATGCACACGAACGCATTTTAATGTCTGTGTCCGTTCCGTTTTGTTTGTTTTTTGCAGCCCATATGCAGAACCATTCATTTCAATGGGGCCGTAAAAAAAAACGGAAATGACTCGTGTGCATTCCGTATACGTATGTCCGCAAGTCAGTTCTGAATTAAAAAAAAAAATAGAACATGTCTTATTCTTGTCCATTTTGCGGACAAGGACAGGCATTGTTACAATGGATCCGCAAAAAAAAAAAAACAGATGTAACACGGACATCATCTGTGTTTTTTATTTTTTTGCGGATCCCTGTTTTGCGGACCACAAAATACATACCGTCGTGTGTATGATCCCTAAGGGTGGCTGCACACGGTGCGGATTATGCATGTTTTTTCAGACCTAAAAGCTCATGCATACGACCTTGACATCCGTATTGCATCCGTTTTTTTTTTTTTTGCAGATCCATTGTAACAATGCCTATCCTTGTCCGCAAAACAGACAATAATAGCAGATATTCTATCTTTTTTGCGGAATGGCCATGCGGACATACGGAAACGGAATGCACACGGAGTCATTTCCAGTTTTTTTTTTGCGGAACTATTGAAGTGAATGGTTCCACATACGGGCTGCAAAAAAAACCAGAATGGACACGGAAACAAAATACGTTCATGTGCATGAGCCCTAATACAGTACAGATGCTGTTTTTGGTGTGGAATAAGATCATCTTATAATAGGACTAACCCCAAGAATATTTGTTTTTACTACCATCCCCAGTGCAACCGCAAAGTTATTATTATTATTATAAAGTGAATTTCCCAGCAGGGGGCGACAAAGAGCATAAGAGCAAGCTCCTCCCTGCACAAGGAGACCAGGAGATATCAGCCCCTCCCTGCACAAGGAGACCAGGAGATATCAGCCCCTCCCTGCACAAGGAGACCAGGAGATATCAGCTCCTCCCTGCACAAGGAGACCAGGAGATATCAGCTCCTCCCTGCACAAGGAGACCAGGAGATATCAGCTCCTCCCTGCACAAGGAGACCAGGAGATATCAGCTCCTCCCTGCACAAGGAGACCAGGAGATATCCGCTCCTCCCTGCACAAGGAGACCAGGAGATATCAGCTCCTCCCTGCACAAGGAGACCAGGAGATATCAGCTCCTCCCTGCACAAGGAGACCAGGAGATATCAGCTCCTCCCTGCACAAGGAGACCAGGAGATATCCGCTCCTCCCTGCACAAGGAGACCAGGAGATATCCGCTCCTCCCTGCACAAGGAGACCAGGAGATATCAGCTCCTCCCTGCACAAGGAGACCAGGAGATATCCGCTCCTCCCTGCACAAGGAGACCAGGAGATATCCGCTCCTCCCTGCACAAGGAGACCAGGAGATATCCGCTCCTCCCTGCACAAGGAGAGCGGGAGATATCAGCTCCTCCCTGCACAAGGAGAGCGGGAGATATCCGCTCCTCCCTGCACAAGGAGACCAGGAGATATCCGCTCCTCCCTGCACAAGGAGACCAGGAGATATCCGCTCCTCCCTGCACAAGGAGAGCGGGAGATATCAGCTCCTCCCTGCACAAGGAGACCAGGAGATATCAGCTCCTCCCTGATGGGAGTGAATTTTTGAATAGAATTACAGGTATTTTTCTGAATGGGTCCGCAATTCCAGAGATGCGGAACGGAGTCACGGAACGGAACACCAGAAGCACTACGGAGTGCTACCGTGGTGTTTTTTTCCGTTGTTCCGCACCGCAAATAAATCTGACATGTCATATTTTTTTGCAGTGCAGACAGACCATGGACCCATTCAAATTCAATGGGTCTGGCCCGCTGCACGGATGTTGCAATTGCGGTCCCCAATGCACGGATTGGCCGCACAACGGCCGTGGGCATGTGGCCTTAATGAAATGTCTGCTCCATGTGACTTAGGCCTCTTGCACACGGCTGTTGTGGTTCCGTTCCGTGCTTTGGGGACCGCAATTTGCGGTCCCCAATGCACGGGCAACCTCCGTGCAGCGGCTGGGACGGATCCAGACACATTGAACTTGAATGAGTCCGTGATCCTTCTGTTCCGTAAAAAGTTAAATTTTTTGTGGAACGGAAGCACTCCGTAGTGCTTCGGTGGTGTTCCGTCCCGTGCTTACGTTCCGCACCGCATTCTCTGGATTCCCTTGAATGGGTCCGCATCCGTGATGCGGAATGCACACAGCCAGTGCCCCGTGTATTGCGGAACCGCCATATGCGGCCAGCAATACGGCCACGGGAGCACAACGGCCATGTGCAAGAGGCCTTAGGAATGTTCCTTGTATCATCAGTGGAAATCTCAGCTGTATCTGGAGTTACCCTTTAAGGCTACTTTCACACTAGCGATCCAGCAGGGTTCAGCAAAAACGCTTCCATTACTGATAATACAACCGTCTGCATCTGTTATGAGCGGATCCGGTTGTATTATCTTTAACATAGCCAAGACGGATCCGTCATGAACTGCATTGAAAGTCAATGGGGGACGGATACGTTTTCTATTGTGGCAGAGAAAACTGTTCCGTCCCCGTTGACTTACATTGGGGGTCATGCTGAATCCTTCTTGCTCCGGACAAAAAGCAAACTACAACATGTTGCGGTTTTCTCTCCGGTCTGGGAACGCAACTAAACGGAACGGAATGCATTTTGGAGCATTCCGCTCTGTTCAGTTCAGTTTTGTCCCCATTGAGTCCTTAGATAGATTTCAGCTGCGGGGAGCCTAGATTTTGGGTGTGTTCATACCTGGCCTATATAATGAAGTTTGCTGTGACATCTCACCTGGATTAGACAGACGGCTGCTCGTCGGACCCAACACCTGGTACGGATCTGGAAAGGAAAGATTTCAGGCTCTAAAATGACTTGATTATGTATAACGCATTTTCTTAGTGTGAACAAAGATGCAAAAAAGTTTTTCAACTCTTTCATATACTTTGTTTCCCTGCCTTGTCATGTTCTAGATTTGTGATGGCTGTCAGTGAATGGAGGTTTACACTGATGTGTTACCCAGGATTTGATGAGAATGTGAAATGAAACCCTCATCAGCGTTCAATGCACATGACATAGTTCATGTCACTATATGCATATAGCACTGCTGCATGATAGACACACATAGAAACATATATTACAAATCCATACACATAATACACACGCACGCACACATATTCCAAAGCTCATTGCGGACAGAGCTGCCTGTAGGGATCCAGTTACAACAGCTAGTATAAGGCTGGTTTCAGACGGGCGTTGCGGGAAAAGGTGCGGGTGCGTTGCGGGAACATGCGTGATTTTTCCGCGCGAGTGCAAAACATTGTAAGGCTACTTTCACACTAGCGTTCGGGGCTCCGCTTGTGAGTTCCGTTTGAAGGCTCTCACAAGCGGCCCGAACGGATCCGTCCAGCCCTAATGCATTCTGAATGGATGCGGATCCGCTCAGAATGCATCAGTCTGGCTCCGTTTGTCCTCCGCTCCGCTCAGCAGGCGGACACCCGAACGCAGCTTGCAGCGTTCGGGTGCCCGCCTGGCCGTGCGGAGGCAAACGGATCCGTCCAGACTTACAATGTAAGTCAATGGGGACGGATCCGTTTGAAGTTGACACAGTATGGCTCAATTTTCAAACGGATCCGTCTCCCATTGACTTTCAATGTAAAGTCAAAACGGATCCGTTTGCATTATCATGAACAAACGGTAATGCAAACGGATCCGTTCTGAACGGATCTAAACGTTTGCATTAGGCCAAGTTCACACGACCGTATGGCTTTTATAGTTTTTTGCGGTCCGTTTTTCACGGATCCGTTTTTGAGTTCCGTTGTGTTTCCGTTTCCTTTCCGTTTTTCTGTTCCGTTTTTCCGTATGGCATATACAGTATACAGTAATTACATAGAAAAAATTGGGCTGGGCATAACATTTTCAATAGATGGTTCAGAAAAAACGGAACGGATACGGAAGACATACGGATGCATTTCCGTATGTGTTCCGTTTTTTTTGCGGACCCATTGACTTTAATGGAGCCACGGATCGTGATTTGCGGCCAAATATAGGACATGTTCTATCTTTCAACGGAACGGAAAAACGGAAATACGGAAACGGAATGCATACGGAACACATTCCGTTTTTTTTGCAGAACCATTGAAATGAATGGTTCCGTATACGGAACACAAAAAAACGGCCCGTATACGGAACACAAAAAAACGTTCGTGTGAACTAGGCCTTATAGGTGCGGATCCGTCTGGGCAGATACCAGACGGATCCGACCTAAACGCAGGTGTGAAAGTAGCGTTTTGCACGCGCGTGAGAAAAATCGGCATGTTTGGTACCCAAACCCGAACTTCTTCACAGAAGTTCGGGCTTGGGATCGGTGTTCTGTAGATTGTATTATTTCCCCTTATAACATGGTTATAAGGGAAAATAATAGCATTCTGAATACAGACTGCCTAGTACAATAGGGCTGGAGGGGTTAAAAATAAAATAAAAAATAATCTAACTCACCTTAATCCACTTGATCGCGCAGCTGGCATCTCTTCTGTCTTCTTCTTTGCTGTGCACAGGAATAGGACCTTTGATGACGTCACTGTGCTCATCACATGGTCCAGTCACATGGTTCATCACCATGGTGAGGGACCATGTGATTGGATCATGTGATGTGACGTCACCACAGGTCCTTAGCCGGCAGCTCAAAATTACAGAAGAAGACAGAGATCTGCAACTACGTGATCAAGTGGACTCGGTGAGTTAATTTTTATTAATTTTTAACCCCTCCAGCCCTATTGTACTATATATTCTGTATTCAGAATGCTATTATTTTCCCTTATAACCATGTTATAAGGGAAAATACAGATTGGGTCCCCAGCCCGATCGTCACCTAGCAACCATGCGTGAAAATTGCACCGCATCCGCACTTGCTTGCGATTTTCACGCAGCCCCATTCACTTCTATGGGGCCTGCGTTGCGTGAAAAACGAATATAGAGCATGCTGCGATTTTCACACAAGGTTTTTTTTTCTCTCAGGCTATGAGCTGAGCGCTGCGATTGGCCAGCGCTACAGCATAGGAGAAAGAGACGCCGGCAGGTTCCCCTGGGTGGAGCCTAACTATGAAGATACCGGAGGCTATACCGGGAGAACGGAGCGGCGCCCAGGTATAACAGTAAGTGCAGGGAGATCCTTAGGCGCCGCTCTACACGTCTGTATAGTTAGTTTAGATGTTTTATTCTGGTGAAAGGTCCTCTTTAATCCACTTGCTCGCACAGCCGGCATCTTTTCTGTCTTCTTTTTTGCTGTGAGCAGGAACAGGACCTGTGGTGACGTCACTCCGGTCATCACATGGTCCGTCACATGATCTTTTACCATGGTGATGGATCATGTGATGACCGGAGTGACGTCACCACAGGTCCTGTTCAGCAAAGGAGATAGAAGGAGATGCCGGCAGCCCCAGCAAGTGGACTAAGGAGAGTTAAATTATTATTATTATTTTTTTTAACCCCTCCAGCCCTATTGTACTATGTATTCTGTATTCAGAATGCTATTATTTTCCCTTATAACCATGTTATAAGGGAAAATAATACAATCTACAGAACACCGATCCCAAGCCCGAACTTCTGTGAAGAAGTTCGGGTTTGGGTACCAAACATGCGTGATTTTTCTCACGCGAGTGCAAAACGCATTACAATGTTTTGCACTCACGCGGAAAAATCGCGCAGGTTCCCGCAACGCACCCGCACCTTTTCCCGCAACGCCCGTGTGAAAGAGGCGTTAGGCCTGTACTAGCTTCCAGTCTCTGGATGTAAACAAGAATATTCTCATTCACTGGCAGCAAGCAGAGATATTTTTTTTTTTTTTTTTTAGGAATTTAAGCACAAACTATAATACAAGGCTGCCTAACTTTTTACCATACACTGGAAATGCCCTTGACCTGGTCTACGTGTTCCCACTCACCTGGTGTATTGCGTATGGTGATGGCTGGAGTCTGGGGCGGGGAACCTATAGTACAAAATAATATATATATATATTTTTTTTTATGAGATTGACTCATTTATATTAATCATGCATTTATTAATTGCTCCTGTTGTACTGAGCTTAGACGACATTAGCTCCATCATCTAGATAGAGCCGACTGAGACTTTTCACCTCTGTGGATTGTATTGCTGATGGACTGCAAGCTTCTCCGCACCTCGTCATATGCCGGCTCTGCAAATACAGCATAGGAGCCATAGTCAGGTACAAGGCGTGGCTCTATCACATCCCGTATGCCACCAGTGGCCTGACTTACCTGACTTCACTGTGTGCCTCGGGGCCACTGGATAAGCTGGAGCAGCAGGGACCACAGAATATGTGAACGTTGGGCTGTCTGTGGGAATTAACGAGAAAATGTAACTTGTTGGAAGCGAAATGGTAAGAAAAACATGTTAAGGCCCCTTGCAGACGAGCGTGTCCGCATTATGTACGGATGCGTTCAGTGAAAACTGCGAGATTTCGCAAAGAAAGCCACTCAGTTTTGTTTGCGATCGCGTTCAGTTGTTCAGCTTTTATCGCGCCAGTGCAATTCGATTTACTGCGTTTTGCACGCGCGTGATAAAAAAGCGGAATATTTACAAACAACATTTCTTAGCAACCATCTGTGAAAGTCGCATCGCATCCACAGTTGCTTGCGGATGCGATGCGATTTTCACGCAGCTCCATTCACTTCTATGGGGCCAGAGTTGCGTGAAAATCGCAGAATATAGTACATACTGATGCGTGAAAAACACCGCTCGTGTACACAGACCCATTTGAATGAAGGGGTCCGGATTCCGTGCGTTCGCATCAAGCATTGCACCTGCGCGAAATTCTCGCTCGTGTGAAAGGGGCCTAAGTGTTCACGCTGCATGTGGTGAACTGACTGCAAAAAATATATATTTGCGCGTACATACTTTGGCGGAGATATGACAAGTGTGAGATCAGCATGTCGGTACTGTAAGAGGATGCCATTCGTAGGAAGTCCTCCCGCGTCATCCTGCATAGCTCTTTCCCATCTACACCCTGCATCAATGAGGTGTTCACGTCACAGAGGGCATATTCCTTCACTGCCCAGTCCAACCACTGAGCTACATGGTCTTGTGTCCAAGCCAATGGGTCTGAAGTCAGAAAGATATAGAATATAATTTCTATAATACTGCTCCTATGTACAGGAATATAACTACTATAATACTGCTCCTATGTACAAGAATATAACTACTATAATACTGCCTCCTATGTACAAGAATATAACTACTATAATCCTGCTCCTATGTACAAGAATATAACTACTATAATACTACTCCTATGTACAAGAATATAACTACTATAATCCTGCTCCTATGTACAAGAATATAACTACTATAATACTGCTCCTATGTACAGGAATATAACTACTATAATACTGCCTCCTATGTACAAGAATATAACTACTATAATACTGCTCCTATGTACAAGAATATAACTACTATTATACTGCTCCTATGTACAAGAATATAACTACTATAATACTGCCTCCTATGTACAAGAATATAACTACTATAATACTGCTCCTATATACAAGAATATAACTACTATAATACTACTCCTATGTACAAGAATATAACTACTATAATCCTGCTCCTATGTACAAGAATATAACTACTATAATACTGCTCCTATGTACAGGAATATAACTACTATAATACTGCCTCCTATGTACAAGAATATAACTACTATAATACTGCTCCTATGTACAAGAATATAACTACTATTATACTGCTCCTATGTACAAGAATATAACTACTATAATACTGCCCCCTATGTACAAGAATATAACTACTATAATACTGCCCCCTATGTACAAGAATATAACTACTATAATACTGCCTCCTATGTACAGGAATATAACTACTATAATACTGCTCCTATGTACAAGAATATAACTACTATAATACTGCTCCTATGTACAAGAATATAACTACTATAATACTGCTCCTATGTACAGGAATATAACTACTATAATACTGCTCCTATGTACAAGAATATAACTACTATAATACTGCTCCTATGTACAAGAATATAACTACTATAATACTGCCTCCTATGTACAAGAATATAACTACTATAATACTGCCTCCTATGTACAAGAATATAACTACTATAATACTGCTCCTATGTACAAGAATATAACTACTATAATACTGCCTCCTATGTACAAGAATATAACTACTATAATACTGCCCCCTATGTACAAGAATATAACTACTATAATACTGCCTCCTATGTACAAGAATATAACTACTATAATACTGCATCATATATACAAGAATATAACTACTATAATACTGCTCCTATGTACAAGAATATAACTACTATAATACTGCTCCTATGTACAAGAATATAACTACCATAATACTGCCTCCTATGTACAAGAATATAACTACTATAATACTGCCTCCTACTTACAAGAATATAACTACTATAATACTGCTCCTATGTACAAGAATATAACTACTATAATACTGCCTCCTATGTACAAGGACCTAACTACTATAATACTGCCTCTTATGTACAAGAATATAACTACTATAATACTGCTCCTATGTACAAGAATATAACTACTATAATACTGCCTCCTATGTACAAGAATATAACTACTATAATACTGCTCCTATTTACAAGAATATAACTACTATAATACTGCTCCTATGTACAAGAATATAACTACTATAATACTGCCTCCTATGTACAAGAATATAACTACTATAATACTGCTCCTATGTACAAGAATATAACTACTATAATACTGCCTCCTATGTACAAGAATATAACTACTATAATACTGCTCCTATGTACAAGAATATAACTACTATAATACTGCTCCTATGTACAAGAATATAACTACTATAATACTGCTCCTATGTACAGGAATATAACTACTATAATACTGCTCCTATGTACAAGAATATAACTACTATAATACTGCCTCCTATGTACAAGAATATAACTACTATAATACTGCTCCTATGTACAAGAATATAACTACTATAATACTGCTCATATGTACAAGAATATAACTACTATAATACTGCTCCTATGTACAAGAATATAACTACTATAATACTGCCTCCTATGTACAAGGACCTAACTACTATAATACTGCCTCTTATGTACAAGAATATAACTACTATAATACTGCTCCTATGTACAAGAATATAACTACTATAATACTGCCTCCTATGTACAAGAATATAACTACTATAATACTGCTCCTATTTACAAGAATATAACTACTATAATACTGCTCCTATGTACAAGAATATAACTACTATAATACTGCCTCCTATGTACAAGAATATAACTACTATAATACTGCTCCTATGTACAAGAATATAACTACTATAATACTGCCTCCTATGTACAAGAATATAACTACTATAATACTGCTCCTATGTACAAGAATATAACTACTATAATACTGCTCCTATGTACAAGAATATAACTACTATAATACTGCTCCTATGTACAGGAATATAACTACTATAATACTGCTCCTATGTACAAGAATATAACTACTATAATACTGCTCCTATGTACAGGAATATAACTACTATAATACTGCTCCTATGTACAAGAATATAACTACTATAATACTGCTCCTATGTACAAGAATATAACTACTATAATACTGCTCATATGTACAAGAATATAACTACTATAATACTGCTCCTATGTACAAGAATATAACTACTATAATACTACCTCCTATGTACAAGAATATAACTACTATAATACTGGCCCCTATTATGTAATTACTATAATACTGTTATACCATTTCTTTCTACTGACCTGCAGGTACAATCACCCTCTTTTCCTCGTTGCCGTTCATATGACTTGGTGACTCGGTGCCATTACTCGTGGTGTCGGGGTAGGTGGTCTGGTAGTTTGTATGGGGGCTCTCATTGTCCTCTTCGGTTTTGTTCACTTGTAATACCGATACTCCACCTGAGGGGAGTCTTAGCAAGAGAACAAAAGAAAAATCATTGATGTATTGAAGTGACTCTCGTGCGACCTCCCTGACCAGACACAAAGCGGTGGTTCCCCTGATTAAAACGCTGGTTTTGTTTTGTTGATCTGCGGCTCCGTTCCCGAGTTATGAGACTTTCTTAGTATGTAAATTAGACCTTTGGTGCAATAAGGGCGTCACCTGTGCACTTGTTGCATCAGAGCTCCACTCCTTTGTGAGCCAGCCCCTCCCTCTCTGCTTGGCCCTGTCAATCAAAACAGTCAGGGAAGGGATGGCCACAGAAAGGAGTGGAGCTCTGCTGCAACAAGAGCAACGGTGACAACCTCGTTGCACTGAATGCCCAATTTACATATTAAGAAAAAGTATCGTAACTCTGGAACGGAACCTCCAATCAACACAAGGAAAACAGCGTTTTAATCAGGTGAACTATGGCTCTGTGTCTATGTAAACAGTTGTCTTTCTCTCAAACAGCGCCACCCTTGTCTATAGGTTATATCTGGTATTGCAGCTCAACATCTATGGAGAAATACAAAAGTACATGTAGCCTGAACTATTACAGATAATAGTATGGACCTTAGAGAAAGCAATTTTTTTTTAACACCAGGGGAGCTTATACTCTTCTCACCGATCCCTTCTCGACAAAGCAGTGACCTGTCTCAACTTGCGAATGTGTCAGTGGTCACACTTCTATGTCAAGTGGGACCAGGAAAAAGAGACCAATGGGGGACCTGGGATTCGTGGGAGTGGGATTGGTAAGGTTAGTATGACTTCTTTTATTTTCTTAAGCTTTTCTGGTCAGCTAGGTGTCCCATTAACAAAATTCCTGATCTCCTGGTGGTGGTGGTGGACACTGTCCTTCTCTTTTTTTTATAGAAAGACTGTATCTTTCAAGATGTCAGAAGAGTTGAGTAGCCTTCATCATTGGTCTAATCTAGAATGGTGAAGGTAGGATCACATTCTATGGATCTTTGGTTGGTTCTTGACTTTTGCAAACTAACCAAAGGACTTCTAGAAACATTCACAGATTTTATCAAGACTATTATCAACCCAATGTAACCTCAGGATGAATCCTTACCGGTTCCTGGATTGCTCTTCTGTCTCCTGTTTAATGTTCTGCTGACGATCACTGGTGGACATCCATGTGGCCTCAGGATAATTTCCACGTTCCTTAATGGGTGAATATTCATCGGGCATCTCTGTCTTCATCAGAAGAGGAGAGAAAAGAGTGTGGTCCTCACTGACCACCGAAAGGGCCTCCTGGATGAAGAAACGGGGACAAGAAATGAGATGATACATAGTGTCAATCCTCGCAAGGTGCTTTCCTTGTTACTAAAATGATAATTTTGGCGATTCGGCAGGATGAAGAGGGTTATTTACTAATATGCATGTAAATCCTTCACAATAAAGCAGGGCTTAAAGGGTTTTTCGGGTTTAAACAGCCTAGTGTCCATGTTTCTGGCCGGTTGGTGACTCAGTTATAGCAGAAAGTTCACTTGAGGTCCCTGAGATGTGAATCATTATGGCGATTCGGCAGGATGAGAGGGAAAATATTCCAGTGCTCCATGTAGACCTTACATAATAAAGCCGGGCTTAAAGGGTTTTTTCCTTTGTGGGTAACCTAATTTCTATGCCACAAGATCTCTCATGGCTAAGTGATAGCAAAAGTTTGAGTTGGAAGTCCCTCAAGATCCAAACAATTCTGGCGAATCGGAAGGATGAAGGGGAAAATATTCAAATGCTCAACGTAGACCCTACCTAATAGGGGGCTTAAAAGTTTTGTCCTGTGTGGTTAACCTAGTTTCTATGTCTCAAGCTCTTTGATGGCTAAGTGATAGCAAAAGCTTGGTGGTCCCTCAAGATCTGAACAATTCTGGCAATTCGGCAGGATGAAGAAGGGTATTTTCCAATGCCCATGTAGATACGGCATGCTAAAGCAGGGCTTAACTGGGTTTGTCCTGTGAAGACCTCCTGGTTTCCATATTGTCTTCTCCTTGGTGACTATGTAATGGCAGAAGGTTCTGTTTTTGAGGGTCCCTTGAGATTTACAGGGTTAGAGAAACATCCAAAGCCCCATAACAGGTGGCACCAAATGGGTTAACAGGATTCCATTAGAAGGTTAGATTAGGTCCTCTAGACATAAGAAACTGAACCAATGGATACAACTGGGTGACCCAGTTAGCCCCACAGGAGCCAATCAGAAGAAGTTAGCCCCGCCTCCCTGACTCCTTGGCAGAGGGCACTTCCTGACTTCCTGTGTCACGTGACTTCTCTTGTCTCACAGAGGAGATCACCTTACTTCCAGTCCCTTTGTAGCCCCCCCTTCCCTTATAATCGGCTCTCCTGACGGGCAGTCCCCTCCCCCTCCAGCCCTATAATAAATAGTTCTTAAACCACCACAACAATGTAGTTTTCCCCGGCGGAAGCGACCACAATGGAAGCAACTTCGGCCAAGAAACTTCTAGATGTTGTTATAAAAATATAAATATATTTTTCAGAGCCGCGATTCTTCATATCTCCGGAAATTCCACAGAAATTATTATATATTGTTTTGTTATCACATCACCAAGTCAGCAAATAGTTTATCAGTGACCCCCAGATGACTTAAAGGGATTGTCCACTTAAAGGTGAAAACAATTTTCTGACTTTTTTTTTTTGCCTCTGATATCAGGCCTTTCTAGTGACATGTGGCATCTTGTCTGGCGCACTATGGGTATCTATGCCCGCGTTTACAGTAATGGGGTATGCTCACTTACACTGTATATAGCGCTAGAGTGGAGGCACCTGATTATGTCATGTGACCACATACAAAAAGTTTGCTACATTTGTTTCTGAAGTTGTTACCAAACTAAAACTTGTGATGACCTAAAAGATGCAAGGATGACAGGATCTGTGTCTTCCATGCAATTACCTGTCACAGTAATCACTCCCCTTATAATAATTAGCATTTGTAGTGTACAGCACCCGCCTATGGCCGCCTGTATCCTGTCTATGAATCAGGCTGCCCAAAAATAGCCAATATTCAATTTATGTCTGCTCAATGCCAGGCGGCTTCCCTGCTTTATTACCTGAACACATGCAGCTATAGCGAGGCTTTCCTACATTTGGGAAGAGTCTGCTGTCCTGGCCCCCCACCAGTCCAGTATACATAATGCCCAGATGACAACTCTGCCTGGCACAGGATTGCACACACTCTACCTTGTACGGCCAGAGGATATTGCCCCACAGACCTCAGGTTACACAAACCGGTGTTACCCCACAGACCTCATCAGGGACAAAGAGGAAATATCCGGAAATATCGATGGAGAGTGTTGTAGCCATCAATAGTAGGAGGTCAATCTCAGGTTCTATCTCATAGGGGGTACGCCACCTGCAACAGATCCTCAGCTCTGTACAGCCCGGAACAGTGTCACACATGCCAGGCTTAGATACTCAGATCATCAGACAGTATCACACATGCCAGGCTTAGATACTCAGATCATCAGACAGTATCACACATGCCAGGCTTAGATACACAGATCATCAGACAGTATCACACATGCCAGGCTTAGATACTCAGATCATCAGACAGTATCACACATGCCAGGCTTAGATACACAGATCATCAGACAGTATCACACATGCTAGGCTTAGATACTCAGATCATCAGACAGTGTCGCACATGCCAGGCTCAGATACACAGATCATCAGACAGTACCGCACATGCTAGGCTTAGATACACAGATCATTATACAGAATAGCACATGATAGGCTTAGATACACAGATCATCAGACAGTATCACACATGCTAGGCTTAGATACACAGATCATCAGACAGTATCACACATGCTAGGCTTAGATACACAGATCATCAGACAGTATCACACATGCTAGGCTTAGATACACAGATCATCATACAGTATCACACATGATAGCTTTAGATACTCAGATCATCAGACAGTATCACACATGCTAGGCTTAGATACATCGATCATCAGACAGTATCACACATAGCTTCAGATACACAGATCATCACACACAATAGGATTAGATACTGTAGCTCTGCATACAGTATTACACATGCTAGGCTTAGATACACAGATCATCAGACAGTGTCGCACATGCCAGGCTCAGATACACAGATCATCAGACAGTATCGCACATGCTAGGCTTAGATACACAGATCATTATACAGAATAGCACATAATAGGCTTAGATACACAGATCATCAGACAGTATCACACATGCTAGGCTTAGATACACAGATCATCAGACAGTATCACACATGCTAGACTTAGATACACAGATCATCAGACAGTATCACACATGCTAGGCTTAGATACACAGATCATCATACAGTATCACACATGATAGCTTTAGATACTCAGATCATCAGACAGTATCACACATGCTAGGCTTAGATACTCAGATCATCAGACAGTATCACACATGCTAGGCTTAGATACATCGATCATCAGACAGTATCACACATAGCTTCAGATACACAGATCATCACACACAATAGGATTAGATACTGTAGCTCTGCATACAGTATTACACATGCTAGGCTTAGATACACAGATTATCATACAGTATTACACATGCTAGGCTTAGATACACAGATCATCAGATAGTATCACACATGCTAGGCTTAGATACATCGATCATCAGACAGTATCACACATAGCTTCAGATACACAGATCATCACACAGTATCACAGAGCCTTAGTAGGCAGTATCACACACAATAGGATTAGATACTGTAGCTCTGCATACAGTATTACACATGCTAGGTTAGATACTCAGATCATCAGACAGTATCACACATTATAGGATTAGATGCAGTGGCTCAGCAGAAATCCCACCTGATAGGATTAGATACAGTGGCTTAGTAGACCGTATCACACAAGATAGTTTTAACTCAGCAGACCGTATCACATGTGATAGGCTTAGATACATCTCTGTATCTTCACTTAACGTCCTGTTGCACATGTGATCTCTTATACCTCCCTGTCCTATGATATACGATGGGAGTAGTTGTCCAAGGCTCGGACTTGGTGATTACTGGTCACGTGACTCCTTATAGATTAGTCTTGTCTCACGTCAGAACCTGTAATTTACCTGGAACTATTTGCATTTCATTAATTTACGGTGGATTTTATTTTCAGACAAAAAAATATAAAAAATCCCCGGAAAATTGAAATCTCCGAGACGTTGTTTTCTGTTCATCTGATCGATTCTGTCTCTTTGTGATATCAGTTCCAGGGAAAGCTGGGTGACGGCCAATACGTCTACTGTAATATGGTATTAGGGCCACCTTTAAAAGCCAGGTCCTGCATGACCTTCATAATAAGCGCAGTCACTCCTTTTATACTTCAGAGCTGCAATCGCAATTCTGCTACTTTTTATTGGAAACAGTCAGCAAGCTGGTAGACAACCCTTTTTCAATTGATTTAAATGGGTGTTCAACTAGTTAAGAGGTTTCCACTGCCAATGGTCCTTCTCGAGAGCGGAGTGAAACCACTTTACGGGGGTTGAGGGGCGGGAGAAATCCGGTGGGGTCGGCCGTGATCCTGATGGCGGTCCATGCCTTGATTGCGTTTTCAGGCCTGGTCCACGTCGTGTTTTCTGGGTTGGTAAAGGTGTCATATTCGGGCTTCACAAGGACTGCAGCGGCGGTATCTTGTAGAGGTTGAGCCACGCAATTCTTGTCAGTACACGAGGAGATTGACTCTGCAAGGCTCTGAAATACTCTGTGCTGCCTGCTGACCTGTTCCTCTCACTGTGTATATGTCACTGCAGCCTTTCTCCTTGTCCCTATTCCCCTCCTGGAGTGGACAGATCATTTCTTACAGCAAGATCAGTGCTCTCCTCTCCTGAAATACTCTGTGCTGCCTGTGATTGGTTCCTCCCTGCTTTTTATAAGTGTCTGCTCTTCTCCTGAAATACTCTGTGCTGTCTGTGATTGGTTCCTGCCTGCTTCCTGTAAGTGTCTGCTCTTCTCCTGAAATACCCCTGTGCTGCTGTGGATCCTACTTCTACAGCTGTATAAGTGTCAGATAGTGACCTCCCACATATGAACACATTCCTCTCCTGAAATACCCCTGTGCTGCTGTGGACCCAGTTCCTTCCACTTTGTAACTCTCAGATAATGACCTCTCACATAAGCAGCATGTTTCTTTCCTGAAATACTCTGTGCTGCTCTGGACCCTGCTCCTTCCACTATGTAAATCTTAGATAGTGACCTCCCACAATACTCTTTTCTCTCCTGAAATACCCTTGTGCTGCTGTGGGCCCTGTTGCTTTCACTATGTCATCTCTCCTGGCACGTCTGTTTTACTAGATGCCTTCACCATCAAAATAACAACTCTGGAGCATCTTTTTCTTATGTCTGTCTGTTGTCCGAGTCCTCTATTGTTCCTACTATAAATTTATGAATACATTGACAACTGGGTGTTACTATTAACCTTGTAAAAGGGGTACGTCCCTGCACAGTCTGACACCGGCAACACTTATTGGACAAACCCCCAACTGGTGACATCGAGATGCCAATTTATTTAAAAAAACTTCTAGTATGATTAATAGAGGGACGGAACAACATAAAGTTCTATGAGAAGATGAGCCAGAATTGTCATTTCATGTAGCGGACAATTATTTCCTAAAAAAAAAAAGACATGTCAGGAGAGGTGACAGGCCCTCCTATAAGATGAGCATGCTTCTCTCCTGACATACTCTGTGCTGCTGGTGCCTTTTACTGCATGTGCTCGGAGCTCCCATTGCAGTGAATTGTTCTCCTTCACTTCGGGGGCCCTAGCGATACGCCATCCATGTCTGAGATGGGCCAACCCCTTCAATATAACAGGACAGGTTACTGCTTCCTATAAGATCAGCACACTTCTCTCCTGACATACTCTGTGCTGCTGTGGACCTTGCTCCTTCCTCTGTTGTGACCTGTCACTAACCCGACACGCTCCAGAATGAAATATGCTTCCACTATGTAAACTCTCCCACAAGATCAGCACACTTCTCTCCTGAAATACTCTGTTCTGCTGTCTTAAGCATTATAAACAGCGTCCCTTGTCGCCAAACGGTAGAGACAAGCAGATTTGCGGCCCTGGGTTAGAGCGTTAATGTTGGTACTCTCAGCCCTGAGGACAGCAGCAGTAGCTGTTCCACAGAAGCCGTCACTTCCCCCTTCTTGTGGATCGCGGCGCTGACAAAAATAACGAGATGTGCGAAAGCCGTCGATTACCGAACAGATAGAAGGTTCCATGGTAAACAGGAAGAAGAAAACCACAAGTGATCTGCGCAGCAGCGCTCCTGCCAAACCTGCGCCCCCGTCTCATACAGATGGGGATATGACTTCTCAGTTTTAGAAAAGCATGGCTGCATCCTTCCAAAAACAGCGCCACACCAGTCCAACAGGTTGTGTGTGGTACTGCAGCTCAGCCTCCGTCACTGACATGCAGCTAAACCGTAATACCAGACATGACCTATGGACAGGGGTGGCGCTGTGTCAAAGAGCCACCCCTTTAAATAGCACAACTATAAAACTCGGCATCTTTGTAGTATATTTCCATCACTGTGATAAGTGGAAACTGTCAGTAAGCAGCACAGCTTCTGCCTATGGATCTCACTGTGAGCTTATTTCCGTAATATTTATGGCGATTGCGCAGGAAATGTGTTATGTCTTATTAGTATACATATTCAAAAAGTTGGAACGTGAGACTCCTGGGGGCCCGATGCAAAAGGTGTACCAGGGCCCCCACCTACCATGTGCCATTGTGTCCTTCTATGTGATGGAGAGGCCTTTGGGCCCCTTAAAGTACTAATTGGAGGTACATGAGAGAAGTAAAAATGCTCGTTAGAGGTATGTAAGACTTTGAGATCTGTCAACAGCATCTTGCTGACGGTTTCTCTGTAGCCACACGAGGTCTTTCTACCTCTGTTAAAGGAAATGTCGAAAAATAAGCTAGAACAACATAAAAATAACAAATTCATGACACAAAGACGCCGGATCGTGCACTCGCTCTCTATAGAGACATATCATTGGCAAATAGGTCTGTCAACAGCAGCTCGCTGACGGTTTCTACAGAGTAAAAAGTAAGGACAAAAATAAGTGACAACTATAGAGTGTATTTTTATTAAAGGCAGAGCGCCACTTTAAGAGCCCTGACACCCGGAGACGTACAGGGCGATGTGTTATTTTTTTCTTTCTGTTGTGATAGGAAATGGGCAGGAGTCAAGTCTTTGTGGGAACGATCTGTAAGAAGATCAGACGTCATGTGACCTGGCTATAAAATCTGAGTAACCACAGATGGCGCCGCACCCGAGCCTCGCCCTGGCACAAAGAGATCTGCAGCAATGGGGCTGTAAGGTGGACCACATCACCCAGCTTTCCCAGATGCTGACCTGTCACCTGAATCTCTATTACAGCTTCCACCCAGCTTTCCACAAGATGAGTACACTTCTTTCCTGACATACTCTGTGCTGCTGTGGACCCTGCTCCCACTATTACGTAACTCAAATAATAACCTCCTACAAGATGAATACACTAATTTCCTAACATACTCTGTGCTGCTGTGAACTCTTCATCTACTGCTACCACTATGCAAGTCAAATAAAGACCTCCCACAACATGAGCACACTCCTTTCCTGACATACTCTGTGCTGCTGTGGACTCTGCTCCTACTACTATATAATAACAGGAGGAGCACACTCCTCTCCTGACATACTCTGTGCTGCTGTGGACTCTGCTTCTACTCCTATATAATAACAGGAGGAGCATGCACCGCTCCTGACATACTCTGTGCTGCCGTGGGTGCTTATTCTACTGCTATGTAACTTCCAAATAATGACCTCCAAAAAGATGAGTACACTCATTGCCTGACATACTCTGTGCTGCTGTGGACTCTGCTCCTGCTACTATATAATAACAGGAGGATCACACTCCTCTCCTGACATACTCTGTGCTGCTGTGGACTTTGCTCCTACTACTATATAATAACAGGAGGAGCACACTCCTCTCCTGACATACTCTGTGCTGCTGTGGACTCTGCTCCTGCTACTATATAATAACAGGAGGAGCACGCTCCTGACATACTCTGTCCTGCTGTGGACTCTGCTTCTACTCCTATATAATAACAGGAGGAGCATGCACCGCTCCTGACATACTCTGTGCTGCCGTGGGTGCTTATTCTACTACTATGTAACTTCCAAATAATGACCTCCAAAAAGATGAGAACACTCCTTTACTGACATACTCTGTGCTGCTGTGGACTCTGCTCCTACTACTATATAATAACAGGAGGAGCACACTCCTCTCCTGACATACTCTGTGCTGCTGTGGACTCTGCTCCTACTACTATATAATAACAGGAGGAGCACGCTCCTGACATACTCTGTGCTGCTGTGGACTCTGCTCCTACTACTATATAATAACAGGAGGAGCACACTCCTCTCCTGACATACTCTGTGCTGCTGTGGACTCTGCTCCTACTACTATATAATAACAGGATGAGCACGCTCCTGACATAATCTGTGCTGCTGTGGACTCTGCTCCTACTACTATATAATAACAGAAGGAGCACACTCCTCTCCTGACATACTCTGTGCTGCTGTGGACTCTGCTCCTACTACTATATACTAACAGGAGGAGCACGCTCCTGACATACTCTGTGCTGCTGTGGACTCTGCTCCTACTACTATATAATAACAGGAGGCGCACGCTCCTCTCCTGGCATACTTTGTGCTGCTGTGGACTCTGCTCCTACTACTATATAATAACAGGAGGAGCACGCTCCTGACATACTCTGTGCTGCCGTGGGTGCTTATTCTACTGCTATGTAACTTCCAAATAATGACCTCCAAAAAGATGAGTACACTCATTGCCTGACATACTCTGTGCTGCTGTGGACTCTGCTCCTGCTACTATATAATAACAGGAGGATCACACTCCTCTCCTGACATACTCTGTGCTGCTGTGGACTCTGCTCCTATTACTATATAATAACAGGAGGAGCACGCTCCTGACATACTCTGTGCTGCTGTGGACTCTGCTCCTACTACTATATAATAACAGGATGAGCACGCTCACTCCTGACATCCTCTGTGCTGCTGTGGACTCTGCTCCTACTACTATATACTAACAGGAGAAGCACACTCCTTTCCTGACATACTCTGTGCTGCTTGGGAATGTATATATATATATATATATATATATATATATCTGTACAAATCTCAGTTGATTTCTATAAATGAAAGTTTCTGGTTTGGGGACTGCAGTGCTTGTCCAGTGGAGGTGGCAGACCCCGCATTCCTCTGGGTGCAGGCCTCTCCCTGATTGTAGAGGGTGGGGTGCAGGGGGGATACTCCGGATGCTGGGACGGAAATTTCCTACCGTCTGGAGCTGCAGATAAGAAGTGGTTATCACAATGGACTCGCCGCTTCCTGTGCTGGGAGATGATGTGCGGTGAGCGGTCCCCAGACTGGGACAAACAGTCCTGATAATGGGGCAGCAGGCTTCTGCTCACTACAAGTCCCAGCAAGCCATGATTCCATCTTGCATGGATTCCTACAGCTGCACAATGTACGAGGAAAGCGGCGGTGGTGGAGCACCCCTTTAAGAATTAGGGAATTGCCTTATGAGCACTTTTCTTAAATATTTGCTTATTGAAATTCTTCATGTTAGCAGCAGTATGGAAAGAGTCATTGAGACGGACAGAAGATAAGTGGGGGGGGTCTAGGAGCCGAGACCCCCAGAAATCACCAGGAATAACCTTAATTGCCGTATAATGAAAAGCTCCAGTAGATTTTATGTTTCAATATCGCACCGTTATTCATATCGCTTCTTGCTGTCGGTGAATGGAAATGCTCCTGTTTACATCCAGTGGCTGAACTTCTGTCCTGACTTAATACTTCTCACTGTTGAGGTTTTGTTACATTGTATCCAGTCTGGCCAGTGCATTATAAGCAGGATCCAGACTGCTACAATGTGTCAGCGCAGGGAAAATGGAAATACAATTGGAACAAACTCTCAGCTGTTAGAAGTATTAGGCCAGGATAGATTTTCAGCCTTCATTCACAAAAAGCAAGCAGGGATCTTGACACATAAAATAGTTTTTCATAAAGTCTTCAGTATCCCTTGAACACTATGTAGTATGCTTAAAGGGGTATTCCGCTTATATGGAGTTAGGATATAACTATCAGATCTGTGAGGGTCCTACCTCTGGGATCCATACAGATCACAAGAACGATGGCCCTGTACCCCCCGATCTAATAGTTATCCTCTATCCTGTGAATAGGGGATAGCTTTTAATAACTGGAATACCCCTTTAATTCTTTTATTTTATACTCCATGCACATCCAAATCTGCATTCACAATTTTGCCGAGTATTCCAGCCTAGAACATGTTCTCACCTAAACACAGAACAAGCGGCAAATGCTAGGTTGGTGGGGGCCCCGTCCGTGGGACCCCCATGATCACCAGAATGGGCTAGGAGGAGTTTGAATGGAGTAGCGGTCGAGCGCGCGCCCTGTCCCTCCATTTAAGGTGGAATCTGATTGGTTGCTCTGGGCAGCGAGGCCAGACTTCCTTTACACCAGTTTTGAAGAATCTTTCCCCCTGGAGTCAAGTCTTCAAGGAGAAGTTATCGAAAATGTTCCCATAAGGCCTCCTGCACATGAATGTGTGCGCCCCGTGGCCGTGCTGCGGCCCGCAATTCACGAACGCTGACCGTGGGGCAGCTGCAGCAGATCGTGGACCCATTCACTTTAATGGGTCCGCGATCCGCCCGTTCCGCAAAAAGATAGATGTGGAACGGAAGCACGGATCGGAACCCCATGGAAGCACGGATCGGAACCCCACGGAAGCACGGATCGGAACCCCACGGATGCACGGATCGGAACCCCACGGAAGCACGGATCGGAACCCCACGGAA
Organism: Bufo bufo; assembly: GCF_905171765.1. Lineage (NCBI taxonomy): Eukaryota > Metazoa > Chordata > Amphibia > Anura > Bufonidae > Bufo > Bufo bufo. Next base: position 41,754,531 of record NC_053389.1, read on the forward strand.
GCACGGATCGGAACCCCACGGAAGCACGGATCGGAACCCCACGGAATCACGGATCGGAACCCCACGGAAGCACGGATCGGAACCCCACGGAATCACGGATCGGAACCCCGCGGAAGCACGGATCGGAACCCCACGGAAGCACGGATCAGAACCCCGCGGAAGCACGGATCGGAACCCCGCGGAAGCACGGATCGGAACCCCGCGGAAGCACGGATCGGAACCCCACGGAATCACGGATCGGAACCCCGCGGAAGCACGGATCGGAACCCCGCGGAAGCACGGATCGGAACCCCGCGGAAGCACGGATCGGAACCCCGCGGAAGCACGGATCGGAACCCCGCGGAAGCACGGATCGGAACCCCGCGGAAGCACGGATCGGAACCCCACGGAAGCACTACGAAGCGCTTCCATGGTGTTTCTGTCCGTGCCTCCACACCGCAAAAAAAATAGAACTTATTTAAGTTGAATGGGTCTTGATCTGTCTCGGCTGCCGCACTGAAGTTGCAAATTGCGGTCCCCAATGCACGGAACGGATGCACAACGTTTGTGTGCAAGAGGCCTTATACAGTGGAGGACATAAGTATCTGATACACTGGAGATTTTGCAAGTTTCCCACCTACTAAGGCCTCCTGCACACGACCGTATGGCTTTTTCAGTCTTTTGCGGTCCGTTTTTCACGGATCCGTTGTTCCATTTTTTTTGTTTCCGTTGTTTGTTCGTTTCTGTTCCGTTTTTCCGTTCCGTTTCCGTATGGCATATACAGTATACAGTAATTACATAGAAAGAATTGGGCTGGGCATAACATTTTCAATAGATGGTTCTGCAAAAAACGGAACGGATACGGAAGACATGCGGATGCATTTCCGTATGTGTTCCGTTTTTTTTGCGGACCCATTGACTTTTGAATGGAGCCACGGAACGTGATTTGCGGGCAATAATAGGACATGTTCTATCTTTCAACGGAACGGAAAAACGGAAATACGGCAACGGAATGCTTACGGAGTACATTCCGTTTTTTTTTTGCGGAACCATTGAAATGAATGATTCCGTATACGGAACGCAAAAAACGGCCAGTAAACGGGGGGAAAAAACGGTCGTGTGCAGGAGGCCTAAGAATGGAGAGGTCTGTAATTTCTATCATGAGAGACAGGATTTTAAAAAAAATCCAGAAAATTTTTTGATTTATAAATAATTAATTAGCATTTTATTGCAGGAAATAAGTATCTGATCACCTACCAACCAGCAGGAATTCTGCCTCTCACAGACCTGTTAGTTTCTCTTTTAGAAGCCCCCCCACTCCGCACTCATTACCTGTTTGAACTCGTCACCTGTATAAAAGTCACCCGTCCACCTGTGCTCCATCAGTCACACTCCAGCCTCTCCACCACGGCCAAGACTAGAGATGAGCGAATTTCATATTTTGAAATCCGTTCACGCTTCATTTGGTGGTAAAAGCAGAATTGCGTTATGGATTCCGTTACCACGGAGCATAACGCAATTCTATTACGGAATGCCTTTAGACTTTTAGAGCCATTCCGTTATTCATTCCGTCATAATAGAAGTCTATGGGCTGCATGGATCCGGATCCGTTCTGCAGCCCATAGACTTCTATTATGACGGAATGAATAACGGAATGCCTCTAAAGGCGTTCCGTCATAGAATTGCGTTATGCTCCGTGGTAACAGAATCCATAACGCAATTCTGCTTCTACCACCGAACGAAGCGTGAACGGATATTATAACATGAAATTCGCTCATCTCTCTAGCCAAGACCAAGGACACCAGGGACAACATGGTAGACCTGGGCCACAGGACAATAGGCAAGCAGCTTGGTGAGACGGCAAGACTACACCGTCATAGATTAAAATCCTGCAGGGCACGCAAGGTCCCCCTGCTCCCGCCAGCACATGTCCAGGCCATGACCATGGGAGAAGGTCATGGGGTCAGATGAGACCAAAGTAGAATATTTTGGTATCAACTCCACTTGCCGTGTTTGGAGGAAGAAGAAGAAGCATGAGTACAACCCCAAGAACACCGTCCCTACTGTGAAGCATGGGGGGGTAACATCATGCTTTGGGGGGCTTTTCTGTGAAGGGGACGGGACGACTGCACTGTATTAAGGAGAGGATGAATGGGGCCATTTATTGTGAGATTTTGGCCAACAACCTCCTTCCCTCAGTCAGAGCATTGAAGATGGGTGGTGGCTGGGTCTTCCAACATGACAATGACCCGAAGCACACAGACAGGATAACCAAGGAGTGGCTCCGTAAGAAGCATATCCAGGTTCTGGAGTGGCCTAGCCAGTCTCCAGACCTAAATATAATAGAACATCATTGGAGGGAGATGAAACTCTGTGTTACTTAGCGACAGCCCCGAAACCTGACAGATCTAGAGGAGATCTGTGTGGAGGAGTGGGACACAACCCCTGTAGCAGTGTGTGCAAACCTGGTCAAGAACTACAGGAGACGTCTGATCTCTGTAAACAAAGGCTTCTGGACCAAATATTACACTGATTTTCTGTTGTATCAAATAATTATTTCATGCAATAAAATGCAAATGAATTATTTACGAATCATACGATGTGATTTTCTGTCTCTCACAGTAGAAGTGAACCTACGATATAAATGACAGACTCTCCGTTCTTTGTAGGTGGGAAACCCAGTGTATTATCAAATACTTGTTTTTCCCACTGTATATGGCTACCAGGTATATTGCCTCTGCTTTGGATGTGACTGGAGAAGAAACAGAGTACAAAATATCAGGAAGGTTACTCAGCGTCACGCGGGGCCCGGGGGCCCCAATCATCCCATGAGCTCAGAGCTGTAGTTTTGTGCTGAGCGGGGAGGTGCAGGGGTTAATGGAGGAAGGAAACACTTTCCGTATGACATAAACTTTTGACTTTTAGGAGATTCCCAAACTGACCTGGAAAACTATAATGTAACTTCCCTGCCGCACAGCACTACAACTCCCATTCATTTAATTTTAATGAAACAGAGCTGTTGTATCTAAGCCTATGATGTGTGATACTGTCTGCTGAGCTGGCGTATCTAAGCCTATGATGTGTGATACTGTCTGTTAGGTAGATGTATCTAATCCTATCATGTGATACTGTGTGATCTAAGCCTATCACATGTGATACTGTCTATTGGGCCAGTGTATCTAAGCTTATCATATGTGACATCATCAGTGATACTGTCTGCTGAATTACTGTATCCAAGCCTATCATATGTGATACTGCCTGCTGAATTACTGTATCTGAGCCTATCCTGTGTGATACTGCCTGCTGAGCTGTGTATCTAAGCCTATCACATGTGATACTGTCTATTGGGCCAGTGTATCTAAGCCTATCATGTGTGATATCATCAGTGATACTGTCTGCTGAATTACTGTATCCGAGCCTATCATATGTGATACTGTCTGCTGAATTACTGTATCTGAGCCTATCATATGTAATACTGCCTGCTGAGCTGTGTATCTGAGCCTATCATATGTAATACTGCCTGCTGAGCTGTGTATCTAAGCCTATCATATGTGATACTGCCTGCTGAGCTGTGTATCTAAGCCTATCATGTGTGATACTGTCTGCTAAGCTGCTGTATTTAAGCCTATAACATATGATACTCTGTTGAGCCATGTTTCAAAGCCTATCATATGTGATACTGTCTGTTGAATTACTGTATCTGAGCCTATCATATGTGGCACTGTCTGTTCGGACGGTGTATCTAATCCTATCATACGTCATACTGTCTGTTAGGTTGGTGTATCTAAGCTAATCATATGTGATACAGAGACCCATACAGCGTGGTTTCCTGACACATGGTGCACACTATATGAGTGATATATTTCAATGTATGTGGACTTTATATTATATTACAGGACGGGTCATGTGACCGCCCATACTTTATATTACATTACAGGACGCGTCATGTGACCGCCCATACTTTATATTATATTACAGGACGGGTCATGTGACCGCCCATACTTTATATTATATTACAGGACGGGTCATGTGACCGCCGTACGTTATATTATATTACAGGATGGGTCATGTGACCGCCCATACTTTATATTATATTACAGGACGGGTCATGTGACCGCCCATAATTTATATTATATTACAGGACGGGTCATGTGACCGCCCATACTTTATATTATATTACAGGACGGGTCATGTGACCGCCCATACTTTATATTACATTACAGGACGGGTCATGTGACCGCCGTACGTTATATTATATTACAGGACGGGTCATGGACACAATGGCCAGCGAAGAGAAATTTCTACAGAATCCTTGTCTCTTTGATTTTCTTTACATTGTGCGGCTTTGTCCTGATGAAGCTCCCAGTCTGAGCACCGCCCCCGCAGAGCACAATCACATTACACTACAGGAAGGTCAGAACAAGAAGAGCCATAATTGGAAGGGGTTGTCCCACAAAAATATTCTACAGTTTTCAAACCTGCACCTGGATCTGAATACTTTGTAATTGCAGGTAATTAAAGATTTAGTATAAAATGAATCTATCTGTATAGCACCACCCACTGTCTGCTCTTTTCCTTATTTCCCCGACAGCGCTGAGGTGGTCGCTGGTGCTCAGTTCCATCCTTCAACTGCCACCGGCTGAATCGACTGTTAGAAACTGTGACAGTTACAGGGAGAAAGCAGCAACAAAAAGGACAGCAGAAAGGACATCCCCCTGAGAAAAGACATGCCCCATGAGCTGTGATAGGGAGAGAGCTGCAGCAGAAAGGACATGCCCCATGAGCTGTGATAGGGAGAGAGCTGCAGCAGAAAGGACATGCCCCATGAGTTGTGATAGGGAGAGAGCTGTATCAGAAAGGACATGCCCCATGAGTTGTGATAGGGAGAGAGCTGTATCAGAAAGGACATGCCCCATGAGCTGTGGTAGGGAGAGAGCTGTATCAGAAAGGACATGCCCCATGAGCTGTGGTAGGGAGAGAGCTGTATCAGAAAGGACATGCCCCATGAGCTGTGGTAGGGAGAGAGCTGTATCAGAAAGGACATACCCCATGAGCTGTGATAGGGAGAGAGCTGTATCAGAAAGGACATACCCCATGAGCTGTGATAGGGAGAGAGCTGCAGCAGAAAGGACATACCCCATGAGCTGTGATAGGGAGAGAGCTGTATCAGAAAGGACATACCCCATGAGCTGTGATAGGGAGAGAGCTGTATCAGAAAGGACATACCCCATGAGCTGTGATAGGGAGAGAGCTGTATCAGAAAGGACATACCCCATGAGCTGTGATAGGGAGAGAGCTGTATCAGAAAGGACATACCCCATGAGCTGTGATAGGGAGAGAGCTGTATCAGAAAGGACATACCCCCTGAGAAAGGACACTCCCCCTTGAGTAATTGGAAGAATGAAATGAGATCTCTGGATCCATGTGAGGTACAGGGCTGGTTCTAGGTTTGTTAGAAAGAGGTTTTCATGTCCTATATGATGTCTGATTTTTTATGTTAATCATGGGAGAAACCTGAACATTCTAGTTTATAGGAGGTTGTCCAGCCTTCAGGACAGGCCATCAGTAGCTGATCAATGGGGTCCGACACCCTGTGCTTCCACCAATCAGCTATTCCGGTGTAACTCAGTTGCCGTAACCAGGAGCAGGCACCACACAGCGCCGTCAACCTTGTAGTGGAGGGAACGCGTTACTACAGCACTGTTCCCATTGCAGTCAAAGGAGCAGCGCTGCACTAATGTGTAGTTCCAATGCAGACACCCAAACAGCTGATTGGTGTCAGAAGCCCTCACTGATCAGCTACTGATGGCTTATCCTGAGGATAGGTCATCACTTAGTAAAGGCTGAACAACCCCTTTAAAAATCTGTAATCACCTAATACTCCTAACAGCTGAGGGTTTGGTACCATTGCATGCAGCCTGTACAACCCTCTGCTCTCCAAACTGATACATTGTAGCAAACTACCAGGACAGGAGAGAGACAAATGTATATGATTAGGTTTTTTTTAGACACTGAGTGTAAATAAGAATGTCCCCCATTCACTGACAGCAAGCAAAGATCTTGCAAATGGTGAAGAACTGAAGCAAAAAGATTAACACTGCAAGATCTTTGCTTATCCATACAACAGTGACTTAAGGGGATCCCAACCTTTACACGTCCTCTAAGTGCTGATGTAAAGGGGGCGCCACTGAGTTCACTAAATAGCGCCAGGAGGGGCAGGAAGAAGTAACCCCCGCCTCTGACACCTTAGGACTCCTCTTGTTTCTTAGTAGTCAGGTCTGCAAAGCTATGTGACAAATAGAACTGAAATAACCTAGAAACGAAGATACTGCACAGACTGCGGGTGGGGGAGGGGATTCTATTTTTTGAGAGGGGGGGTTGTCTTTGCGGTATTTCTTGTTATGGAACCTGCTCAGGACCCGACATATCTCCCCCGCAGGGTCTCTTACCACTAACGGCTGTGTCTACATCCGACGAGTTAACCCCTTCAGTACAAACACAGAGTGCAGTATATAGCGCCACTCCATCTGTAACTCCGCCCACAACATATACATATATACACTCACCTAAAGAATTATTAGGAACACCTGTTCTATTTCTCATTAATGCAATTATATAGTCAACCAATCACATGGCAGTTGCTTCAATGCATTTAGGGGGGTGGTCCTGGTCAAGACAATCTCCTGAACTCCAAACTGAATGTCAGAATGGTAAAGAAAGGTGATTTAAGCAATTTTGAGCGTGGCATGGTTGTTGGTGCCAGACGGGCCGGTCTGAGTATTTCACAATCTGCTCAGTTACTGGGATTTTCACACACAACCATTTCTAGGGTTTACAAAGAATGGTGTGAAAAGGGGAAAACATCCAGTATGCGGCAGTCCTGTGGGCAAAAATGCCTTGTGGATGCTTGAGGTCAGAGGAGAATGGGCCGACTGATTCAAGCTGATAGAAGAGCAACGTTGACTGAAATAACCACTCGTTACAACCGAGGTATGCAGCAATGCATTTGTGAAGCCACAACACGCACAACCTTGAGGCGGATGGGCTACAACAGCAGAAGACCCCACCGGGTACCACTCATCTCCACTACAAATAGGAAAAAGAGGCTACAATTTGCACGAGCTCACCAAAATTGGACTGTTGAAGACAGGAAAAATGTTGCCTGGTCTGATGAGTCTCGATTTCTGTTGAGACATTCAAATGGTAGAGTCCGAATTTGGCGTAAACAGAATGAGAACATGTATCCGTCCTCTGATGGCCACTTCCAGCAGGATAATGCACCATGTCACAAAGCTCGAATCATTTCACATTGGTTTCTTGAACATGACAATGAGTTCACTGTACTAAAATGGCCCCCACAGTCACCAGATCTCAACCCAATAGAGCATCTTTGGGATGTGGTGGAACGGGAGCTTCGTGCCCTGGATGTGCATCCCTCAAATCTCCATCAACTGCAAGATGCTATCCTATCAATATGGGCCAACATTTCTAAAGAATGCTATCAGCACCTTGTGGAATCAATGCCACGTAGAATTAAGGCAGTTCTGAAGGCAAAAGGGGGTCCAACACCGTATTAGTATGGTGTTCCTAATAATTCTTTAGGTGAGTGTATACATCTACTGTATCTGACAGAAGTCAGTCCACCCCTCACATTTTTGTAAATATTTTCTTCTATCTTTTCATCTGACAACACTGAAGATCTGATACAATGTACAGCAGTCGGTGTACGGCTTGTAGAACAGTGTACATTGGGTGTGCCCTCAAAATAACCCAAGACACAGCCATTAATATCTAAACCACTGGCAACAAAAGTGAGTGCAGCCCTAAGTGAACATGGCCAAATTGTGCCCAATTAGCCATTTCCCCTCCCGGTGTCATGTAACTTGTTAGTGTTATAAGGTCTCAGGATGGGGAGCAGGTGTGTTATATTTGGTGTTATCGCTCTCACACTCTCTCATACTGGTCACTGGAAGTTCAACATGGCTCCTCATGGCAAAGAACTCTCTGAGGATCTGAAAGAAAGATTTGTTGCTCTACATAAAGATGGCCGAGGCTATAAGAAGATTGTCAGCACCCTGAACCTGAGCTGCAGCACGGTGGCCAAGACCATACAGTGGTATAACAGGACAGGTTCCATCAGAACAGGGCTCGCCATGGTCGACCAGAAAAGCTGAGTGGACATGCTCAGAGGTTGTATGAGTGCTTCCAGCATTGCTGCAGGGGTTACAGGGGTGGGGGGTCCGCCTGTCAGTGCTCAGACCGTACCATACTGCATCACATTGGTCTGCATGGCTGTCATCCCAGAAGGAAGCCTCTTCTAAAGATGAGGCACAAGAAAGCCTGCAAGCAGTTCACTGAAGACAAGCAGAATAAGGACATGGATTACTGGACCCATGTCCTGTGGTCTGATGAGAGCAAGATAAACTTATTTGGTTCAGATGGTGTCAAGCGTGTGGGGCGGCAACCAGGTGAGGAGCACAAAGACCAGTGTGTCCTGCCTACAGTCAAGCATGGTGGTGGGAGTGTCATGGTTTGGGGCTTCAGCTGTGGGGATCTACAGTTCATTGAGGGAACCATGAATGCCAACATGTACTGTGACATACTGAAGCAGAGCATGATCCCCTCCCTGCGGAAACTGGGACGTAGGGCACCATTCCAACATGATAACGACCCCAAACACCTCCAAGACGACCACTGCCTTGCTAAAGAAACTAAGGGGTAAAGGTGCTGGACTGGCCAAGCATGTCTCCAGACCTAAACTCTATTGAGCATCTGTCGGGCGTCCTCAAAGGGAAGGTGGAGGATCGCAAGGTCTCTGACATCCACCAGCTCCGTGATCTCACCATGGAGGATGGAAGAGGATTCCAGTGGAACCTGTGAAGCTCTCGTGAACTCCATGCCCAAGAGAGTTAAGGCAGTGCTGGAAAATAATGGTGACCACACAAAATATTGACACTTTGGGTGTCCTCATTTTTGTTGCCAGCGGTTTTGACATTAATGGCTGTGTGTTGGGTTGTTTTTAAGGGCACCCCAAGTTTACACTGTTATACAAGCCGTACACGGACTGCTGTACATTGTATCAGATCTTCAGTGTAGTCCCAGGAAAAGATAGAAGAAAATATTGAGGGTGTGCTGACTTCTGTGAGATACTGTAGATATATGTGTATCTATCTGTGAATGCAGGGTGGCCTGAGTCACCAGCATACCAGAGGATCCTCCAGTGGCCCCAGGGTTTAACATCATAAAGGGCCCCAAAGATCCAGCAGAAGACAACCTCATGTGGAGTCAATCACTTGGCTCTAGGGTCTATTTCCTATATATGTATATATAATGCTTCAGACCTTTTTACTTTTCGTGACTTCTTGTTTTGCTTTTTGTACTAAAATAAATATAATTCCAGTTTTTCCCCATCGTTCTGCGCTCAACCCCCATAATGAGAAGGCGAGAACAGAATCTTTGCCATTTTATTGAAAAGGAGAAACTAAAATCTTGCAGTAACTTTCACACGTCCGTGGAACGCGGTCCGTGAGATACCGGACTGGCAATACACTCGTATGATCTATACGAGTGTATTACTGTACAACAGCGGCGTCACGAAGCGCACGGCCTCATAGCAACCAATGACGCTGTGCGCTCCTGCACTCAGCAGGAATCCAGTCCGGTATCTCGCGGACCGTGTTCAGGCCTTACTCAGGACTTAGGGCTCCTGCACACGACCGTATGCCCTCCGAGACATGCGGGCCATATGTCCCGGAGCGGCATTGATCGTGCGCACGGGAGTGCACAGCATCATAGATTACAATGATGCTGTGGACGTTGGGCCGCCCGCGGGACTATTGTCCCGCACTTATAAGATCATATGAGTGCGGGACAATAGTCCCGTGGGTGGCCCGATGTGCACAGCATCATTGCAATCTATGATGCTGTGTGCTCCCGTGAGCACGATCAATGCCGCTTCGGGACATATGGCCCACTCATAGACCATACACTCACCTAAAGAATTATTAGGAACACCTGCTCTATTTCTCATTAATGCAATTATCTAGTCAACCAATCACATGGCAGTTGCTTCAATGCATTTAGGGGTGTGCTCCTGGTCAAGACAATCTCCTGAACTCCAAACTGAATGTCAGAATGGGAAAGAAAGGTGATTTAAGCAATTTTGAGCGTGGCATGGTTGTTGGTGCCAGACGGGCCGGTCTGAGTATTTCACAATCTGCTCAGTTACTGGGATTTTCACGCACAACCATTTCTAGGGTTTACAAAGAATGGTGTGAAAAGGGAAAAACCTCCAGTATGCGGCAGTCCTGTGGGCGAAAATGCCTTGTGGATGCTAGAGGTCAGAGGAGAATGGGTCGACTGATTCAAGCTGATAGAAGAGCAACGTTGACTGAAATAACCACTCGTTACAACCGAGATATGCAGCAAAGCATTTGTGAAGCCACAACACGCACAACCTTGAGGCGGATGGGCTACAACAGCAGAAGACCCCACCGGGTACCACTCATCTCCACTACAAATAGGAAAAAGAGGCTACAATTTGCACGAGCTCACCAAAATTGGACTGTTGAAGACTGGAAAAATGTTGCCTGGTCTGATGAGTCTCGATTTCTGTTGAGACATTCAAATGGTAGAGTCCGAATTTGGCGTAAACAGAATGAGAACATGTATCCGTCCTCTGATGGCTACTTCCAGTAGGATAATGCACCATGTCACAAAGCTCGAATCATTCCAAATTGGTTTCTTGAACATGACAATGAGTTCACTGTACTAAAATGGCCCCCACAGTCACCAGATCTCAACCCAATAGAGCATCTTTGGGATGTGGTGGAACGGGAGCTTTGTGCCCTGGATGTGCATCCCTCAAATCTCCATCAACTGCAAGATGCTATCCTATCAATATGGGCCAACATTTCTAAAGAATGCTATCAGCACCTTGTGGAATCAATGCCACGTAGAATTAAGGCAATTCTGCAATTCTGAAGGCAAAAGGGGGTCCAACACCGTATTAGTATGGTGTTCCTAATAATTCTTTAGGTGAGTGTATATCTCATAGGGCATATGGTCGTATGCAAGAGGCCTTAGTTAAAGCCCCTTTGGCAGTGATTACAACCTACAGTCTTCTTGGGGATGATGCAACAAGGTTTAGACACCTGGATTTGAGGATTTTGTGCCATTCTTCTCTGCAGATCCTCTCAAGCTCTGTCAGGTTGGATGGGGCCGTTGATGGACAGTCATTCTCAGGTCTCCCCAGAGATGTTCAATTGGGTTCAAGTCAGGGTTCTGGCCTGGCCACTCAAGGACATTCACAAAGTTGGCCCTAATCAGTCTCTCCTGTGTTGTCTTGGCTGTGTGCTTAGGCTCATTGTCTTGTTGGAAGGTGAACCTTCATCCCAGCCTGAGGTCCAGAGCTCTGGATCATACTTTGCTCCATTCAACTTTCCCTCAACCCTGACCAGTCCCCACAGCATGCTCCTGCCCCCACCATGCTTCACTGTAGGGCTGGTATTGAGCAGGTGATAAGCAGGGCTTGGTTTTCTCCATGCTTAGAATTGAGGCCAAAAAAGTTCATTCATGGTTTCATCAGTCCAGAGAATCTTGTTCCTCACAGTCTAAGAGTCCTTTAGGTGCTTTATTTTTTTTCAAACTTATGTGTCTTTTACTGAGGAGAGGCTTCTTTCTGGTCACTCTGCCATAAAGCCCAGATTGGTAAAGGCTACAGTGATGGTTGACCTTCTGGACGTTTCTCCTATCTCCACACAGAATCTTTGAAGCTCAGCCAGAATGACCATTGTGTCCTTGGTCACCTCTCTTACTAAAGCCCTTCTCCCCCAATTACTTCATTCTAGGAAGAGTCTTAGTTGTTCCAATCTTTTTCATGTAAGAATTATGGAGGCCACCGTGCTTTTGGGAACTTTCAGTGCAGCAAAACCTTTTTGTCCCCCTTTTCCAGATCTGTGCCTCCACAAAATCCTGTCTCTGAGCTCTACAGGCAGTTCTTTCCTCCTCATGGCTTGGTTGAGTCTTTCCACATCATGTCCAATCCACTGACTTTACCACAGGTGACTCCAATCAAGGTGTAGAAACATCTCAGAGATGATCCAGGGAGGCCCCAGAGCTAAATGTCAAGTGTCATAGCAGAGGGTCTGAATGCGAAATGTTCCTTTTTAATAAGTTTGCAAAGATTTCTAACCTTCTGTTCTCACTTTCTCATTATGGGCGGTTGAGAGCAAAACGATGGGGAAAAACTGGATTTTTTTGTATTTTAGCACAAGGAGAAACATAACAAAAGTGGAAGGGTCTGAAGACTTTCCACATGCACTGTAGATGCACCCGGCGTGAAGGGGAAGGGTTAACTGCGCTGTTTTGAGTAAGCAGTTTCTGTAAATGGGAGGAGGATGTGCGAGGTTACACAACACGGACCCAGTGTGCAATCATACACCTGAGGCTGCACCACTGACACCAGAGTACTATGATACATCTGAAGCTGCACCACTGACACCAGAGTACAATGATACATTTGAAGCTGCACCACTGACACTAGAGTACTATGATACATCTGGAGCTGCACCACTGACACCAGAGTACAATCATACACCTGAGGCTGCACCACTGACACTAGAGTACTATGATACATCTGAAGCTGCACCACTGACACTAGAGTACAATCATACACCTGAGGCTGCACCACTGACACCAGAGTACAATCATACACCTGAGGCTGCACCACTGACACCAGAGTACAATCATACACCTGAGGCTGCACCACTGACACTAGAGTACTATGATACATCTGAAGCTGCACCACTGACACTAGAGTACAATCATACATCTGGAGCTGCACCACTGACACCAGAGTACAATCATACATCTGAAGCTGCACCACTGACACCAGAGTACAATCATACATCTGGAGCTGCACCACTGACACCAGAGTACAATCATACATCTGGAGCTGCACCACTGACACCAGAGTACAATGATACATCTGAAGCTTCACCACTGACACCAGAGTACAATGATACATCTGGAGCTGCACCACTGACACCAGAGTACTATGATACATCTGAAGCTTCACCACTGACACCAGAGTACAATCATACATCTGAAGCTGCACCACTGACACCAGAGTACAATGATACATCTGAAGCTGCACCACTGACACCAGCGTACAATCATACATCTGAAAGCTGCACCACTGACACCAGAGTACAATGATACATCTGAAGCTGCACCACTGACACCAGCGTACAATCATACATCTGAAAGCTGCACCACTGATACCAGTGTACAATGAGATAACATCTGGAGCTGCACCACTGATATCAGCATACAGTAATAAATTTAGAACTGCACCACTGACACTAGCATACAATGATACAACATCTAGAGCTGCACCACTGACACTAGCGTGCAGTAATAGAACATCTGGAGCTGCACCACTGACACCAGAGTACAATAATACATTTGGAGCTGCACCACTGACACTAGGATACAATAATACAACATCTGGAGCTGCACCACTGACACCAGCAGTAACAGCGATCGCCAGATCCTCCTGAGTTGCTGTGCACAAAAATAATCTGCTACAGATGTTATAATCATATATGACCTCCATGTTAAAAGAAGGATTATAAATACGGCTATGGCCCTTTAAGAATACAATTACAGGGATGTAGTGGAAAATGGCGCAATTGCATTACTACACAGGACACAGGTTTTATGCAGGATATTTTCTGAGAAATGTATTATACGTTCTGTGCCTTCTGGTGTCTGAACACTTGATTCTGATACATGGTATGCATGCATTCATATAGAAATGTAATATGGAGATGCAGAGCTGAGTTTGTCATGTGCAGCAACTCATAATGCAGTCCTGGATTTCTAGGCTGACAACGTACTGACGGCACAGTGCCAAAGGGTCCAATGACAATGTCAGCTCTGCTAAACCTGCACAATCCATTTCATATTGTACCCTGCGACCTAAACCATTCGCTAATTAAAATCAGTTTTACATAGGACTGCAGGTAAAGCCTTCCACCTTTGGTTCAGTGGTCACTATGTACTAATGGCACCGTTCCAACGAATTCAATGACAAAGTCATCACTGCTACATCTGTACTCTATAAAAATAATAAATGAATAGTTGGGTGATTTCTGGCGTCCTGAACCTTTTTGTGTTTTATACGTTTTACGCACGCTTACATATAGAAATAGCAGAGTTAAGTTTGACATGTGCAAGTGCTTAAGAAATCACCATGTATTATGTATTATACATATTGTATATTGTACATATAAAATTAGATGACATATTATGTATTATACATCTTCCTCCATTATTAGAAATGCCTAACATGGGTCTGCAAAATGTGGCAAAGCTGTGTTTGTCATGTGCAAAAAACAAAAAAACAAAAAAACAAACAAACCTGCATTTGTTGTGCATGCATGTGTAGTTTTACACAGAGATGTAGCAGAGCTGAGTGTGTCATTGGCGACACCACAATTCTATGCTTTTTACACAGCACTGCAGCTGTATCTGGTGCATGACACAGCGAGGTCTGCTACATCTTTATCTGTCAACCAATTCTACCCCCAAGGGGTTAACCCCTCCCTCCCTGAACCTGCTGCTCTTTGCGGAAACAGCAGCTTCCTCATAATACCCAAAACCGAACGAAAACTGTCACTAAATAGCATTTTCTGTAAAACTGTCCTGAGGCCGAACCGACTCTGACCTCAGGAATATGGATTTATCTGGACCAGGAGTCAATATTCATTGTGTTTCCAATGAGAATCTTGTATATTATGCAGGACTTATATGTACGTCCTCCAAGGTATTACTATGTAAAATAGAGTTCTCCAACCTGAGGTCGAACTACAACTCTCAGCATGCCCTGAGAGTACCACAGCTGGAGAGCAGGATGGAGCTCACCAGGAAGATTTATGCAATATGATTATTTGATACCTTTGCATCAATAAATAAAAAGTAACAAAAATGATATATATATATATATATATATATATATATATATTAATAATAAAAAATATATATTACTTGAAAAAATATTATTTATATATATATATATATATATATTATTATAGTAAAGTAATATAAAAATAATATCTTTGAAATTAAAACTTGAATAAAACGAATAAAAAAGGCACAACAATAAAAAATAAATTAATTAATAATAAAAACTATATATTTGGATTATTTGCTACCTTTCTCATACTAAAACGAAATTGATGCATAACTAAATAAGAAGCAAGAAAAAAAATACTTAAAATAAATAAAACAAGAGAAAACGAATACAAAAATAAACCAAAACTGCACAAAAGTTTAAAAATGCATGAATTCCTAATCAACACTAACAACTATATATTTAGCTTTTTTTTTTAAAAAATGTAGTAACCTTGTCAGATACAAAAACGAAGTTGATACATAACTAAATAAAAAGTTCAATCAATAAATAAAAAATACTGAAGTAATACAGTGCTTCATTATAAAACCAATGCAAACATAATAAAATGCACAAACATAAAAAAAACACATCAATTCTTAATTAACAATAATAATGATGATATACTAAGGGAAAATGATATCTGATCTATACATAGGAAATTAATCCATAGTAAAAAAAAAATAATAATAATACATCAGTGCATCACAGAGAATAGAAACAGTCATATAGAAATATATAAGCAACATAAATAAAAGACAAATAACATATAAAGAAAAACGAATAAAATATGAAGAATTAAAAAATCTAAATAAAAATGCACCAGATGCCCATGGAGAGGGTTTTTTAAGCTCATAGAAGCCCTAACCTGACACTACAGCAGAGCAGCCATCATCATCATCATCATCATCATCATCATCTTGGCGCCCAGATCTCATCTATTCATTGATCTTTATGATTGTGCAGCTTTTAGCGGCAAAGTTATAATAAATCCTGAGCCGTCCTGACCGGACCGGACCGGACCGGTCTTTGTGAGGAGAGCAAAGTGCGTTCTTATTCTTAGAATTAGAATAAATGAATAAATAAAACATAAAATATGGGGGGGAAAAAGTCTAAAAAAAAAAGGTACCAATGTGGAGGAATTATAATAAAAATAAATAAATAAAAAATATTAAATATGTAGAAAAAAAGGTACAAATGCGAAATAAAATAAATAAATAAACAATAAATAAAATGCTAAAAAAAAGAATTTTCGATAAAACGAGCATGAGCGAGTATTGTACAACATACAGTATCTACTCATCTCTCTCATCTATCGATCTCATATCTATCTCTGTCTCTATTGTAAAATAATAGAGGAAACGAATGATGAAATAAAAACGATAAAATAATATCCAATAAACACGATTATTATATTTTCATAATTTATGATTTCAGAAACAAAATAATAAATACATAAAAGCCCAGCAGTATGTGCGGACATTACTAAGTGGTATAAATGTAATAATGAGTGACAGTAACCGATGTGGAGTCAGACAGTAAGAGCAGAGGACACCTGCCTCGGGACCATGTATGGTTGGAGGTCTCCTCTGATCTCTAGGACACCCACCTGTTCAGCCCCAGGATCCTGAGCACCATGGACAGCAGGTGGTGGTGGTGGTCCCCCCCAGACCTGACGACCCCCCAAGTGCCTGCTGCAGGTCCCCCATCCTGGGTGGTGTGCTCCCTGCCTGGTCCCAGCTCTGAGCTCTAGAACTGGAGGTTTTGGCTTGTTGTTATTTAAGCTGAGACATGAACCACTAAAGGAAGAGGAAATCTGGTACCAAAAGGAAAGAGTTGGGGCTTCGGAATAACCGCCCCAGGGCTGAGTGTCACAGGGGAAGAAGGAAGGGGGTGGCTGCAGTCCATGGTGTCCGGCTCCTGGGGCTCCTCTGCAGCTCCATCATCACCTACCTTGATGGTGCAGTCCATGTCACCTCCTGTGGAGCTGAGGAGCAGGTGCTGCAGGAGCCTCAGGAGGAGGCCATGTCCAGGTGAGGTTCTGCAGCAGAGCTGGGGCGGGCTGGGTGTGAGCCTGCTCTGCTCTCTGACTCTGTGTCCCCTTCTTTTTGGGGAAGTGATGTCACTTTGGTTTCCTTCTTGGTGACAGATGTTCAAAAATGAAACTTTCAGCTGGAAGCTTCAGTCCTGAACTTGCTGCACAGAAGAAGGAGAAAGCAAAAGAGCCAGCAAAGAGAAGGCTCCACCAAAGAGGTGGAAAAGAGCCCCCCAAAGATGGGATGGGGGGTGCAGAGATGGAGAAATGGTGGTGGTGATGGTGGTGGTGGTGGTGATGGTGGTGGTGGGGCATGGGGACTACATCAAGAACTTCCACTGTCAGCAGCTCCAGAGCCAGAAGTGAAGGGTCTGCAGGTGTAAGGAGGGGTGGGCTCCTGTGAGGGGGTCTGTGGTGTCCTGGATGTAGAGGGGTCAGAGTAACTGCTGCGGGGTACTCCGGTACTGATACTACTACTAATACTGCTATACTACTACTAAGAATATTGATAGTACTAGTGTTAATACTTTTACTGCTACTACTAATAATTATATCTATGCTTCTACTAATAAAACTGATACTAATAATACTGCTACTACCATTACTACTACTGATAATACTTTTACTGCTATAATACTATTAATTGTACTAAGAATAATGATAATACTACTACTAATAATAATACTGATAATAAAAATATTACTGATACTACTATTGATAGTACACATACTGCTAATAATAATACTTATACAGCTACTAATAATATTAATACTGATAATACTTATACTGCTAAACTAATACTGCTGTAACTCTCTATACTACTTTAACAATAAGGTGAAGAGTAACTGCTGCAGGCTATACACATCCTGCTACTAAAAATACTGTTACTACTACTGATAATACATATACCATTACTAGTCTTCTGATAATCATATTACTACTACCAATGATACTCTATTATAATAATGTAAAGAGTTACTCCTGCAGGTTATACACATCCTGCTACTAATCATACTGATAATAATACTGCTACTACTACTAATACTGATATACTTATATAATATATAATTATACTACTACTACTTGTAATTATCCTATTACTACTACCTATACTTCTCTATGCATCAAATAATAAAGTGTACAGCTACACTGCTAGTAATAGAAAAGGACAGTAAGTGGTTATACTTATAATACTGATAATAATCCTACTACTAATATCAGTACAGATAATAGGTATAGGAATAACCATAGCAATACTAATACCTCTGAGAGTACTGGTAAAATACTGATAATCCTCCTATTACTACTGGTTAGGCTACATGCACACGACAGTTGTTTTTTGCGTCCGCCCAAAAAAACGGATGCGGCATCAGTTTTTTGGGAGGATCTGTTTTTTTCCACAGATCCCTTGTAATAAATGCCTATCCTTGTCCGCAAATGTGAAAAAAGTAGGACGTGCACTATTTTTTTTGCTGAAGGGAAACACGGACAATGGATGCGGAACACAAACGGATGAACTATCAGCATTTCTTTGCTGACCCATTGAAGTGAATGGGTCCCCATCCTATCCGCAAAAAAAATGGAACGGAGGCCGAGTGTGCGTGAGGCCTAATACTGGTACTAATTACACTGCTACTAATAATACTATCATCATACTACTGGCACTAATACACCGGTAATACTTCTACTCTTTATAATACTTATACACTTATTACTTTTAATAAAGACTGATTCTCACCAATAATTACTTCACCAACAGTACTGATATTTCCATACTACTGATGCTTCTACTAGTAATAATGCCATTAAGAATACTGCTCATACTACTGATTATACTCATAGTACAAATACTAATACTATTAGGTATCCTACTGTCAATAAAAACATGAATTCTGGCAGTTATAACGACATCGATGATAGTAGTAAAAAGGAACATCAAACAATCTCAGGAGAGGTCATGGGTATCTGATCAGCGGGGGTCCCGGCACCCCTCCGGATCAGCTTTTCTGGGGCCATGTGATGTCACATCTATCGGTCACATTGAAGTGAATGGGCTGAGCTGCGATACCAAGCACAGCCACTATACAATGGATGGCGCTGTGCTTGGTCTGAGCGCCTCAGCCTTTCAGGCTACTTTCTCACTAGTGGTAGCCTTCTCCGGCGGGTGAACAGCCGGCCGGATCGGTGCTACCGCTAGTGCACCGCGCCGCCGGAAGTCCCGGCTGTAGCATGGCAACACATGCTACAGTTTTATTCCGGCCACCTCTCGGCATGTTTGCCGTGCTGCGGCTGGACCTCCATTATAGTGAATGGGGCCGGACGGGACTTCTGGCGGCGCGGTGCACTAGCGGTAGCACGGATCCGGCCGGCTGTTCACCCGCCGGAGAAGGCTACCGTTAGTGAGAAAGTGGCGCCCGGAGTCTGACCTCCACCTATCTGATACTAATGGGGTTTTCCAGTACTAGAATATTGATGACTTCACCTCAGGATAGGTCGTCAATATCTGATCAGTGGGGGTCCAATTCCCGGCACCCAAGCGGATCGGCTGTCACAGCATCTTCCTACGCCTGTGATGTCACATTGCCTCATTGAAGTGAATGGGCCTGGGCTGCAGTACCAAGCACGGCCACTATGCAATGTACGGCGCTGTGGGGAGGCCACAACACTGCGGCCCCTTCAAACAGCTGATCGCTGGCAGTGCCGGGTGTCGGACCCCCACAGATCAGATACCGATGACGTGTCCTAATATCTACTATATAACTCCCACTATCATTAACATGGACTGCACTAATGACCCTGGATGTGGGGGCCTCGTCCTCCGCCTCTGTTTGGGGGTGACTCACAGTTTCCACAGTTAGACGACATTTCTGGGTGACGGTAGATGAAGATAAGTCTCTTTGTTGCTTAAACCGCTAGATCTACATCTCCAGCTAAAGCCGCAGGTGACAGAGACGCAGGAGGGAGGGGGCGGGGGCGGCCATATAACCCCCCCAAACATCATTCAGAACCAGGAAATACTTCCTATCATTCGAATATCCTATACACAGCGGAATTGCTTTAAGGGGGTGCACATGGCCGTGTTACCATTTTACATTGGGGCCCAAGGGGTGTTCCCATGACAACAACTTTTCCCCTGGTTGCCGGGGGTCTGACTGGATGGAGGCCCATGTTCTAGTGATCAGCAGGGACCCCCGCCGATCAGACACATCCCTGTGGATAGGGGATACGTTTAGACGGGGCCTACTGGATTTCAGCATGCCCAATTGTATGGTTGTCAACGGAGATAAGGGCACAGCACCAACCAAAAATGGCTGCCATTCCACCACCCAGCTTTCCATATATCCATAATAATATGTAAATCTGTATTGTTTTGCAGAGTTACATCACATAGTTGCTCTCACTTCCTGCCTTGTCTGTGTGTCAGTCTACACTGCTGGTCTGGAATTCTAGTCATGAACCAGGAAGCCCAAGATGAGACCAGAGTGGTCCACTATTGTATGCTATACTTCTGCTATAATGTGCAAAAGGACTCATGCACACGACCGTATGTATTTTGCGGTCCGCAAAACACAAATCCGCAAAAAGAACGGATGACATAAGTGTGACGTCTGTATTGCATCCAGTATTTTTTTTTGCGGATCCATTGTAACAATGCCTGACAAGAATAGGACATGTTCTAATTTTTGGCGGAACGGACATGCGGACATACGGAAATGGAGCCATTTCCGGTTTTTTTCACGGACCCATTGAAGGAAATGGTTCAGCATACGGACCTGTACAAAAAAAAAAAACGGAACGTAAAGAAAAGAAAATACGGCCGTGTGCGCGAGCCGTTAACGTAATCATTCTGCAACGAAGATGGCTGCCATGAATGGAAACCTTCTTGTTTAGATCCAAGATGTGTAGAGCAGCTGAGGGTTTGTTACAATGAGATCCGGTCTATCTTTGTGAGCTATACCGTCTAGATTCCCAACTGATACATTTTACCTGCGCTGATACAGTGTGATGTCAGGACAGGAGAGAGATGGTCTGGATGCCATTGTAACAAACCCTCAGCTGTGAGAATCACAAGAATTGCACAGGACGTAAGCAAGAGTGTTTCCATGTATTGCTAGCAAGAGGTGTGTGTGTGGTTGGAGGGGGGGGGGGGGGGGGGGGGGGGGGGAGTTTAAAATGCAAATTTTTGCACAAAAATGTGCAACTTTTTGAAATTTTACGCTGCTCTCGTGAAAAGTGGGCGGGGATGTGGGCGTGGTCTGTATGTTAATGGAGGTCACGTCAGATCTAGGCATTCGATTTATTATCTTAAAAAGCAAAAAAAGTTGCAAAAACTCACTCCAGTAGAGGGCAGCGTAAACAAACAAAAACAAAGTAGAGTACCATTTCTAGGTAAAATGCCCGTTAATATGTCTTTCTGCTTATTGGAAACACATCAGCATCTCCACCGTCTGCACCAAGCCTGTAATGGAAACAACTAGGTTGGAGTCAGTGATGTGAGTGGCCACTAGGGGCGCTGTTCTACTAGAAATTATTGTGGAGGCAACTCCTAGACCAGTTATTCCCAAGCCTCTTACACTGGGAACCATGAATATGTTTTTCCTCCTACAAAGGCTGCATATTTATAGGTCGGTGCAATGTCCTGGACTGCTAATACTGGGAGAGATCTGCTATTAGAGCCTCTCTAGAAAGGAACAGAAGGGCCCATGTCCATCAAGTGGATATATGAAAATTCTAGTCTACACAGCTGACTGTATCACAAATGATAGGATTAGATACAAATGCTACATCTGATAAACTTAGATGCACTGGAACAGTACTAGAGTGTCCCTGCTGCTTGTAGTAATTTATTACTTTACAATTAGCGCACTTTGGGTTGTGGTGTGTCAGAGAGGAAATATACTGCTCACAGATTCAAAATATCAGATAAAATATAACTACAAAAGCAGTATTTAGGACACACTGGAGGTGACACAATCAGGATGTAGAAATGTGTTCTTGTCTTGTGTTTATGTTATGTATTTGAAGTGGTGGAGTGGTATATAATACCGCCTCCTATGTACAAGAATATAACTACTATAATACTGCTTCCTATGTACAAGAATACAACTACTATAATACTGCTCCTATGTACAAGAATATAACTACTATAATACTACCTCCTATGTACAAGAATATAACTACTATAATACTGCCTCCTATGTACAAGAATATAACTACTATAATACTGCCTCCTATGTACAAGAATACAACTACTATAATACTGCTCCTATGTACAAGAATATAACTACTATAATACTGCTCCTATGTACAAGAATATAACTACTATAATACTGCTCATATGTACAAGAATATAACTACTATAATACTGCTCCTATGTACAAGAATATAACTACTGTAATACTGCCTCCTATGTACAAGAATATAGCTACTATAATACTGCTCCTATGTACAAGAATATAACTACTATAATACTGCTCCTATGTACAGGATTATAACTACTATAATACTGCTCCTATGTACAAGAATATAACTACTATAATACTGCTCCTATGTACAAGAATATAACTACTATAATACTGCCTCCTATGTACAAGAATATAACTGCTATAATACTGCTCCTATGTACAAGAATACAACTACTATAATACTGCCCCTATGTACAAGAATATAACTACTATAATACTGCCTCCTATGTACAAGAATATAACTACTATAATACTGCTCCTATGTACAAGAATATAACTACTATAATACTGCCTCCTATGTACAAGAATATAACTACTATAATACTGCCTCCTATGTACAAGAATATAACTACTATAATACTGCTCCTATGTACAAGAATATAACTACTATAATACTGCTTCTATGTAAAAGAATATAACTACCATAATACTGCTCCTATGTACAAGAATATAACTACTATAATACTGCCTCCTATGTACAAGAATATAACTACTATAATACTGCTCCTATGTACAAGAATATAACTACTATAATACTGCCTCCTATATACAAGAATATAACTACTATAATACTTCCTCCTATGTACAAGAATATAACTACTATAATACTGCTCCTATGTACAAGAATATAACTACTATAATACTGCCTCCTATGTACAAGAATATAACTACTATAATACTGCTCCTATGTACAAGAATATAACTACTATAATACTGCCTCCTATGTACAAGAATATAACTACTATAATACTGCTCCTATGTACAAGAATATATCTACTATAATACTGCTCCTATGAACAAGAATATAACTACTATAATACTGCTCCTATGTACAAGAATATATCTACTATAATACTGCTCCTATGTACAAGAATATAACTAATATAATACTGCTCCTATGTACAAGAATATAATTACTATAATACTGCTCCTATGTACAAGAATATAACTACTATAATACTGCCTCCTATGTACAAGAATATAACTACTATAATACTGCTCCTATGTACAAGAATATAATTACTATAATACTGCTCCTATGTACAAGAATATAACTATTATAATACTGCTCCTATGTACAAGAATATAACTACTATAATACTGCTCCTATGTACAAGAATATAACTACTATAATACTGCTCCTATGTACAAGAATATAACTACTATAATACTGCCTCCTATGTACAAGAATATAACTACTATAATACTGCCTCCTATGTACAAGAATATAACTACTATAATACTGCTCCTATGTACAAGAATATAACTACTATAATACTGCTCCTATGTACAAGAATATAACTACTATAATACTGCTCATATGTACAAGAATATAACTACTATAATACTGCTCCTATGTACAAGAATATAACTACTGTAATACTGCCTCCTATGTACAAGAATATAGCTACTATAATACTGCTCCTATGTACAAGAATATAACTACTATAATACTGCTCCTATGTACAGGATTATAACTACTATAATACTGCTCCTATGTACAAGAATATAACTACTATAATACTGCTACTATGTACAAGAATATAACTACTATAATACTGCTCCTATGTACAAGAATATAACTGCTATAATACTGCTCCTATGTACAAGAATACAACTACTATAATACTGCCTCCTATGTACAAAAATATAACTACTATAATACTGCCTCCTATGTACAAGAATATAATTACTATAATACTGCTCCTATGTACAAGAATATAACTACTATAATACTGCTCCTATGTAAAAGAATATAACTACCATAATACTGCTCCTATGTAAATGAATATAACTACTATAATACTGCTCCTATGTACAAGAATATATCTACTATAATACTGCTCCTATGAACAAAAATATAACTACTATAATACTGCTCCTATGTACAAGAATATAACTACTATAATACTGCTCCTATGTACAACAATATAACTACTATAATACTGCTCCTATGTACAAGAATACAACTACTATAATAATGCCTCCTATGTGCAAGAATATAACTACTATAATACTGCTCCTATGTACAAGAATATAACTACTATAATACTGCCTCCTATGTACAAGAATATAACTACTATAATACTGCTCCTATGTACAAGAATATAACTACTATAATACTGCCCCCTACGTACAAGAATATAACTACTATAATACTCCCTCCTATGTATAAGAATATAACTACTATAATACTGCTCCTATATACAAGAATATAACTACTATAATACTGCTCCTATGTACAAGAATATAACTACTATGATACTGCCTCCTATGTACAAGAATATAACTGCTATAATACTGCTCCTATGTACAAGAATACAACTACTATAATACTGCTCCTATGTACAAGAATATAACTACTATAATACTGCTCCTATGTACAAGAATATAACTACTATAATACTGCTCCTATGTACAAGAATATAACTACTATAATACTGCCTCCTATGTACAAGAATATAACTACTATAATACTGCTCCTATGTACAAGAATATAACTACTATAATACTGCCTCCTATGTACAAGAATATAACTACTATAATACTGCCTCCTATGTACAAGAATATAACTACTATAATACTGCTCCTATGTACAAGAATATAACTACTATAATACTGCTCCTATGTACAAGAATATAACTACTATAATACTGCTCCTATGTACAAGAATATAACTGCTATAATACTGCTCCTATGTACAGGAATATAACTACTATAATACTGCTCCTATGTACAAGAATATAACTACTATAATACTGCTCCTATGTACAAGAATATAACTACTATAATACTGCTCCTATGTACAAGAATATAACTACTATAATACTGCCTCCTATGTACAAGAATATAACTACTATAATACTGCTCCTATGTACAAGTATATAACTACTATAATACCGCTCCTATGTACAAGAATATAACTACTATAATACTGCTCCTATGTAAAAGAATATAACTACCATAATACTGCTCCTATGTAAATGAATATAACTACTATAATACTGCTCCTATGTACAAGACTATATCTACTATAATACTGCTCCTATGAACAAGAATATAACTACTATAATACTGCTCCTATGTACAAGAATATATCTACTATAATACTGCTCCTATGTACAAGAATATAACTACTATAATACTGCTCCTATGTACAAGAATATAACTACTATAATACTGCTCCTATGTACAACAATATAACTACTATAATACTGCTCCTATGTACAAGAATACAACTACTATAATACTGCCTCCTATGTACAAGAATATAACTACTATAATACTGCTCCTATGTACAAGAATATAACTACTATAATACTGCCCCCTACGTACAAGAATATAACTACTATAATACTCCCTCCTATGTATAAGAATATAACTACTATAATACTGCTCCTATGTACAAGAATATAACTACTATAATACTGCTCCTATGTACAAGAATATAACTACTATAATACTGCTCCTATGTACAAGAATATAACTACTATAATACTGCTCCTATATACAAGAATATAACTACTATAATACTGCTCCTATGTACAAGAATATAACTACTATAATACTGCTCCTATGTACAAGAATATAACTACTATAATACTCCCCCCTATGTACAGGAATATAACTACTATAATACTGCTCCTATGTACAAGAATATAACTACTATAATACTGCTCCTATGTACAAGAATATAACTACTATAATACTGCCTCCTATGTACAAGAATATAACTACTATAGTACTGCTCCTATGTACAAGAATATAACTACTATAGTACTGCTCCTATGTACAAGAATATAACTACTATAATACTGCTTCTATGTACAAGAATATAACTACTATAATACTGCTCCTATGTACAAGAATATAACTACTATAATACTGCTCCTATGTACAAGAATATAACTACTATAATACTGCTCCTATGTACAAGAATATAACTACTATAATACTGCCTCCTATGTACAAGAATATAACTACTATAATACTGCCTCCTATGTACAAGAATATAACTACTATAATACTGCCTCCTATGTACAAGAATATAACTGCTATAATACTGCTCCTATGTACAGGAATATAACTGCTATAATACTGCTCCTATGTACAAGAATATAACTACTATAATACTGCTCCTATGTACAAGAATATAACTACTATAATACTGCCCCCTATGTACAAGAATATAACTACTATAATACTGCTCCTATGTACAAGAATATAACTACTATAATACTGCTCCTATGTACAAGAATATAACTACTATAATACTGCTCCTATGTACAAGAATATAACTACTATAATACTGCTCCTATGTACAAGAATATAACTACTATAATACTGCTCCTATGTACAAGAATATAACTACTATAATACTGCTCCTATGTACAGGAATATAACTACTATAATACTGCCTCCTATGTACAAGAATATAACTACTATAATACTGCTCCTATGTACAAGAATATAACTACTATAATACTGCTCCTATGTACAAGAATATAACTACTATAATACTGGCTCCTATGTACAAGAATATATCTACTATAATACTGCTCCTATGTACAAGAATATAACTACTATAATACTGTCTCCTATGTACAAGAATATAACTACTATAATACTGCCTACTATGTACAAGAATATAACTACTATAATACTGCTCCTATGTACAAGAATACAACTACTATAATACTGCTCCTATGTACAGGAATATAACTCCTATACTAGTTGTACTGTTGGTATATTAGGGACATCTGTGTGCAGTTGTGTAACCCTGCGGCTGCAGTGTAATGTGTGGAGGTTGCTTGTTGCTTGTGGTTTTGCAGCTGTGGTAAACGGCTGATGCTCTTGTGCCATCTTTGTGCAATGAGCTCTAAGTTTTTTCTGTGATAAACCATGAAGTGAACGCTCGGCCTCAGCTGATACAATGTTATTATAGATCACTTCCTGCAGAAGAAAACTCCCCGAAGTCTGAGCACAAAGTCTCACTGTGAACTTACCCCAGTACTGCTTTACAGAGCCGACATAATATGGCTCTGCAGTTTCTACATACTGTATTACTGCCATACCGTGCCTATATAATAGTACCGTACCATCTTTACTAAGATTGCTGGCCATACTTATAAAGAGAGACATAGCATTTAATAATTTTGGTGCATCACAGGAGCTTTGAGCACCAGACGCTGAAATCTGGCCTAGATTTCCGGATTAATCGATACCAGTTTTTTTGCGTACGTTTTTCCTAAATCTGTCGGGCAGCATAGTCACCGCCGTCCCATCAACACCTCGCCCACTTTTTATTATGAAAGTAGGCAATAGCTGGCACATTTGTATGCAAAATAGACCTTGCCTAAAAATCTGCAACTTTTGTACTCCAGTAAAACTGGCACAGAATAATTTTTTAATACATTTCCCTTACCATGTTCACATAATACTGCAATATGATGCCCCTATACTTAAAGGGATATCCCCATCTCAGGCTTTAAAGGCATATCTCTAGGACATGGCATCAATGTCGGACTGGTGAGGGTCTCGGTTCTGGAACCTGACCCTATCTCCAGAACAGGGCCCCCGAAGTGAAGGAGGGCGCACCGCGCTTGTATGGGTGCTCTCCATTCACCGTCAGGAGAATTATGAAAATATATGAGCGCGCACACTTGGTTATTTTCACAATTCCCATAGCCGTGAATATAGAGGGTGGTCACCTCTCCCGTCACCTCTACGGGAGTGCCCTAAATAGCCCAGCCAGTGCATGGATAGCGGCGAATGGAGGGTGGCCGCACTAGCGTGATGCGCTCTCCTTTACTTTGGGTGTGTGTGGGGAGGGGGGGGGGAATAAATGACCGTTCTGGATATAGGAGCAGGTCCCGGAGGAGGACCCGCACCTACAGTGAGTAACAGAAGTATTTGAACACCCTGCAATTTTGCAAGTTCTCCCACTTAGAAATCATGGAGGGGTCTGAAATTCACATTGTAGGGGCATTCCCACTCTGAGAGACAGAATAAAAATAAAAAAAATTCCGGAAATCACATTGTATGATTTTTAAAGAATTTATTTGTCTTGCACTGCTGAACATAAGTATTTGAACACCTGAGAAACAGCAAGAATTCTGGCTCTCAAAGACCTGTTAGGCCTCTTTCACACGGGCGTCGCGTGTGAGGGCCGGATAGGATGCGGGAAAATGCGTGATTTTTCAGCGCGAGTGCAAAACGTTTTAATGCGTTTTGCACGCGCGTGAGAAAAATCGGTACCCAGACCCGAACTTCTTCACAGAAGTTCGGGTTTGTGTTAGGTGTTGTCTAGATTTTATTATTTTCCCTTATAACATGGTAATAAGGGAAAGTAATAGCATTCTGAATACAGAATGCTAAGTAAATTAGGGATGGAGGGGTTAAAAAAAATAAAAAATAAATTAAACTCACCTCATCCACTTGTTCGCGCTGCCCGGCTCGTCTTCCTTCTTCTTCTTTGAGGACCTGGGAGGAAAAGGACCTTTGGTGACGTCACTGCGCTCATCACATGGTCCATCACCATGGTGATGGGCCATGTGATGGCCATGGAGGGAGCTGAAACTCTGTGTTGCTCAGCGACAGCCCTGAAAGGTCCTTTTCGCCCAGGTCATCAAAGAACAAAAAAGAAGACGAGCTGGGCAGCGCGAACAAGGGGATGAGGTGAGTTTAATAAAAAAAAATAATAATAATTAACCCCTCCATCACTAATTTACTATGCATTCTGTATTAAGAATGCTATTATTTTCCGTTATAACCATGTTATAAGGGAAAACAATAAAAGGTCCCCATCCCGATCGTCACCTAGCAACCATGCGTGAATCCGCATCGCATCCGCACTTGCTTGCGATTTTTACGCAGCCCCATTCACTTCTATGGGGCCTGCGTTGCGTGAAAAACGCAGACAATAAATAGCATGCTGCGATTTTCACGCAACGCACAAGTGAAAATCACTGCTCATGTGCACAGCCCCATAGAAATGTATGGGTCGGGATTCAGTGCGGGTGCAATGCGTTCAGCTCACGTATTGCACCGGCACAGAAAACTCGCCCGTGTGAAAGAGGTCTTACTGTGCCTTTAAAAAGCCCACCTCTACTCCACTCATTAATCTAACTTAGTAGCACCTGTCTGAGCTCTTTAAAGACTCCTGTCCACCCCACAGTCAGTCAGACGCCAACTACTACCATGGGCAAGACCAAAGAGCTGTCAAAAGACACCAAAGACAAAATGGTGGACCTCCAGAAGGCTGGAAAGGGCTACGGGGCAATTGCCGAGCAGCTTGGTGAAAATAGATCAACTGTTGGAGCAATTGTTAGAAAATGGAAGAGGCTAAAGACGACTGTCAGTCTCCCTCGAACTGGGGCTCCATGCAAGATCTCACCTCGTAGGGTATCACTGATGATAAGAAAGGTGAGGAACCAGCCCAGAACTACAAGGGAGGAGCTGGTCAATGACATGAAGAGAGCTGGGACCACAGTTTCAGAGGTCAATGTCGGTAGAACACTACGCCGTCATGGTTTCAAATCATGCATTGCACAGAAGGTTCCCCTGCTCAAGTCATCACATGTCCAGGCCAGTCTGAAGTTTGCCAATGACTATCTGGATGATCCAGAGGAGGCCGGGGAGAAAGTCATGTGGTCAGATGAGACCAAAGTAGAACTTTTTGGTCTAAACTTCACTCGTTGTGTTTGGAGGAAAAAGAAGGATGAGTTGCATCCCAAGAACGCCGTCCCAACCGTGAAGCATCAGGGTGGTAATATCAAGCTTTGGGGGGCTTTTCTGCGAAGGGGACAGGACGACTGCACTGTATTAAGGAGAGGATGAATGGGGCCATTTATTGTAAGATTTTGTCAGTCAGAGCATTGAAGATGGGTGGTGGCTGGGTCTTCCAACATGACAACGACCCGAAGCACACAGCCAGGATAACCATGACAACGACCCGAAGCATATCCCGGTTCTGGAGTGGCCTAGCCGGTCTCCAGACCTAAATCTAATAGAACATATTTGGAGGGAGATGAAACTCCGTGTTGCTCAGCGACAGCCCCAAAATCTGACAGATCTAGAGGAGATCTGTGTGGAGGAGTGGGACAAACCCCTGCTGCAGTGCGTGCAAACCTGGTCAATAACTACAGGAGATGTCTGACCTCTGTAACCAAAGGCTTCTGGACCAAATATTAACACTGATTTTCTCAGGTGTTCAAATACTTCTGTTCAGCCGTGCAAGACAAAGAAATTATTTAAAAATTATACAATGTGATTTCCTGTATTTTTATTTTATTCTGTCTCTCGGAGTGGGAATGCACCTACAATGTGAATTTCAGACCCCTCCATGATTTCTAAGTGTATCTGATATTGGCGGCACAGCCTAGTGATATGCCATCCGTGTCTGAGAAGAGACAATCCCTTTAAAACGGCTGTACTGTGCCTATTTAATGTTGCTATAATCTCTATGTGCCGACATCATGCTGCAACAAAGCGCATATATAGTGCCATAAAATGTACAGATAATACTTCCATATAGTGCCTAAGTAGAACTGCCATACAGAGTCTACATAATTACTGCCATGAAGTAGTTATATAATTCTGCCCAACCTTGCTTCATTAAGAGTTTAAATCCTCTACATAATATAGTGCCCTCATAATACTGTAAAACATATAATACTGCCCTATCATCTACATATTAGCCTGTACCACCTACAGAATGCTGCCATGCAGTCTTTAAATAATGCTGCTATAGACTGTGTTTACATCATGTTGACGTACGATGCCCACCTGATCTCGCCCTGTGGTCTGTATAAATGTGCCCTACACTGCCCGCATAGGTTTGTCATGCAGCGTGTACATAATACCGCCATATAGTGCCTACATACAAGTGCTATACAGTGAACATGTATTGCTGTGTAGTATCCAAGCCATACAACAGCACTGCGGGCACATTAAGAGTATGTTTTGCCCACTGAGGACAGATGGGTGGTGGAAGGTCCCAAATGGTGAAGGCCCTAGGACATCCCCCTCCTCCTCCAAGATGGAGAAAAGTTGACAACTTAAATTTAAACTGCTGCTTCTTTTACAACCTGCTGCATGGTGCCCCCAAGGCCCTGAGACCACCGCCCTGCCCCCCTGCGGCCATTGTGTGTGTGGATGATGGGTATCCCATGATTGTTAGATCTCAGCTCCTGAAGACCCATCATCCACAATCTACAAAATGCCATCAGTGACTTCCTCCCCGCTGTCATAACACCAAGGACTGAGAGCCACTTCCTGCGTGGCCCTTGCCCCCACGTCCTGCACTCAGCCGTGTCGCCCCTCCGTCATTTACTATGGGTATTGTCTTCTGATATCCTATGTGCATCTGCTCCTCCGTTCTGATAATATAAGCCATAGCTGGTCAAATCTGGAGCCCCCCCCCCTCCCCTCTGGACCACGTGGGCCCAATTCCCCCATCATTCAGTGGATGACTACCCCCAGTGGGGGTCTCGAAGACTGTGGCTTTGCGGCTATACGGTTTGTTCATATAACTACAAACAACCCGTCCAATTTCTCTAGGGGTCAGTCCCTACCCTTTATTTTTTATTTTTTGGTACGATCCAAATGTAACAAAAAGTATCAAAATATTTGCAACATTCTTTCTGCTGCTCCTGAAGCCACATTGTATCTTCTCTGCAGAAATCTCCTCTTCCTGGGGGTCATTTTCCCCTTCACTGGTCAGCTCACCCTCTGGACATCACGCACCAACACGGTGGAGGTTGTAGTCCAGGGTGAGAGGTGATGGGGCTCACTATTAGTGGAGAGGTATAAGGTGTCTCAGTAAGTGATGGAAGAGGTAGGGGGTGGGGGGCGTCTCAGTGACCAATTTTCCAACTTCTATCCCTTAATGTTATTTCAGCCAAAAGTTTCCAAATCAGTGAGGTCTTATCTGAGGGTCCCAGGTCGCCCCTGCAGACCCCTCTGGGGGCTTAGAAGTTCAAACAACAGAGCTTAAAATAGCCACAGACAGAAGAAGGGACAAGGTGGGGGGGGGGAGGAAACAGGTTCGATGCCTTCACTTTGCTGTTATTTTATAAGGTAACGCTGATTGATGTGACGGCCGCTAACCTGAAGCCCCCCCTTGTCCCCTGCACCCGGGGGTAACTGGATCTCCCAACTTGTTAAACAGCTTGTAAAGTTTCAGCTACCAGAGATGCAGGAAGCGATTAACCCTTAGAGTTCGACGACATCTGCGGGGCGCTGGGGCGTGTCCTCGGACCCGGCATGGGGTGACCTCAATGATTTTCAGAAACCTCCGCCCTCCGAACTATAGAACACAAAATCCATCTTTCAATAGATCATCGACAGAGCGCGTCTCCTTATATTGGCCACAGGCGCGGATACAATTGGGCAATCCGACCGTATTTAGTCCCTTTTTTAAAAAAAATTATTATATCTTTTTTTGCTTGTTTCCGGAAAAAAAAAGTTTCTGTAGTCAAACATCATTGATTGTGTGTTGAAAACAGGTGAACGGCGGATGTTGCATAAGTATTGGATCCCCCATTTGACTTGGACCTGTTTCACATGTCGGTGAATCGCGGACACGTGCTGGCCCCCGCGGACCTATCGGAGATCTTTTGACTTTCACGTGTGGATTCACACATCAGTGGTTTTCCATGGAAGTATGCCCTGGATCCTTCAAGCACATTATAGTCTATGGGTCCATGAAAATAACGGACACAACATGGAGGCCATCCGTGTTTGATCCGTGGTTTTCTGGGACTATTGGTAAGAGATGATCTGGAAATGCATTGTCAGCCTAGCAGTGTCATTTGGACATCTTCACGGATGAACCACAGACCGTCTTGTCACAGGCCTCATGGAAAATCCGTACGTGTTCCAATCCGTGAAGATATATGTGACGGATCCGTGTTTGCACCCGTGTGTCATCTGTATTCCACGGAAACTGCTTGGCTGAAAACTAATATCCAGAGCATCTTCTACCACTGCTCCGTGAAAACCGCAGACCAAACACGTATGCCATCCGTGTTGTGTCAGTGTTTTTTCACGGACCCATAGACCTCAATGGGCCTGTTAAGTCTGCATCACAGACCAAAGTAGGGCGCGTGATTTTTCTACTTTCCACCGATGTGTGAACACATTAAAATCAATGGGCAGTCGTGGTGTCTGTGGAAAAGGCGGTTAGTATACGTCCGTGAAAAATAGAAATGCGAATGAGGCCTAAGAAAAGTTTCCATAGTAAAATATCATTGACTGTGTGTTGATAACAGGTGAAGGACTAATGTTGCATAAGTATTGGATTCTCCGGGCCAGGATCCGCCATCTGCCTTTGGCCTCATGCGGACAATAATAGGACATGTTCTATTTTTTATTGTGGAACGGACATGTGGACATATGGAAAACGGAATGCACACGGAGTAACTTCTGTTTTTTTGTGGACCCACTGAAATGAATGGTTCTGCATACAGTCCGCAAAAAAAAAAAAACAGAACAGATACGGAAATAAAATACGTTTGTGTGCATGAACCCTAAAGCGGTGGTGAGCGATAGGCAGAGACTCGTGACACCTTTGTGCAATGCCCTCGCCCTCTAGGAACGCATGGAGTTACACTTGCTTATGGTGGCCATGGGCGCCATTCTGGTTTCGTGGTCTCGACAAACGTGCATTTATTTCTATTGCTGCCCCGCTACAATGAGAGATACCTGGGGACAACACCTGTCATGTGACCAGGATCGCCATGTAGCCGAACCCATACTGGTGCTGATGCGATTAGTATTCCAAATGGGAAAAACCAAATCCACAGCCATATTAACTTGCATGTATCAGGGGAACAATTGCTATTGCATAAATATTGGATCCCCGATTTTTATATCTATAATATAACAATTTCCCATGAAAAGTTATTCTGATTGACTAAAGTAGTAGAACTATGGGACCCCTGACTGGAGGAAACATCTTCAGGTTAGGGACCTGTGGTCGGAGCAGCTCACTTGGAGTGTGTTTTCGATAACTTCACCCCGTGCACTCTATTGGCTGGTGAATCCGGAGAATTCTCCTGTCTCTGTAGCCCAGGCCCAAAGGAAATGTAGGGTCTGAAAAACATGGAGTTCCAAATTCCAATATCTGGGTGTGATTCACATCATCAGGGGGGTGGCTTCAATGTAGCCCCCTATACAGAAGCCCAGGATGGTTTATTGGACGGGTGCAGCAGATGTATATAATTTCTGCAACTAAACAGCCATTTCATCGGGTTATAACGCAGCAAGTGTCTGCAAGTATATGTTTATGTTGTGTGTATATACAGTACAGACCAAAAGTTTGGACACACCTTCTCATTCAAAGAGTTTTCTTTATTTTCATGACTATGAAGGCATCAAAACTATGAATTAACACATGTGGAATTATATACATAACAAACAAGTGTGAAACAACTGAAAATATGTCATATTCTAGGTTCTTCAAAGTAGCCACCTTTTGCTTTGATTACTGCTTTGCACACTCTTGGCATTCTCTTGATGAGCTTCAAGAGGTAGTCCCCTGAAATGGTCTTCCAACAGTCTTGAAGGAGTTCCCAGAGATGCTTAGCACTTGTTGGCCTTTTTGCCTTCACTCTGCGGTCCAGCTCACCCCAAACCATCTCGATTGGGTTCAGGTCCGGTGACTGTGGAGGCCAGGTCATCTGGCGCAGCACCCCATCACTCTCCTTCATGGTCAAATAGCCCTTACTTTCAAAGTTTTCCCAATTTTTCGGCTGACTGACCTTCATTTCTTAAAGTAATGATGGCCACTCGTTTTTGTTTACTTGGCTGCTTTTTTCTTGCCATAATACAAATTCTAACAGTCTATTCAGTAGGACTATCAGCTGTGTATCTACCTGACTTCTCCTCAACGCAACTGATGGTCCCAACCCCATTTATAAGGCAAGAAATCCCACTTATTAAACCCGACAGGGCACACCTGTGAAGTGAAAACCATTTCAGGGGACTACGTCTTGAAGCTCATCAAGAGAATGCCAAGAGTGTGCAAAGCAGTAATCAAAGCAAAAGGTGGCTACTTTGAAGAACCTAGAATATGACATATTTTCAGTTGTTTCACACTTGTTTGTTATGTATATAATTCCACATGTGTTAATTCATAGTTTTGATGCCTTCAGTGTGAATCTACAATTTTCAGTCATGAAAATAAAGAAAACTCTTGGAATAAGAAGGTGTGTCCAAACTTTTGGTCTGTACTGTATATATATACACTGCACAGTGCCACTTCTGTCCTGTATACTGGGTGTAATCCTCAGTATCTGCTCTTATTCTGTATATATGGACACTGCACAGTACCACTTCTGTCCTGTATACTGTGTGTAATCCTCAGTATCTGCTCTTATTCTGTATATATGGACACTGCACAGTACCACTTCTGTCCTGTATACTGTGTGTAATCCTCAGTATCTGCTCTTATTCTGTATATATGGACACTGCACAGTACCACTTCTGTCCTGTATACTGTGTGTAATTCTCAGTATCTGCTCTTATTCTGTATATATATACACTGCACAGTATAACTTCTCCTGTCCTGTATGCTGGGTGTAATCCTCAGTATCTGCTCTTATTCTGTAGATACGGACACCGCACAGTACCACTTCTCCTGTATACGGGGTGTAATCCTCAGTATCTACAATCTTACTCCATATACAAGCAGCACACAGTACCAGTCTGCAGCACAGTAAGGAGACTATTCCAGGTAGTTAATTAAACCAATGTTGCAGCAGGAGGACTCCTTTATTTACCTCCATTTACAGTTGCTCTTTAAAGTGGAGAGACAACAGCGGCGTTACCTGGAGCAGATCGCCGTAAACACGACCCATAAAACAGTAAGATAGGTCACAAACCATGATGTGCTTCACTAAAATATCTGCTCTTCACCTAAAATCAGCCCTTATAAATGAAGAAAATAAGATAAAAAAACAAGGAGCAAACATCTAACAAAATAAGAAGCAAAAAATGTTAAATAATAAAATAAATAAAAGTAAAAAAGAAAAAGATAAAGAAAAGGATTAATCAGAAAGTAAAACCTGAATAGAAGCAGAAAAAGAATTTAAAAAAAAATGCTAAGTAAAAAAAAAAAAAAGAAAGATAAGAAAAAAAAGAAAAAAGAAAACATAAACTAGAGAACTAATAAACAAAAGCAAAAAAAGAAAATGTAAACTGTGTAGCAAAATAAGTAAATACTGGAGGAATAAAAAAATAGAAAATTCATAAAAAACATTCCTTTAAAAGCCAAGATGACTTTTTTTTCCATATCTTATTAGGGTACATTCACATCCAGCAGATTTACTGCATGCATTTCTTTGAGTGGCGTTTTCTGCAGCCGATATACAGATTTCTGCAATCCCCTGATAAGTCAATGGGACGGATGCAAAAATTTCCGCAGCGATTGCGCCCTGAGAGATCTGCCGATATGGACCAATCAGAAGCTGAGTGACTACATCCGGTTGTCAAATCGACCTAGATCTATATAAATAGCCGGACTGAGGGGGGCACCGGAGGGGCTTGGGTTTAGGAAAATTTTGTACATTTCCATTTTTTAATTGCTGATATTAAAGGGCCAGCAGCACATTTAGGATTTTCAGGGGAGGCTCATCTTCTCTCATTATGCACTTAGCCTTCAACATTAAATTTAAAGGGCCAGTGAACCTGAGATTTAATTGTTAGAAGCTAAAAGGAAGATTGTAAAAATAACCCCCAAAAAACAACAAGGTCGGGTTTATTTGTCAGAAAACACCAGGAAATGCCGTCACCGAGAGGAAAGAACAACAACCTCTTTACTTGGCAAAATAGCTTTAATGGGCAAGGAAGAGGCCGAGGATAAACAGCAGCCGCCCCATAAATGTATCACCTTCATCCTAAACGTCTCCCCCTAATCTCAGACATTAAAGAAGTAAGTGTCAGCTCAGGGGGCAAGCTTTATGGGTTCAGGGTCCTGGCCGCTTAATGGGGTGAGGTGCTGTTTGTTTTTGAAGGCGTTTTATAGGGTCTTTTATTGAAATTTCCACCAAAACATTATAAGTGACATGGAGGACACGTCAGATGTATACGGGTGTATGGCGCAGATGTAGCAGAGATGAATTTGTCACTGAACTGTTTCTGTTTGGCATCTTAACAACACAGAATGGATTTACCTGCAGTCCTGTGCAAAACCGTTGATACCGTCACAGCAACCATGAGCTACTCAGCTCTGCTACATCCGGACACGTCAGAGAAGTCACTGTAAAACGTGTAGTGGGAAACGCAGGCCTCTTGCACACGAACGCGTGCTGACTGTTGCCGTATTGCGGACCGCATTTGCGGTCGTTCCGTGGGCATTCCCATCACGGATGCGGACCCATTAACTTCCATGGGTCCGCAAATACGGAGATGCGGAATGGTGCGGAACGAAAGCACGGAACGGAAACCCACGGAAGCACTCCATAGTTTTCGTCCCGTACTTCCGTTCCGCAAAAAAGATAAAACGTGTCCTGTCTTTTTGCGGAACGGGCGGATCGCGGACCCATTAAAGTAAATGGGTCCGTGATCCGCTGCGGCTGCCCCACAGTCAGTGTTCGTGCATTTGCGGGACGCAGCACGGCCACGGGGCGTCACGGAGGCCTTAGTAGGAGAGAGAGCAACATAAGAGGACCATGAATGGAGCCTTCAACTGCTGAATGACCATGACTACTACCCCTCATCACAGAGTAGAGCAAGGATCAGAAACCTTCGGCACGCCAGTCGCTGAGAAACTACAACTCCCAGCATGCAGACTTAGGGCTCGTTCACTTGCCCCTCCGTGCCCGTGCTGTGGACCGCAAATTGCGCAATGCACGGGCACCGACCGTGGGCCAGCCGCATGCAGATCGCGGACCCATTCACTTGAATGGGTCCGCGATCTGTCCGTTCCACAAAAAGATAGAGCATGTTCTATCTTTTTGCGGTGCGGAGGCACGGAACGGAACCCCAGTAGTGCTTCTGCGGGGTTCCATTCCGTGCTTCCGTTCCGCATCTCCGGATTTGCAGATCCATTCAAGTGAATGCGGAATGCACACGGACGGTGCCTCGTTTATTGCAGACCCGCCGTATGCGGGCCGCAAGACGGCAACGGAGGGGCAATGGCCGTGTGAACGAGTTTTTGTAACTCCCATAGAAGTGAAAGGAGGATTGTAGGAGTTGTAGTTTCAGAGCAGCTTTCTACCCACCCTGAATGGCATAGACATCTTCCCTGTTATTCTGTTACATTATCCTAGTGTGTCAGTCTCCACTGCAGTTCTGGCATTTCAGTCATTTACCAGGAAGCTCAGTATGAGCAGAGCTATGGAAACAAAGGAGGACACAGAAACAAATGACTATAGATGACATGTTTGGTGGCCAATCCAATTGTATCTGGTCTCATCTAAATGCTCATATAAGACACTGATAGTTCAGGTGTGTTGTAATAGTATTTGACATGCTACATTGGTGCTGAGGGTTTGCTACAGTGTATCAGTGCAGGAAAGCGCTATCTACCTGAAGACCAGGGCAGGAGAGAGCTCACAGACCCCGCTTCACATGGATACATTGTAGCAAATCCTCAAATATGTGAGCAGGACTAGGGCAAGGTGTCTTTTCTGCCTTTGCGTGGTGTAAATAAGGCTCAGATTCACTGACAGCAAGCAGATGTCATGACAATGGTGAGGAACTGAAGCACAAAGTATATTAGAAAGTTGCAGATGACTATTGCTTGTGGCCCCAGAAGATGAGACCTGGTCTTGGAGTCTGGTATAATACAGATTACACTGACCTCCCCCCCCCCAGACTCCAGCAGATGAAGGTTTCACAATTACACTGGGTCTTGGTGTCTCCATCGGAGGTGAGATGAGCTCTGGGGTCTGGTGTCTCCTCTTCAGGGGATTAGAGGCTGCTCCTGCTGCAGAGGGGTCCGCAGGGGGCTTTCTGATGGAGCCTGCTGATGTCTGCAGGAGGGAAGACCACCGAGATTCACTTGAATGGGTCCGCAATCACGGAGATGCGGAACGGAAGCGCTACAGAGGTGCGGACGGATCACGGACCTATTCAAGTTGAATGGGTCTCGATCCGTCCCGGCCGCCGCACGGACATTGCCTGTCCACAATGCACGGAACGGACCCACAACGTTCGCGTGCAAGAGGCCTCTCAAATCTCAATATACTACCTAGACCCAGGGGCCCCACGACGACCCATATACTGGAAATGGTCCCCAACCTGCGGCTGCTGCAAAACCTACAACTCCTCTCTCCTCCGGCTGGAACACATTGGGAGTTGTAGTTCCACAGGTTGCAAAGCCCTGCTTATTAAACATGCCGCGTTCAGCGAGTCCGTTGGGTTTGCAGGTTTCATCTTTCAACAACCAAATCTGCGCAATCAAATCCTCCGCAGATCTCACAGCGTATAAGACGGGTCCGTTTATCGGATCGAATTCGGTTTCCTGGAAATGACGCTCAGCCCTTGTGCAATGAAGTGACTTTCTGTTTCTATTTTTTTTTTTTTTTACCATTTTCAAGATCTATGCTTGATGTCAGTGAATGGGAGCAATCGTATTTACTTCTACCTGTACAGAACTAATATTTCTCACAGTTGAAGGTTTGTTACAATCGTATCAGGTCTAGACAATCAGCACAACAGCAGCACAAATCTCTCTCCTGTCCTGATAGTTTGTTGCAATGTATCAGTGCAAGTTAAAGTCTGACTGGAAACAATGTACCATACCCTCAGCTGTGAGAAGTCCAATGATGCAAGATGCTTATTAAAGTCAATAAACATCCAGTGTGAAGCTGCAGTGGATTGTGGATTTGGCTAATAGAGTGGGTACTGTATTGGGGAGGGGGTCACCTCGCTCTGGGACAATGATGGCATATGGCTAGTAGATAGGTGCGGGTCCCACGTCTGGTACCCATCTCCCCGATATGAAGGGAGAGCGAGCCGCGCACCTCGTGGCCAACCTTTACTCACCGCCATGGGACCCAGTGCTCACTCAGCTATATCTGGAAGTCCCATAGTGGTGAATGGAGCGGTGGCTGCTCTTACTTATCTCCATTCAGTGCTATGGGACTTCCAAAAATAGCCGAGTGCACGCATGCACAGGACACAGCGCATGCGCAGTGTGCGGTCCCCTCATGTTGTGTCCCCTTTCTTGATATAAGAGTGAGTCCCAGAGATGGAACCCACACCTATCTGACAATGATGGCACATCCTAGCAATATGCCATAAATTTCCCAGATGGGACAACCCCTTTAGCATCCCCTATTAGGATACCCCCGAAATCCATCCCTAAAATTCTGTGCAGATCAATTTGTCAATATATCGTTATACCGCTTCCTAATACAAAGCTCCAAATCCTCTGCATAGACATAGAATTTCATGATAAAATAATGTCTTCCAGGATCCACCACTAGAGGGAGCTAATGCAGACTGTGTCTATTGTATACCAGTATACAGTCACTTAAACTCCCCCTAGTGGAGACTACGGGAAATCTGAATTTTATCGTCTAAAGGTAGATTTAGACGTTGCAATTAGCGAACGCTCGTTCCTAAAAATCTGCCTGTGTATAGACGCTACGGATCACCCGATGAACGAGCGAAACGCTCGTTCACCGGGTGTTCCCGTTGTTCATTCAGGCATATAAATGATAATTTCTGGGCAGCAGATTGTGGTGTCTAAACAGCGATCTGCTGCCCAGAAACAGTGCAGCGGTATGAGGACAAGGGATCGCAATAGTGACCGCTTGTCCTCATACTGTGGAGGAGATCTCTGCATAGAAGTGCGTGATCTCCTTCAGGATCATTTCCAACCATCTGCTGCTGTAAATTCACCTTTAGTCCATGCAGAGGATTCGGAGCTTTGACGTAATAAGATAATAATCGCTAAAACTGATCCGATAAAAGAGGGACCCCGACCTAACAACGATCTCAGCCGATAAAATTAGAACTTCTTCATATTTTTGCTCCGCCAGCTATCAGGAATGTTATGGCTGGGGTCGGACGCGTTATACTGTAGGGAGCAGGAACGAGGGGGGGATTGAGCTGTTTGACCCGAGTGACCCTCAAATGACAAACTCCCCATTAACGTAACGGAAAGGAAAAAAGAGCTGAACATGATCTGGTGAAGGAGCTAATGACAGGTCAAGAAGACTCCGTCACAGAGCTGGACCGGGGGTGGGGGCAAAAATTATTATTCTCGCCGTATTCCATCTAATTCATTAATAAATATTCTTCTTATTATTTTTTTTCCACCCATTGTTTATCCGCACACACATATATATTGGCATCTATGTTGATTTGTTTATATATTAGACATTGATCACCTGTCGTATGCCATCAATGCCCAAGTAAAGGAGAGCGCACTGCGCAAGCGCGGCCACCTCTCTCTGTTCACCACTATGGGAGTTCAGAAAATAGCTGAGCGCTGTCTTGTAGCGGTGAATGGAGACGAGACACGCTCTCTAGTCACTGCCGTGGCCAGTGGCATACATAGAGAAGTAAGGGCCCCATAGCAAGGATCAAACCAGGGCCCCCCCACACAGGACAGACTGCCTCGTTTGCTAAAAGTTTTCACCCCCAATAGAAGAGGGGATAAACCCAACTGTGCCCCCCCCTTGCCCTTGCCCTGAGTCGCGTGGTCTGCCGCTATTGTAGTGACGCCCCTGGCTGTGGGACATCCTTCACTTTGGAGGCCCCGTTGTAGAGATAGAAGCAGCTCCCAGAGCCCTTTAAAGGTTGAGATGAGCAAATCGCCTAAATTTGTTTTGGTCGACCAAATTCAATTTAGGTCCGAACAGATTTTACCCGAATCGAACGCGCCCCGAACGGACTGACACCCCAAGATATCTTAGGACTAGTGTTGAGCGAACTTGTGTTTAAAACAAAGCGAGAGACAAGAAAGGGAAATCGGCGTCTAAAGTTCGGGTTCGGGTTATCGAAGAGTCGCGTTTAACTTGGTCCGTGGTAGCGGAATCCATAATGCGATTCTTCGATAACCCGAACTTTAGACGCCGATTTCCCTTTCTTGTCTCTCGCTTTGTTTTAAACACAAGTTCGCTCGACGCTACTTAGGACTCACATTTTCCCTTTCTTGTCTCTCGCTTTGAAAAAAAATGTATATATATATATTTCTCTCGCTGTCTCTCTAATATTGGCTCAAATCAAATCACCAAAATACATTTTAAAAATCCAAAAAATTGGGTCAAATCCGATTTAGTTCAGAATGACAATTTTTGTGTTAAGGCTGGACACATTGTTACTATTTTTATGTCTATTTTTCCGAGTTATCTCTTTGTTACTATTTCCAATCCCACAAAAATCTTTTATTAATTGTTACTCGTTTTATTATTTCGCTGCCTCTTGCCGCGTATTTCCTGGCCGGGGACGATGGGATTAGCGCGGTGGATAAAAGGTGGAAACTGAATGCTGGAATGTGATCCTGATAAAAGCACTTTCACTGGGAGAGGTAATGAATGCGCAGCCACGGCCTGTCCGCCTCTGTGATTTGAAACCACTTCCACATCATTTGTCAATGAGATTTTCCAAAATAAAACAGAGGCTGCGAGGATCCATCAAACAAACTTCTGCTGCAGTAAACTACGGAAAAAAAAACTTATCTAAACACAAGTCCTCTAAGCAGGAGTTCCTGCTGTTCTGGGGTCAGGGGAGGGGGGCAGCCTGTGCGTGTGCCTGGGGTGAGGGGAGGCAGGGGGGCACTTAAGGGATCTCATCATGGAGGTCCCACAGGTACCATATCTGTAAACTACAGAGGTCATTCCAACAAATACATTATTTGAACCATTTATTTTTTATTATTATTTTGGATCACTTTGTTATAAATTGTCACATTCTGAAAAAAGGAAATGATTAAACAATTAGTAACAAATTCATTCTGAAAAAATGATACATTTAAAAAAAAAAAAATCACTGAAAAGTAGAGAAAACAAATCAACTAAAAATGTCATAGAAACTGATTAATTTAGAAATGAATCAAAGGACCCATCGGCCATGAATAATAATAATAATGAGAGATGTATTTAGATTCAGCATTTTTTATTTCCCATTTTGCTTATTATTAAATTGTATTCGGTTTATTAGAATATCACCAGAGCTCAGGTCATTTTCTCAATTTGTGCGATATTATGGGTCATTGCTGCGAAATTGCAAATGTTCCCCCCCCCAAAAAAAAAAAGAAAATACATCTAAAAATCTCCTTACTGGTGCAGCAATTTTTGCAACCTTTTTTAAAGGCATTTTTGTGGTGTTTTTTTTTTTTTTTTGCCCAAATAGTTTTATTGGCTTTATTCTGCAAGCCTTGTGTTTTTTTTTTTTTTTATATATAGAAAAGTATGTGCCCCCTGTAATGTCACTTCTTCTGTAGAACAATATGCAAAAAAAGCCTTGGTAAAAAAAAAATGCACAAAGCAGTGATTAAAAAAAAACAAAACACAATTGACCCAAAAAAAGCACCACTACACCATTACAAAAAAAATTGCATATTTGTCCTGCATTTAATATTTTCCGTTTAACATCCGGAGCTGCCACATTTTACCTAAAAGAGGCAACAAAACACTAAGGCCCCTTTCACACGGGCGAGTTTTCCGCGCGGGTGCAATGGGTGATGGAACGCATAGCACCCGCACTGAATCCTGACCCATTCATTTCAATGGGTCTGTGAACATGAGCGTTTTTTTTCCACGCATCACTTCTGCTTTGCATGAAAATCGCAGCACGTTCTATATTCTATAGAAGTGAATGGGGCTGCGTGAAAATCGCATTGCATCCAGGTGCGATGCGTTTTTCACTGACGGTTGCTAAGAGATGTTGTTTGTAAACCTACAGTTTTTATCACGCACATGAAAAACGCATCAAAGCGCATTGCACCCGCGCGGAAAAAACTGAACAACTGAACGCAATCGCAGACGAAACTGACTGAACTTGCTTGCAAAATGGTGCGAGTTTCACTGAACGCATCCGGACCCAATCCGTCACGCTCGTGTGAAAGGGGCCTAATAAAAATGCACTAGAAACACACACAAAAAAGACAAAGGGTGACACCAGCCTTAGCCGTTCCTTCCATACCTTACACGTGTGTAATGCTACGTGTCGCCAGTAGTGGCCGCTGCAGGGGAAGTGAGCAGCCAATGGAAACATTCCCCGCAAAATCAGGCGCTAGACCAGCGGCCTGATTGAATGTGAAAGGGATCCTCTGTGAGTAGACGAGGTCCGTTTGCAATGAACCCGCAGAGGCTTTGCAATCTTCCCAAATAACCACAGGGTGCAGTCCATAGATCCGAATTTCGGGTCCATCTCA
Organism: Bufo bufo; assembly: GCF_905171765.1. Classification (NCBI taxonomy): domain Eukaryota; kingdom Metazoa; phylum Chordata; class Amphibia; order Anura; family Bufonidae; genus Bufo; species Bufo bufo. Next base: position 41,799,302 of record NC_053389.1, read on the forward strand.
GAAGTGTCGAGGACACCGGAGGCAATTAACCCTTTCCACATGCAGTAAAGTCTATTGCCGTAAATGTGCATTTACCTTACCGTCTAAGTCTTTAAGTAGTTCTCAACCATCAGCAAATGTCCGTCCTCTTTCTCTCAGGGGTAGTCTCTCAGTTCAGTTTCTTCTCTGGCAGCTTTCATTCAGAGATGAAGTTTCCCTGGACTAGGCCTAGTTGTGAGCAGCCCACACGGGCATGTCCTCCGTCTAGACCTGCTCAGCAAAGACTCTTAACCAGGGGTGGTGGAACCAGCTCATCAACCTGGCAACCTAATCAAGACTGACAGTACTAACCATCCTTCTCCTACGTATCACCTTTTGCGATTCACAGTGCACAAATATGGTCTCAGTAAAGTGGTGAACCTTAGTATTAACCCTTTGGCAGTAAATTACTGGGTCACTGCATGTTGGAGTCACATTACACAGGCAACGAAAATGTCACTGACCTTATCGTTTGCGGGCAGGGATGTCATTTTTGGACATTATCCCTTATATTTGGAGAGTGATGGATACAATATTAGACAGGAATCAGGAGGACCCTATAGGGTAATATAGGGTAATTATTCTTTATAGGATACTGAGGGGGAGGAGCATGACACAGAGGTTTTCTACCTTTGTAGACACCTCCACTTCTAATGGTAGGGGGTAGACGGGTCATGTCGCCACTGCAGCCAATGGCTGGTCGCAACGGTGTCTTGTCCCCAAAGCGTCAATCCCTATAATAAATGGGTCCGAAGCAGCTCTACCCCCAACCATTAGAGTCCTATTTCTATGAGGAAATCTCTTTAAATTGAATGTCAAAGGGCTACCATGGTATGAAGACTCTCTGAGACTGTGATTGTGGGTGGCACTGGGTGATTGTCCCTTTAACCACCTCCCCGGTCCCAGAGTCCTCGCTATCAGCGCAGATTTGCTTACTGCGGTAAATCTAAGATTATTTCTAAAAAGAACAAAAAAAAAAGAAAAAAATAATCAAAGATTTTTCTCCTTTGACTCGTCTCTGCCTTGGTCCTGCAGACTGAAGGCTTTGATAACTGCCCCCTTCCCCAAAACTCTTGGGTGGGGTGGATTCCAGTAGCTTATCTCCTCGGCCAGGTTGTAGTCAGCACTTTCTTATCTCGACTAATTGGATCTTCATGATTTGAGGGTAGCAGCCCCGGACCCCCCCCCTTCCCCCCCATTGACATGTGAGGTCTGAACAAATCTGCAACGTATGTCATTCCAAATTGTCCTGCTGCCACATGTTTGATTGTTTGTTTGTTTCTCCACAGGGTATCCTATAATGGATCACGACGACTTAAAGGGGAACTCTACCCCAAACACTGACTTACCCTATTGGCTTTGTTAGGTCAACCTTGATTTACCCGTGCGACCAATTTGCATTTCGATCAATCGTTTGTCAGATCCGTTGCGCCGAAAGCTCATAAGAAGTACGCCCTGGTTAAAGGGAAAGTTGTCAAGCTCTACCTTCTTTTTTTTTAAAAGGGAAGGTTGTCACAGCTCTGGCCCATTCTAAAAAGGAGAGATTGTCACAGCCTTGTCCCCTTGTTAAAATAAGAGGTTGTCACGGCCACACCCCTTTTAAAAGAAGAGGTTGTCACGGCCACACCCCTTTTAAAAGGAGAGGTTGTCATGGCCACTCCGCTTATTAAAAGGGGAGGTTGTCACAGCCTTGTCCCTTGTTAAAAAGCATCACTGAGATAGCAGTATCCAATTCTTAAAGGTTCTGCCCTGCAATAATACATTAAAGGGGCTGTCCCATTAGGACCACCCTGTCCATATGCCCTATGGATCCCCCTGGACCCCCCTTCTCTGGGAGACCTGAAGTATTCACGTATTATACAGATGACCATCTACATCTGCCGATCTGAAACGTCTTATCTTTGATGATGCTACCCCTTTAAAAAAATGGTGGTTCTAAATAGTGGTGGGTCCCATCGGTGAAGGTCCCCAGGGACCAAGATGTCCAAGAGGGCCCCACAATTTTAGAATGGGTTGTCACATACTACGTAATCCCTCAACATTGTTGGACTTTGCAAAACTTTTGGCACCCTGCTGTCTACAGTTATCGATGGCGGCACAAATCACACCCCACTGCGGCCCCCCCCATTAGAGGCCTGCTCTCTGCATGAAATCTCTACCATCTGTTCATCGCCTCGGGTGGCATCTGATCTACCTGTTGCGCCAATCTGCCGACAGCCCATAGACTCTAATGGGCGAGCGGCAATTATTTAGACTGTAAGCTCTGCGGGCAAGTGGCATTGATTAATATCTGTTCCTTTATCAGCAGCAACAGAAGCCGGGAGAAGGAGATAAAGCGACTGGAAAATAAATCAGTCCTCGGAGACAACAGATAAAGTCCCAGCTCTGCTGACACAGGAGGATCCAGAGAATCAGACCCAGGGCATGACAGGGGCAATCAGTACTACAACTCCCAGCATGTCCACTGATACAGACCGGAGAAAGTGTATGTCTGAGGATATTACATGAGGACAGAGATGATGTCACCGAATCACATAACAAAGGGCGGAAGATATAACATGGAAGTATCTGCCCCCCCTCATAATATGGGATTATAACTCTCATCAGTGACGTAATCATCCGTGGGATTTTCTGATCGACTGTGGTAATATAGACAATCGGCGCCATCGCTCAGGAGCCTTATAGGTGCCCATACACATTAGTCTAAAGATGATCAAAATGGAGGATTTCAACCAAAATGGGTGAAATTTAACAACGAACGATTGTTTTCGCTGACAGATGACAAAACGCAATCCTCCGAAAAGAAGTCGGCAACGCTTAGCGTCTTCGTCTTATAGTAGGATGGTTTGTGGACGGAAGGTTTTTCTTTGAAAGAACATTCCCAGAAATATCTATCATCTTTCGCCCGGTGTCACTGAGCGACCGTAACGGCCGACATGGACGGAAGTGTGTCCGGCCGCGTCCGCGAAACCATCGTCCTCCAGAT